>NC_138212.1:6434132-7021235 GCF_964194415.1 Vipera berus | reverse complement strand
GGAGGACGACGCTGGACATATTGCTGTAGAATTAAACAATCAGAACAAAAAGAACCCAAAACGGAGTCACTAATCTTGATTGTTTCCAACAATCCCCATTAAAGAAAACCCATCAACCATAGGGAAGCCCATAGATGTATCTCCTCCCAGAGGCTGTCCTGCAGAGATGGGTGACATGAGTTTCCCCTGTCCCAGGACACGTCTCTTTCTGCCCTCCTCCTGCGGTGGATTACAGTTCCCAGCAGCATTACATCCTGGAGCTGCCTAGAACTTGCATCCCAACATTTACCAGGTACAACTGACTTTCAGAACATATTCTACGAGTTGGGATTATTCCCAGTTTCCATCTAGGTTCCTGTAAACAATAAACCATTAAGTGTAACCTTAAAGAGTGAGAAACTTACTATAGTGCAAACCCAGATGGACTTGAATTAATTTCAGTGCAAGGAGCCTAGTACATGGAAACTGTTGGGAAATTAAATCCTCTGCAAGGGTTTGCATTTGGGGGCTGTTGAGAGAAACAGATATGGACCCCCAGCCTCCCCCAACTATCTTCCATTAAACAGATATTTCCAACTTCCCTGCCCTGAAAAAAATCCCACTGCATTATTATAAGTCAGACATGTCAAACACAAGGCCCGGGGGCCAGATCCGGCCCGTGAAGTGGTTTTATGCAGCCTGTGAAGCCATCCTGGAAATAGTGAGGGAACAGCCCCCACTGCCTTGGCCCTGGCCCAGAGACCCTCCTCCTGCCAGAGACCTTCAGATCTGTCCCACTCCTGCCCAGGCCCCCATAGGCACCCTTGATGCAAACAATGTAGAGCTGGCCATGCCCACCCAGTAGGCTATACGCACTTTAGCCATGCCCACCCAGTAGGCCACGCCCACCCAGTAGGCCACGCCCACCCAGGCCACACCCACCCGGCCCCCTGAGGGCAACCGCAATGCTGATGCGGCCCTCAATGAAATTGAGTTTGACACCCCTGTTATAAGTGAGCAACTGCATTTGGCTAAACAGGATAACTGTGGTTCTAGATCCTAGAGAGTACCAGAGAATCTGGTTCAATGAAGAAGATGGACAGATTGGTGGATATTAGTAGATATGAGAAGTAGGGAGCTGGATAATCCAACTTTCATATCTAGGATCTTTCTAGGGGTATAAAAACTGCATCCAGTTATCCCATGTACCTGTGCATCTAGTGTAATGGTTAAGGTGTTGGAGCAGGACCAGAGAGGAACCCAGGACCAAGCCGACTTTAAGCAATGGGAACTCACATGATAATTCACACCCCCCCTAACACGGCCATCTAATATCCTCCCGCCAGTCTTTTCTCACAATCCAGATAGGTGGCACCGGCAATTCACATCCGCAAACAATCTACCTGATAATATAATATTGTTGTCTACACTGGTGAAGTCACTGGGATTTCAGATGTTTTGAAGGAAAGGCAATGTGGCCTCTTGTTGCAATGGAGGTTCATCAAGGATCCATCTGCAAGCTCTGTTGTTTCTCCTGATTTCTGTGCTCTGATTCTCTACGCAGATGGTTTTTACAGTTCTTGCTTTAGTTTTCCAGTCTTTTTCTTCCCATGTTTATAATACAGTTCTGTGCACAGTGCATGCACGCTCCCACAGGGAGGGTCTTCTCAGAGTACCGCCGGTAGGAGACTGCCGGCGGACAACACCCAGGGATAGGGCCTTCTCAGTGGGGGCGCCTGCCCTTTGGAACCAGCTGCCAGTGGAGCTTAGGACCGCCCCTGACCTCCGTTCGTTCCACCGGGACGTGAAGACCTGGCTCGTCGAGCTCTCTGGCCCAGGCTGAGAATTTTAATAATTTTAATTTTAACTGGGGTTTTATTTGTTCAGGGACGGATATAATTTTTTTTTAAATCTGTTTTTAACTTTTGTATTTTTTGTTTTAACCACCCTGTAAACCGCCCTGAGTCCTTCGGGAAAGGGTGGTATATAAATATAATAAAATAAATAAATAAATAAATGCAGTGGTGGATGTCTATGGAGATTCTCAGTCACCCAAGTCAGGGCTGTCCCAAAAGGTTTTGCTTTTTCAAAAGGCAACTGGACTTTCTCGTTTTTCCTTGAAGACATTTCGCTTCTCATCCAAGAAATTCCTTCAGTTCTACAGGCAGAACCGATTGGATTGGCCTGGAGGAACCAAGCTCAAGAGTCTTTTTTTTTTAATCTACTTCTTGGCATGTTGCAATGTGCCCACCATCTTTCGGTACGTGGTCACAGAGCAATAAAGGGAAGAAGGGAAGTTGCAATAGCCTGTAAAAAGGGTGCAAGAAAATTGGGCAGCCCTATGTTTAGCCCTATGTTAAACCTTTTTCTTTTATAATGGGAAACATTTGAGATTCCAGAACAATTGGAGGCAAAGGGGGAAACATCTAAAGCTGGTAAAGAAAAGGCATCATACTCACTCTGTTTCGATCCCAGTTTCTAATACAATGACCACGGCCATGCTACAGCAACGGAAAAAGAAAGAAAGAAAGACAGAAAGAGAGAGAAAGGATCAATATACATTCCCTACACATAGAAAATAAAATTAAGCTGGAAGCTAAAGCTTGTAAAAGCGTGATTCAGGAAGGGATTGGCAATGATAACTATAGAGATGATAACTGCAAGCTGCATAGCATCAGGACCACAAGGGAAGAAATGAACAAAGGGTAATACTATAGCAAGGGTCTTCAAACTTGGCAACTCAGGGACTTGTGGACTCCAATTCCCAGAATTCCTCAGCCATGGATTTGTGTGTGTGTGTGTGTGTGTGTGTGTGTGTGTGTGTGTGTGTACACATACAAACACACATACACATATATACATATACATAAATACACACACACACACACACATATATATATATGAGGGACCCGGTGGCTCAGTGGGTTAGGATGCTGAGCTTGTCGATCAGAAGGTCAGCAGTTTGGCGGGTCGAATCCCGAGTGCCGTGTAACAGAGTGAGCGCCTGTTACTCGTCCCAGCTTCTGCCAACCTAGCAGTTCAAAAGCACGTAAAAATGCAAGTAGAAAAATAGGGAAGGTAACAGCATTCCGTGCACCTTTGGCATCTAGTCATGCCGGCCACGTGACCACGGAGACGTCCTCGGACAAGCGCTGGCTCTTCGGCTTTGAAACGGAGATGAGCACCGGCCCCTAGAGTTGGAAACGACTAGCACGCATGTGCGGGGGAACCTTTACCTTTACCGCTTCATAGTATACACACACACACACACACACACACACACACTAGTCATTTCCAACTCTAGGGACGCTGTTACCTTCCCACTGTAGTGGTCCCTATTTTTCTACTTGCATTTTTATGTGCTTTCGAACTGCTAGGTTGGCAGAAGCTGGGACGAGTAACAGGCGCTCACTCTGTTACGCGGCACTTGGGATTCGACCCACCAAACTGCCGACCTTCTGATCGACAAGCTCAGCATCCTAACCCACTGAGCCACCGTGTCTGTCTTGGGAGCAGGCCATCGGTCAATTAGCTTCTTAGGCTTCTCTCAAAATAGCTAGGCTGCACTATAACCCAATGTACAATAAACCATGCTGGAAACAAATCCATTGAGGGTGGGAAATCAAGGGATGCAACAATAACCCAAGTCACCAAAACCCATTGCTGGAATCATGGCCTAGCTTTCCAGTCAATACAAAGCCTAAACCAAATAAGGTACAATCTAAGACAGTGTGTAACCTTATAGTTACAATCTAAAATATACTTGAGGTTGTTATTCAAAGTGCAGAAAATCCTTCTGGTCAGAACAGAAACATGGATTTAATGATCCTCAGTCCAAATGAATACTTGAAACTGTTTTGAAAAATTGCAGCATCCAATCGGATTGCCCAATTTGATTCTGAGATAGAATTGGATTGTGTTCCAACTGAATCTTAGCGAAGTTTTACGCAGCCTGATTGGTTGTATCTAAGATTTCTCAAGCACCTGAGGGGGACTAATTCGATCTGGGTTTAACCCACAGTATTTTGATACACAGGGGTTTCTTCCCCCCCATCCCCTGACTTGTTTTTCTTAAAATGGAGTTCACCTCACCTGTGCAAGAGTGCAGAGCATGGAGATCAACAAAGCAGCACCCACAAAGGACGGCTTCATTTTTTCTCAGCTCAAGGTTTCCTTCCCCGTTGAGAAAGTATGTAGGAATGTGTGGGGTTGAGGACGGATTTTTATTGATGCGCCTGTACAAGCCAGACTGCCCAGATTGAAAGGAGCAATTGATGGTGCCTTCGAATTAACTTATCAGTTGAGAAAGGTCAAAAGGATTAATTCATCATAAGAAAGGATCTAGTGCCAAATTAAACCTGGGTGGGTTTTTTTATTTGTTTATGGGAAACATTTTTGTGCAGACAAGCTCCAGTTTTCCTTTCCTACTCTCTCTGTTGCTCTTCCAAGAGTGAACTTGACCACCGAGGAAGCATTGATGAAATGTCATTGTCTAATTTATCTGGTGACACACCAAGTGGAGAATTTTGAGAGGCTGTTTGTAGTTTGATTTCCCCCCCCTCCCCTAGTTTTGTCAAATTAAATTAAATTATTTGTGACAGCCATAGGGCCAGAATCAACAACATATACACTAGAACCGTTGCATACATCTTTCTTTATAACAGAAAAACAACTGAGAATAACAGTTCAAAAGACAAATGAGAATGCATGTAATATAATAAAGTGTTATAATGACTAATGCATAGATAAATATCCAAACGTTGTTAATAGTGGGTTATATTGTACAATTGGTGGCAGAAAATGAGCAAGCTGTAGTGCTCAGAGCAGCATGCAAAGCAGAGACTGAAGCTTGGTCTAGAGCAGGGCTAGGCAACCTTGGCTCTTTGATGACTCGTGGGCTTCAACTCCCAGAATTCCTGAGCCAGCATGGCTCAGCATGGAAACCTCTCCCTTTCCCCTCAGCATGGCTGGCTCAGGAATTCTGGGAGTTGAAGTCCACGAGTCATCAAAGAGCCAAGGTTGCCTACCCCTGCTCTAAAACTTGAGAAGCAGAAGAGGACAACCAATGCTGAAGCCAGCACTTCATCTCAACCAGTGCAAGACCTCTTTGAGGCAGGCAAAGGCTGAATGAGGGGTCCTTGGTACTCTCTGAGCTTGCTTGTTTTCTTGCAGACGTTTCATTACCCAGACTAGGTAACATCATCAGTGCCAGTAGAGAGTGTTGTTTGCTGACAGTTTACCATATTCTGGTGTCTTGTCTGTCTGTATGGGCTGTTTACTAGTGGCTCTTTGGCAGTTTTTTGACTGGGGTTTTGCTTACTTGATTGTTGGTCTGAAGGTGACCTTGGGGTTAACCTATGCTGATCTGAGTGCTGATTCCTGGTGGAGAGATGCTGGAGTCCTTTTCTCTTTTGGCCTGGTTGATTGTCTCTTTTCCACAAACTATAGATGCTAATATCTATTGGTGGCTGATTTGTCAGAGTGCCAGGCTTCTAGAAATTCCCTGGCATTTTTGGATTTGGCCTGGTCTAGGATGGTCACATTTTCCCAGCGTAAACTATGGTTAAATCGGTCTACATGTTGTGAAATTAAAGCATTTTCGTCATGCCTTTTGGCTGCCAGTTGGTGTTCATGGATGCGTTCAGCCTTGTAAAGGCTGAATGGCACTTTACAAACAATTTTAAGACTTTTGTTATTTTTAAAGACTGAGCATTAAAGAGGTTAACCCAGGGCAACAGGCACTGGATATGGTTCCACTTCTTGGAAACGGAGGTCCTTCACAGAACCGGACTTTTTAAAAAGAATACAGATGAAGTCACGCTTTAATTTATCTGATGACAAACCAAGCGGAGAATTTTGAAAGGCCATTTGTGGTTTCAAACCTGGCATTGTCCCACCTTTCAATTCTCTTAATGCCTTTAATTATTATTTTTTCTTTCTCACAAGGGTGAGGGTTGAGAAACTCTTTAGCCAACTTTTAAAGATCTCTTCCATATCTGGGCAACAATATAGATAACAGAGGATAATAATAATCTGAATGGCAAAATAATTAAGAGAGGAAAACGCACAGACTATCAACTTTTAGTGACAACCTGAACCAACGCATCAGACATGAAAACTAATAAAGTGGATGAAACTCCCCATCACACATTGGGACAGGCAAACTGGATTAGAAAAAAAATCTCCCGTTATTATGATGCATAGATTCAACATGGACAGCGAAATAAATGACTTTTAAAAGTAAACAGATTAAAAATGAATGCATTTTAAAGGAAAATTAGAATGGCTTCCAAGAGGGAGAAACTTGCTCAGTTTTACAGGAATTAGGCAGGGGTTTTAGAACCATAGCCCTTTTAAGATGTTTTTGTTTGCAGAAAATGGTATACAGTTCTGAAATGGAACTAATGAACTACACGTCTGTTAAAAAAAATAAATCTCTCTCTGCTGGTTGAAATATTAATGGGACAGAACAGCCACCACAGTGGGAAAACCTGTAACAAAATTTAGACAGGTCTTGAGTAAGTTTAAAAGGGAAATGATTTACGGGAGGAAAATACATTCCTTTCCAAAATGCACTGATTTTCAGAAATCACCGCAGGGAAACGTAAGGGATTATCTCACAGAGGTTCTTTCCATGAAAACAGCATTAATTTAATGCGATGACAAAAATCAGGCACAGAATTACTGACTGAGCAGCTATATACTGTTTTCACTTTAATCCTCACTTTGACTTTATTCTTGGTTTTGACTACAGCAGGTAATTATTTTTATGCAATGCTTGTTTTGTGATTCACTTTGTTTGTTGTTGGCGATGTACTCAATATTGCAAATTAAAAGGAGTTGGATGTTGCGTCCTATAGAATTTTTTTTAAAAAAATCTGTAGAGAAAAGCAAATTCAATAACTGTCCTTTGCTGCTCCTTGATTGGAATCTGAGTGACACAAAGCACCAAATGTTATCCTAGTAGGACAGGTGTTATGTATGGGGTTTATGAGAACCATTGAAACAGCTGCCCGGCCAAAACCACCAGGTGGCACTGCACTGAAACTGCTATAGCAGGGATCAGCTTTCGGCGGGAAATCTGAGGTTTGAAATGATTGGTTGAAGGTGTACCTGGCCAGGTATATAAGGGGGACAGGTAACCCTGATTTCCCAGTACAGTTTCTACCACCAATAAAGAGCTGCTATGCTGTACTCCTCTGCCTGGCGTCTTTCCTGCGTTCCAGAACCCACTACACAATAACAGGGGTCTTCAAACTTGGCCCTTTTATGACTTGTGGACTTCAACTCCCAGAATTCCTCAGCCTAGTAGGACAATGGCTGGAAATCCCAGACAACTGGCAAGCAGGCCACCGAAAGCTGGCCACCTCTACGGGACCCTTTCAAAGAACTCAAGAGCAGAAAATGATCCCTTGTGATTCCATAGGGATGCCTCAGTCCCATTCACACAATTGCTTACTCAAGTGAGAGGTTTAGTGTCTTGGTTTTGCATCGTGAGCTACATTCAGCATATTTTAAACTTTAACTTTCTGTCTTGAGTGATTTTTGGCAGCCTGGCCTCTTGAACAGGGGTCTTCAAACTTGGCCCTTTTATGTCTTGTGGACTTCAACTCCCAGAATTCCTCAGCCAGAAATTGTTCATCGCAGACTTTCCTCAAGATGGTTGAAGTTGTTTCCGTCATCAACACCACCACACACAGACACAGACACTTCCTAAAGCTTTAGGACTATTTATGGACCCGGTACCTTCCCATTCAAGTACTAATGAGGTCCAAGCCTCTTAACTTTTTGAGTTTAGGCAAAACTGGCCAACTGTGGCCACAGCTTCAGGGTTTCTCAGGAGGAAAAGGTGTCTTGTGGGGTTCTACTCAGCTAGGGAGAAATCACTAGGAACAAATGTCTGCAAATCTATGGAATTCTTCAAGCAGGAACTCTCAGTTACGACTGTGCCAGGTTATGCAAATGTAGAAACAACAGCTCATTTGCATGTCTTCCTCCTTCTACTGCAGGGGTCTTCCAACTTGGAGTTGTGGAGTTGAAGTCCACAAGTCATAAAAGAGCCAAGTTGGAAGACCCTTGCTCTTGGACATAGGCAATCTGTGGAACTACTTTGTGAGTCAAACAAGGGTAAAAATGAGTTAATTCAGTTAACAGAAAAACATCCACACGCTTTATGGAGTGGAGTGACTGATGTGGCAAACGATTTTAACTTTCAGCTAAAGGTAAAGGTAAAGGTAAAGGTTCCCCCGCACATGCGTGCTAGTCGTTTCTGACTCTAGGGGCCGGTGCTCATCTCCGTTTCAAAGCCGAGGAGCCAGCGCTTGTCCGAGGACGTCTCCGTGGTCATGTGGCCGGCATGACTAGACGCCAAAGGCGCACGGAACGCTGTTACCTTCCCACCGGAGTGGTCCCTATTTTTCTACTTGCATTTTTACGTGCTTTCGAACTGCTAGGTTGGCAGAAGCTGGGACGAGTAACAGGCGCTCACTCTGTTACGCGGCACTCCGGATTCGACCCGCCAAACTGCCAACCTTCAGATCGACAAGCTCAGCGTCCTAACCCACTGAGCCACCACTTTCAGCTACCCTCATGTAAATACAGTCCAATGGCACAGATAAAAGCTATAGTGGTGCTTTAGATCATTAAATGAATAATTATAACATGTTCCACTCATTTTATTATTATATAATAGTATATATGATATATGATATACTATTATTATATTATAATTATTATTATATTACTATTAATATATTATTATATTATTATCAACTTTTACATTTTTTTCCACAAGGAAAGCTGAGTCAAAAGAAACTGGGTTTGCCATTCATTTTCATCTGAAGTATGAAGCATATTTACAATTGTTAGCTGAAGGATCTGTTTCTTTTACTCCTATAGAGAGTATAGTAAGAAAATAATAAGGATCAACAAACTTCACTTGCAGGCAAAGTATTGTAGACAATGCATCTACAGTTCATTTAGAATTTTGGAAAAGGCAAACTATTGGGTTTTACTGCCACCTGGTGGATAAAGCAAAAAACTGCAAAAACACTCAACCAAACAACAAGGTGGGATCCACCAGAATTGTTAACAGGCTACTAATTCTTTTGAGATCCGCAGGTAGATGTCAAAGAAATCTGACATCTGGCACTGTCGTTTCCTTTAATTTCTAGCTCAGCTTTTCCCACCTTGGGTGTCTTCCAGATTTGCAGACTTCAGACTTTGAAAATCCTCAACAATGGCCATGCTGGTGGAGGAATTCTGGGAAATTGGCACATCTGGAAGGCTCAAATTGCTGTAGTGAGCTGAGGGGTATTGAAGAAAATGCTAGGAATATTTGTGTGGGGGTGGGAATTGTGACTGGTTAGCTGGACAACTGTAAAACCAACTGGGCAAGAGGGGGGGGGAACCAAGATGGGAAAAATAAAGTCAGATATTGTACTAAAAATCAGAGTTTAGTGTGAAAAGGAATACATTGCAAGACAGATCATATGCCCCCCTTTACTAAACAACGATTGGGGTTCCTGAGTTATGAAGGATATTTTCAATGCCTTTTTCTTCTCCAAAAACTCCTGAGATTTGCCCAATGACTCCAAACTCACATTTATTTATTGTTATGGCATATAATAATAATAATAATAACAACAATAAGTTGGAAGGGACATTGGAGGTCATCTAGTCCAACCCCCTGCTCAAGCAGGAAAACCTATACCATTTCAGGCAAATGGCTGTCCAGTCTCTTCTTAAAAACTTCCAGTGTTGGAGCATTCACAGCTTCTGGAGGCAGGTTGTTCCTCTGATTGTTCTATAAGAAAATTTCTCCTTAGTTCTAGGTTGCTTCTCTCTTTGGTTAGTTTCCATCCCTTGCTTCTTGTCCTGCCTGCAGGGGCTTTGGAGAATACCTTGTCTCCCTATCATACATACACTTGCAATATACATTAGCATTTCACCTAAATTTAAAAAAAACACAAAATATGAACGTTAAAAAGATCTACAGACACCAATGTCTAGGCCAACTAACCATTGAAGCGCAGCATCGTTTATATGAAAAATATCAGATACTAGGCCAGTAGATGCCCTCAGCTTACAGCTGATCACAATGTGGTCTAGTTTGACGTGGGACCCAATAGTCACAGAGGGGAGGATATTATGCCCCATTTATACAGTAAGTCCTGGTTACGTGAGGTGTGAGTCCTATTCAGGATTGTCCGTTGCTGGCATAGTAGTTCAAAGCCTTTTGACGTGGGGTCATGCACATGTCTTCCTACGTCTGAATCTTCAGCAACCCATTTGGCTTTCCACTGGGAATTAATGTCAAAGTTATTGAGCAGATATTGTGCAAGTGCCAGTGGGGGCAAACTCACACTCAGTTAGATGCTCCTGTCTCAAATCATATTACCATTTAATATGTATGGATCCAGTCTATAGGAGGTAAAACATGTACTTCACTTACCAAGGTCCCCTAAAGAAGAGCTGAACCTGGATTCATTGGACCATGACCATTAATGAACCAGTACTGTGAATTATGGCTTCATCTTAGGCAGAGGCTTTGACAAGCTCTTTGTGATGGCCAATAGCACGGAACTCCCAGTCAAATCAAGAAAAGCCCTAGCAAATACATTTACTAACATGCTAAGCTTCATTAGTGCTAACCTGGGTTAAGTGTTTTGTAATTTAGCACGTTGTATAAACCTGGCTTGTTTGGATGAAGGATTCAATGCAATGCATGAACTTGGAAAATGTGAATTTGATATCCGGGATTAGAAGATTGTAGAAACAAGCCCACTGATTAATTCCCCAACAGATGTTCCCTTGATAGAAAAACATCCAGTGCCCCATTCAGTTGTAATTACTTGCATCACATTGTCATTTCCCCTTTGATCAGCTGTGATGTCATCAGAAAGCCATTGTAGTTTCCTAGGAAACTGCAGTCAACAATGGGCTCTCCACCCCTTTCATATCATCTTCCCAAGCACGACAATGGCTTCTTTAGGGGCAGAGACTTTGGATAACCCATCCCATCCTCCAGGTGAAGAGCTTTGCAGGGACTAAGAAGGAAAGACTGAACAGGCCCTAGAGTAGGCCATATGGAGAGCGTAGGGTAGGTCTTAACAACGGGCTGATGCAGAACCAAATCTCACCCCTACATGGTGGTCCATCTTGATGTCCAATGGCATGCAGCAGCTAAAGTTCTTGGCAGTGTCAAGAGTGAGAGACTGGGGGGGGGGTCAAGCATCCTCCACTGGATGCTAACTAGGACCTATCTATAATTCTATTTCGTTCTTACAAGTGCTGGACTGAAAATCATGTAGTGTTCTTAACACTTACACCCAAACTTTTTGAAGAGCTTAAGGCTGCTTATGTGGTAGTTTTTCTCTCACATTTTCCCTACAGCAGTCCTACAGTCTAATTTTTTTTAAATCCCATTTATATCCCGCCCTTCTCCGAAGACTCAGGGCGGCTTACAATCTAAAGCACAAATCAATGTGCTTAGCAATAGCCTTCATCCTATGTATATGCCTGCTTATTAGGGCTTTCGCCCCCCCCCCAGCGGCATTATTACAGAGTCATCAATTTGCCCCCAACAATCTGGGTCCTCATTTTACCTACCTCGGAAGGATGGAAGGCTGAGTCAACCTTGAGCCTGGTGGGACGCGAACCTGCACTAATTTGCCTCTCTCTTATTCTAAGGTCACCCAGGAAGTAACAAGGGATGAGTGTGGCTCTAAACCTGAAGTCAGTCCAACGTCTTACCAATCACCATATATGAGTGTCCTTTAATATCATCTGCTTACATATGGCAATCTTCCCATCAAGAAATCTACATAATTTCTAAAGACTCTTTTGTTGATGCATCCATCCATCGTTTTATTACTATAGCCATATTCTCTCTGGTCCTTGGTTGCTGCTGTTTTATTTATTAGCAAAATTCAAAGGAGGAGCGAGCAATTTGCAACATACACCCAGTTCTCCCCCCCACCTTGCTTTCTTTAACAACACATAGATGATGTCCAGAATGCACCACCAAAATTTCATGGCAAAACCATCAGCGTCCAATGAAAATTTTCCCCCCAAGAACAGGCAAAATAAGATTTTCTGCATCTCTAAGAAGCTGAACACAACTATTTTGCCCCTTAAAATTGTCCCCCCAAATACAGTAAGTGGAAGACTTCACCTGCCAGTAATATTACTGAATCATTAGCTGTTCCCCTTTAGTCCTCTGAGGGGTTTTTTTTTGGGGGGGGAGTCTGTCCTACTTCATGGATTGCTTTTTCAATAAAATTGATCAAAGATATTGACATGACATGAAAAATAGTCTACTTTTTAAAAAAAGAGGGGGGGGGAACCAAAAGTCAAAGCCGAGAATCAAAATAGCAAGATGTGGAGGTGGGGGGAGAAGTAATGGACTGTATTCATTTTGGAAGATGCTTGTTGGTTTTCCTTCCTGGTTGATTTTCTTTTGAAGGGATAACATTGTTTAACACTATTTTAAAGATTTCTTCATTTCGATAGGTCTTTGGCTAATCGAGATACTTCTTTCCCGGTCTTGCAACCTCTCATCTCTCACCAACAATCCACAGGTTTTAGGGATATTTCCAAGCTAGTCCTCATTTGTGAGCGCCAACATTTTTTTTTCTCTCTCTCTCTCTTCTGAATCCATGAGCACAAGTTGAACAAGAAGCTCTTGTTTCATTGACGGAGATCATACAATCCGTACAACTCTTCTGCTACTTTACTGCCATTTGTCTCTTGTGTCACAAGGGAATCCTTTGAGCGGGATTATTTACCACCTTCTTCTGCGGAGAGCCTCAGAGAACTTCTCCCCAACGAGCGAGTTTGCTGAAATTTAGCCCTAACTTTCCTGTGTTTTTTCTCTCTTTCTCTCTCATGTTCCACGAAGGTGATGGAGGAATTTCAGGTCCCCTGGCTTCACTGCAACAGGGTCCGTCCCTTCCCACCACAGGTAGTGGACCCACGTTTGGAGGAGACCTAGGAAGCAGCTCACAAGACTTCCTGCTCCCTCCATCCCTCCAGCCACCACCCGCCTTCAACCAGACAGCTTCGCCCAGCAACCCAACCGGCGTCATCTACAGCTTGTCCGGTTCTCCAACTGGCCCCACCCTCTCCAGGCTCTTCCAGACACTTCCGGGTTCCTTTCCGGACATCTACGACGGGGACATGAAAAAATGGGAAGAGCACTTCCACAGCATCCAGAGGGCCTACAAGGAGCTTGGCAAAGAAGATGACTTTGCCATTCGGGTACTCACGGAAGACTTTACACTCCCTTTCCCTTTTGCCTGGCCTGGTGAGAATGATGGGTCCCCCCGCCCATTGGCCTACGATCCTGCAGATTGCTCCGGCTTTGATTTCTTCCTACACCCAGGACAACCCATCCCTCGTCTTCTCCAGCCACTGCACGCCACCACCCAGGCTTTCTTCAAGAAGAGACGGCTGGAGCACTTGGCCCTCAGCTATGCCAGCCAAGCCACCATTGCTGGTGCTGCAGGGCTACAAACCCCACCAGAAAATGGCGCCCCCTTGCGGCCAGATATCATGGTGATCACCAGCGTGCCATGCATGGCCGCCACATCCACTGAGGCGTCTTTCCTCCTGCAGGACAACAAAAGCCAACAGACCCTCCAGCCCGCCCCCATCGGTATCCCCAATTCAGCTTCAATGCAGCCCATCAGCCTTCAGTTTATGAACCCCACCCAACACGGAGCGTTTTAGCATCCAAGCGTTCGGCAGAGAATACTAAGGAGTGGATTTTTTATTATTATTATTATTTTGTACGACAGAGAATGATACGTTTCTTGAGAAATTTCTCCATCACTGCTGGGGCACTAAAGTTCAATTCAGGGTTTTTTTGTTTTGAAGGGGGTGGGGGAAGCTAAAAGCCTCTGAGTTTAATCTCAGCCTGCCCTTGTACTGCTAAATGTTTCAGCAAGGAGCAGACAATCTTACCATCTACATCCCGTTTATTATTTGGAATAATAATAAAAAGACTGTCTTCTATGCTGTGGAGCTTCTTGGATGAGAATTTTTAAGGCAGGCAAAGTGGGGGGGTCACCTTCACGACCGCGTTTCCCTGAAAATAAGAGTATGTCTTATATTAATTTTTGCTCTAAAAGACGCATATTAGGTTCTCTTTTCAGGGAAATACGGTACTAAATGCGTCCGTCTGGCTTAACTGGGGTTTATTTTTAGGGTAAGGGCTTATATTACGAGCATCCTGAAAGATCATGCTAGAGCTTATTTTCCAGTTGGGTCTTATTTTCAGAGAAACAATGTAACTCTTTCTCTAAATCAGGGGGGTCTCCAAATCTGGCAACTTTAAGACGCGTGGACTTCCACTCCCAGAATTCCCCAGGAAGGAAGGAAGGAAGGAAGGAAGGAAGGAAGGAAGGAAGGAAGGAAGGAAGGAAGGAAGGAAGGAAGGAAGGACAATTAGATAGAAGGAGAGAGGGAGTGAGGGATAGACAGACAGACAGACATGGATGAATGGATGGGTAGGGAAGGAAGGAAGGAAGGAAGGAAGGAAGGAAGGAAGGAAAGAAAGATTAGATAGAGAAAGGGAGTGAGGGATAAACAGACAGAGATAGACAAATAGACAGACAGACATGGATAGATAGGACAGGAAGGAAGGAAGGAGGGAAGGAGGGAGGGAGGGAGGGAGGAAGGAAGGAAGGAAGACTGGGAAGAAGGAATAACCTGACCGACAGGAGGAAGAGCCTATTGAGACAACACCATTCAGATAAATGAAACTTGAGTCCAGGGCAGAAATGTAATTTGAGAAAGCATTTCAGGCAGCACTCTCCCTCATTCTCACAAAGAGGAAGTAAAGAAAGGGGGAAGCACATTCACACTCTTGTTCTCTGTAACTATAACCTTGTAACAAAAGCAGCAATAAAGGTAAAGTTTCCCCTGCACATGCGTGCTAGTCGTTTCCGACTCCAGGGGCCGGTGCTCATCTCCGTTTCAAAGCCGAAGAGCCAGCGCTTGTCCGAGGACGTCTCCGTGGTCATGTGGCCGGCATGACTAGACGCCAAAGGCGCACGGAGCGCTGTTACCTTCCCACCATAGTGGTCCCTATTTTTCTACTTGCATTTTTACGTGCTTTTGAACTGCTAGGTTGGCAGAAGCTGGGACGAGTAACAGGCGCTCACTCTGCTATGCGGCACTCAGGATTCGACCTGCCAAACTGCCGACCTTCTGATCGACAAGCTCAGCGTCCTAACCCACTGAGCCACCGCGTCAAACTGGTTTCCTAATTTTGTCTACCTCAAAGGGCTGTCATCAGAATACGCTCAACTAACATAAGGGCATCCAAGGAAGGTAAAAAAAGAAGGGAAGCCACAACGAAGCCACCAAAGCCTTAACCATTTTTTATACGGGGTGCAATGGTGCTTCCATCACATGACTGTTGTCCTGCGATCTAGACTTTTTAAAATCCCCAGTAAGCACACCTGAAGGTATCCAAAAAATAAATAAGTGAGCTTGTCAGATCTGAGCAAAATGTCTGCAGGGATGTAAGGGAAACTCACTGCCTCTCCCAACTTAAGGGCTGCAAAACAAAACCCACAACCCACCTCATTCTTTGCAGAAATACCAGTTTAAGAGTTCAGGGCTCGGGCCCAATACCCAACACATTCGTGCGGCTCTTTAAACCCTGTTTAACAAAAAAAAATGTATTTCCAATGACTGATATTTGCACAAATATATTATGGTTAATTAAGAGGTGTGGACTTCAATTCCCAGAATTCCTCAGCCAGCCATGCTGGCTGAGGAATTTTAGGAGCTGAAGTCCACACATCTTAAAATTGCTAGGACAGGCAATTTTAGTCTACGACAGGCAGTATTTTCCATAACAGGACCATCTATAAAATAAACCACAGTATAGCTACGTTTAGACATACTGGGTGATCAGTTTATATCCACTAGTTTTGACCCCCTGCCTTTCTCCATAAGAGCTAGAATTATTGATCAACATTCAAGAATTATCTCTGCAAATAATTGTACCCATTCTATAATCGTACCAATCAATTATATCCATGGCAGGCGAAATCTTTTCAGACATGAGATTTTAATACTAGCCCCTCGCAAGAAAGGAACAGCAGTCTATTTTTATCTGTTACATTTCGACAACCTAAGCTGTCAATGTTTACAAAGGCTCCACTGAAAAATCCCACTAAACTCAATGGAGTTCTTTTTTTTTGCCCACCAGTGAATTTTCTGATGTAATACTGTCAATATTTCAGATTTAATATTATTTGTACAGTGAGTTTCTGAAAAGTGCAATATTCATGACAGGATCCCAAAGGTGCTTTTCCAGGAGGCGACTGGACACTTGTTTCTTTCTTTCTTTCTTTCTTTCTTTCTTTCTTTCTTTCTTTCTTCTTTCTTTCTTTCTTTCTTTCTTTCTTTCTTTCTTTCTTTTATTACAGGGAGTGCAGAATTATTAGGCAAGTTGTATTTTTGAGGATTAATTTTATTATTGAACAACAACCATGTTCTCAATGAACCCAAAAAACTCATTAATATCAAAGCTGAATATTTTTGGAAGTAGTTTTTAGTTTGTTTTTAGTTATAGCTATTTTAGGGGGATATCTGTGTGTGCAGGTGACTATTACTGTGCATAATTATTAGGCAACTTAACAAAAAACAAATATATACCCATTTCAATTATTTATTTTTACCAGTGAAACCAATATAACATCTCAACATTCACAAATATACATTTCTGTCATTCAAAAACATAACAAAAACAAATCAGTGACCAATATAGCCACCTTTCTTTGCAAGGACACTCAAAAGCCTGCCATCCATGGATTCTGTCAGTGTTTTGATCTGTTCACCATCAACATTGCGTGCAGCAGCAACCACAGCCTCCCAGACACTGTTCAGAGAGGTGTACTGTTTTCCCTCCTTGTAAATCTCACATTTGATGATGGACCACAGGTTCTCAATGGGGTTCAGATCAGGTGAACAAGGAGGCCATGTCATTAGATTTCCTTCTTTTATACCCTTTCTTGCCAGCCACGCTGTGGAGTACTTGGACGCGTGTGATGGAGCATTGTCCTGCATGAAAATCATGTTTTTCTTGAAGGATGCAGACTTCTTCCTGTACCACTGCTTGAAGAAGGTGTCTTCCAGAAACTGGCAGTAGGACTGGGAGTTGAGCTTGACTCCATCCTCAACCTGAAAAGGCCCCACAAGCTCATCTTTGATGATACCAGCCCAAACCAGTACTCCACCTCCACCTTGCTGGCGTCTGAGTCAGACTGGAGCTCTCTGCCCTTTACCAATCCAGCCACGGGCCCATCCATCTGGCCCATCAAGACTCACTCTCATTTCATCAGTCCATAAAACCTTAGAAAAATCAGTCTTGAGATATTTCTTGGCCCAGTCTTGACGTTTCAGCTTGTGTGTCTTGTTCAGTGGTGGTCGTCTTTCAGCCTTTCTTACCTTGGCCATGTCTCTGAGTATTGCACACCTTGTGCTTTTGGGCACTCCAGTGATGTTGCAGCTCTGAAATATGGCCAAACTGGTGGCAAGTGGCATCTTGGCAGCTGCACGCTTGACTTTTCTCAGTTCATGGGCAGTTATTTTGCGCCTTGGTTTCTCCACACGCTTCTTGCGACCCTGTTGACTATTTTGAATGAAACGCTTGATTGTTCGATGATCACGCTTCAGAAGCTTTGCAATTTTAAGAGTGCTGCATCCCTCTGCAAGATATCTCACTATTTTTGACTTTTCTGAGCCTGTCAAGTCCTTCTTTTGACCCATTTTGCCAAAGGAAAGGAAGTTGCCTAATAATTATGCACACCTGATACAGGGTGTTGATGTCATTAGACCACACCCCTTCTCATTACAGAGATGCACATCACCTAATATGCTTAATTGGTAGTAGGCTTTCGAGCCTATACAGCTTGGAGTAAGACAACATGCATAAAGAGGATGATGTGGTCAAAATACTCATTTGCCTAATAATTCTGCACTCCCTGTATATCTATATACTGCCCTTTCCCGAAGGACTCAGGGCAGTTTACAGGGTGATTAAAACGAAAAATACAAAAGTTAAAAACAATTTAAAAATTTTTTATCAACCCCTGAACAAATAAAAACCCCAGTTAAAATTAAAATTCTCAGCCTGGGCCAGAGAGCTCGAAGAGCCAGGTCTTCAGGTCCCGGCGGAATGAACGGAGGTCGGGGGCAGTCCTCAGCTCCACTGGCAGCTGGTTCCAAAGGGCAGGCACCCCCACAGAGAAGGCCCTCCCCCTGGGTGTTACCCGCCGGCAATCTTTTACCGGCGGCACCCTGAGAAGACCCTCCCTGTGGGAGCGCACTGGACGAAGGGAGCTTGATGCCGGCAGCAGGTGTTCCCTCAGATATCCCGGACCCAAGCCATTAAGGGCTTTATAGGCCATCACCAGCACCTTGAATCTCACCCGGTGGGCAACCGGGAGCCAATGCAGCTCACGGAGTAGAGGTGTTACATGGGAGTATCGGGAAACCCCCATCACAACTCGCGCGGCCGCATTCTGCACCAGCTGAAGCCTCCGAGTGGTCCTCAAGGGCAGCCCCATGTAGAGTGTTGCAGTAGTCTAAACGGGAGGTCACGAGCGCATGAGTGACTGTGCGTAGGGCATCTCGGTCCAGATAGGGTCGCAACTGGCGCACCAGGCGAAGACTTTTCGCTTCTCATCCAAGAAGCTTCTTCAGCTCTGACTGGATGGTGAGTCAGAACAGAAGAAGCTTCTTGGATGAGAAGCGAAAGGTCTTCAAAGAAAAAAACGCAAGAAAGTTCGGGTGCCTCCTGAAAAAAAGCACCTTTGGGGACAACCATGAGCTGGATAACTGAGAATCTCCATAGACACTCATGACACAGTCCATTTATACTCATGAAATTGCATTGTTGATTAACAAAGGTTCAAAGAACCGGGCAGTGTGAACTTTAAAAACTTTGGCGAGCATTAGGATCTCTATCAGCGGATAAAAAAAGGAAGAAGAGCTGAATTTCGAACATAAAACCATGCCGCGGCTTTTCCATAATCTCTTGCATCACAATCTGCAAATCTAAGACTAAGACTTAGTACTAAGACTAAGCCATATTGGGCTTAGCACACTGTGTGAACTCAGTCACTGGGACCTAGCAGAATAAGCTTGCTACTGACACGTTTCTTCCCTTACGAAATGGCACCTGGCGCACCCTTTTCCTCCACGCGTCCAAATTATAAAGTGCGCGTTCACACACACACACACTATTCCGCGGCTTTTGCCTAAGAATCTGCTCGGTTTGTTTTGTTTTGTTTTCATCGAATTTGAACGGCCTGCAAAGAGACTACACGGAGCTTCGCTCGGGCCCCGTTCACACGCAGCCTGCAAGGCTTAACATTCGATACAATGCCCTTTCCGGTTGTGTTTTGTTTTGTTTTGTTCTGCGGTGGCTCAGCGTCCGTCCGAACCCAACCCCCATCCGACTTCCCGACGTCCTAGTTCCGCAATCCCCTGCGTCGCCCTCTGTACGTTGCAACTGCTAGGGACACCCAATGCCAGGTTGCATCGCCCAAGTTCTGCGTTGCAAGCTTGAAATAATAATAATAATAATAATAATAATAATAATAATAATAATAATTAAAAAAACAGGCTAGCAACAATGCACAGGCCTTCCTATATAACACGGGGGGGGGGTGTCTTCAAACTTGGCCCCTTTGTGACTTCTGGACTTCAACTCCCAGAACTCCTCAGCCAGGCAGCCAAGTTCCGCGTTGCAAGCTTGAAATAATAATAATAATAATAATAATAATAATAATAATAATAATAATAATAATAATAATAATAATAATAATAATAATTAAAAAAACAGGCTAGCAACAATGTACAGGCCTTCCTATATAACACGGGGGGGGGGGGGTCTTCAAACTTGGCCCCTTTGTGACTTCTGGACTTCAACTCCCAGAACTCCTCAGCCAGGCAGCCAAGTTCCGCGTTGCAAGCTTGAAATAATAATAATAATAATAATAATAATAATAATAATAATAATAATAATAATAATAATAATAATACTAATAATAATAATAATAATAATAATAATTAAAAAAACAGGCTAGCAACAATGCACAGGCCTTCCTATATAACACGGGGGGGGGGGGGTCTTCAAACTTGGCCCCTTTGTGACTTCTGGACTTCAACTCCCAGAACTCCTCAGCCAGGCAGCCAAGTTCCGCGTTGCAAGCTTGAAATAATAATAATAATAATAATAATAATAATAATAATAATAATAATAATAATAATAATAATAATAATAATAATAAACGGGCTAGCAACAATGCACAGGCCTTCCTATGCAGCACGGGGGGGGGGGGGGTTCTTCAAACTTGGCCCCTTTGTGACTTGTGGACTTCAACTCCCAGAACTCCTGGCTGGCTGAGGAGTTCTGGGAGTTGAAGTCCACAAGTCACAAAGGGGCCAAGTTTGAAGAACCCCCCCCCTCTCCGCTATATAAAGAAGGGCGTAGAGGAGACTCCCGCTTCCTGCGAGCTCAACCTTCTCCCCTTCTCTCTCTCTCTCTCTCCACCCCCCCCGCCCAAAAAAAAATCGCTTCCTAGAAGCCGATGCCCTTGAGCCTAAGCGCATGCGCCCTGGGGGACCGCACGGAGGGAAGGAGGAAGCGAGCGAAACGAGCGCAGCCGAACGCGCTCGGCTACTCGTTCCCTCCCTCCCTCCTCCCCCCGCCCGCCACGCTCTCGCCCTCTTCATCCCTCCGCTCTTTCCCGCGATGTAAATACACAAAAAAGCTCTCCTTCCCACCCCCCTCGCCCGCCCGGCCCCCCCGCCGCCGCCGCTGCTGTTTCGGCAACGTTCGCTCGAATCCCGCCGCGTTCCATCGGCCAGGTTGCAACGTTCCATTCCCACCCCTCCCCCTTTCCCCCCGCCCCGGATCGTCGCAACCTTCCATTTCCCCTCCCCCTCTCGCTCCGTATTGCTGCAACGTTCCGCCCGCCCAGGCTGCGAAGCAGGCCGCCGACGCTCCATCGGCAGCCGGGCTTCCCGGGGCCTCGACGCCGCCGCCGTCCTGCTCCTCCTTCTCCTCCTTCTCCTGCTGCTGCCGTTCCCACGCTCTTCTCCCGACTCTTCCCCCTCACGTGTCCCGGGCTCCCAGCTGGGGAAGGAGGGAGGGAGGGAGGGAGAGCAGGGCTCGCTCGCTCTTTCCTTCTCACATGACCCGAGTGTTTGTCCCCGTGATCAGCGCCTCGGCTCCCGTGTCTCCTCCGCGTCCCCTCTACCTCCCTCCGGCGTGAGATTTCCAACTCGTCCCTTCCTTCTCCTGCTGCCCGCCCCCCCCCACCCGTCCCCCTTGGGGCCAGCCGGGCGCCCCCTCCCTCTCCCTTCCCCCTCCCCTTCCCCTCTCCCCCCATGGACATGCTGGAACCCGGACTGGATACAGCCACCGCCGCCGCTTCCAGGTAAGGGCAGGACGAGACCTGCAGCGGAGCCCGGCCGGATCCTCCCGGGCGCTGCCTTTCTTCGGCGGGGAGCCCGGCTTTTCCGGCCTCCCAGGCCTACGGAGGGTGGGGGAGGGGAGGGAGCCGAGAGCCTCGATCCACCGCCTTGCTCGGTCCTGCGCTGGAGGAGGAGGAGGAGGAGGCGGCGGGAGGGGGAGAACAAAATGGAGGACACGGCCGAGCTTGGGCGATCCGCTCTTTCTGCCCCTGGGGGGAGGGGAGAGGGCACTGCCCAGGGGTCTCCGGGTGGTGAGAACGGAGAGCTGCCGGGTCGGGGAAACAAAAAAAACTGGGTCGTTGCGTGTACACGCGTTGCATGCACACGCACGCATGTACACGCGTACACCGTCCCGCCGTCTCTAATGCCGTGGGAGGGGGGGTCGTTATGCTCTCCGGGTGGTGGGATTCCTAACCCCCTCTTTGGCTTTCCAGGGGAGGGGGTGGGGGAGAGGTTGGGACTACAACTCCCATCCTTCCCAGTGGCTTGCGGGGAGGAGAGGGCGGGGTGGGGGGGGGAAAGGCTGGGTCTGCGTTCTGCAAAGGACCAGCGTCGCGTTGGGAAAGGCTGAAGGAGGAGGAGGCGGCGGGTGGGATTTCCCTCCCCACCTGTCCAAGATAGGAAATGTTGTCCGGGGCGATCCGGAGAAGGGAGAAAAAAGAAAAAGCAGTTTTGAGTGTCCGGCGCTTGCTGTCACACTGGAAAGGGCAGCCACGCGGAGATTGGTTGGTTGGCTGCCGTCGAGGAGGGGGGGGGAGGGGGGAGGGTCAACCCCACATCCAGAGCCGGCTGTCAAACAGGGATGGGAAGTCCTCGGGTGAAGGGGAGGAAACATCCGGACCTCCAAGGGGCCTTCAGACACCCAGGTTTCAGTTTCGGATCAGGATTCCTATTCTCATTGGCTGACCTTGTGCTATATATACATATACATATACACACACACACACACACACACACACACACACACACACACACATATATATATATATATATATATATATATATATATATATATATATATATATATATATATATATATATATATATATATATATATATATATATATATATATATATATATATATATATGGTGTCTCTGGCCTACCTCGTGGGGTTGTTAGGCAGACTGAAAAGAGCGACCCCCTGTGTTCTTCTCCCTTCGGCTAAGGCAGGGGGTCTTCAGACTTGGCCCTTGGATGACTGGTGGACTTCAACTCCCAGAATTCCTCAGCCAGGCAGGCTGGCTGAGGAATTCTGGGAGTTGAAGTCCACCAGTCATCCAAGGGCCAAGTTCGAAGACCCCTGGGCTAAGGGTTGTTTGTCAGTAAGCTGGAATACAGGGCAGGTGGTTGCACAAAGGAAGGACGTGGGGGGGAGGGGGGGAAAAACGGGGGGGGGGGAGGAAGCAGAGTGAAACTGATGGTCTGAACTGGGAGGGGTATGATGTGGGCTGAGTGCAGATGAGGCACCTTGGCGTGATGCTGTTATCTTCCGCTTGTCTTCTTACCTGCCTGGCTTGCACAATACACTTAATCCAGTTTTGGTTCAGATCATTGGATAGATCTGGGGCACAGAATAATTCTCACATCACAGCAGTGCTGACAAAGTAGTGAATAGGCCAGGTGAGCTGCCTTTCCAGCAAACAGCTCTGAAATGGTAAAGGGTTTCCTGCCTGAGCAGGGGGGTGGACTAGAAGACCTCCAAGATCCCTTCCAACTATTCTATTCTATTCTATTCTATTCTATTCTATTCTATTCTATTCTATTCTATTCTATTCTATTCTATTCTATTCTATTCTTTCTTAGATTTATGTTCTGTTGTTCACACAGGAGCTCAAAGCAGCTGTGTGGTGTTTTCCTCCATTTCTCCCCCTCTCCATTTCTACACACACACACACACACACACACACACACACACACACACACACACACACCAATAGCAGCTCTGTGAAATTGGCTGGGTTGAGACAGTGGCTGTGCTCTGGATCACCTCTGCTCCTAATCCAGTACCTTAACTATGACTCTCAACTGCCTTTTTCAGCCGCTGCATTGTGGTAAAAGGAGAATAAAGTGATCGTGCCAGAATCAGGCAGGCTGTTCAGAATCCCTTTGAGGGGAATGAGTATGCTGAAATACTAAATAATTCAGCCTTGATATTTTATAGACTTGCTTCATCACTAAAGGCGATTAGAAATAGCAGGAAGGTGAGCTAATGGGTGGCTCGCTCTTTTTCTAATAACCACCCCTCAAAAAGACCAGTAAAGATTTTGGTTTTTTCCCCCCCGGCTAGTAATTTGGGGGACAAACCACAAAGCTCGGAGTACTAAATTCTGTGCACTATGCTCTCTCTCTCAACCCTTCTGGAAATTTGTAGTTATGTTAATTGGCTCAGTAAAGTTGCAGCAGCACAGATTGAAAAAAATAAATAAATCTTCAAGCGAGGCCTTTTGGGGATGCTCTGGATTTTGTGTGTCAAACTGGGCAGACAGCTTGAGTTAGTTTAACTCCCCAAATCCCATCCAATTTGGAGGTTCTTTTCAATCACTTTTCTTTTTGCATTGAACTCTCATTTGTTCTGCCCCCTGCTTGTCCTTTAATTATTTATCATATTTCTCTTACTCCTCTTTGGACTTAACCTGAGGCTATTCCTGCCGCTTCTCGTTTCTCTGCCCCTATTGGTGTACTATATTGGGGAGGGGACGTTACTCCCCCTTCCCAAAATAATAATAATAATAATAATAATAATAATAATAATAATAATAATAATAATAATAACAACCCAAACCAACCTGATTTGACAAAAAGTAGAACAGGGACAAAGCAGAAAAGGCCATCTATTATTAGTATTTGCTACTCAGCAGTTACTCTAAAGCTGGGATGGGCCACTGAAGTGGCTCTGGATTAGAAAAAAGCCCATTGGGAGTTGAAATAGGAAGGTCTTAATAAATTAGATTTAGGTGAGAAAGAATGACCAATGAACGAACTTCACCAAATTAATGTTTTGGGGTACCCCTTTCTCACAACAGAGACCCCTTTCTGCAGTGAATTTTGGACATAAAGCTGTGAAAGCAGGTTTAAGTAGGGCACCAAAATAGGAAAAGATCCCACATGCGTACATTCACACACCGCTGCTTAAAAAATGAAGTGTTTACACATGAGAGATATATGCGTCAGTATTTTTGCCCCATCAGAGGAGGTTTCTAAACCATTCTTAAACTAGGGAAATTCCTCAGATTGCTTCTATTGTTCTGCAAAAGTGATACACAGATTTCCAAATAAATAAACACCGGGATTTCCAGATGCAGTTAAAAACTATTAGGAAAGCATGCATGAGACAACCCCAGGTCTTTTTATCATTCTGATAATAATTTAAAGGGGTGATGTAGGTATATCTTATTTTTCAGAGTGCAAACTGTGGCCTTCCATAGTTAATGTGATCTGGGGCAGTGGGAATTTTCATGTGGCTTTTTTTCTCTATCCTTTAAAGGTGGTGATGATAGAGTAGAACAGTATTTTTCAAACTTGGTAGCTTTAAGACAGGGGTCTTCAAACTTGTCCCTTTTATGACTTGTGGACTTCAACTCCCAGAATTCCTCAGCCAGGCATTCTGGGAGTTGATGTCCACAAGTCATATAAAGGGCCAAGTTTGAAGGCCCCTGGTTTAAGATGTCTGGACTTCAACTCCTTAAATTCTGTTCAACTTTCCACTTCTGAAAAATACTCAGCTTACCATCATTTGTTTAGCGACCATTCAAAGTTACAACGGCGCTGAAAAAAGTGACTTACAACAGGTCCCCCACACTTTCATCCCTGCCGTAATGCGATCACCGTTCAGGCAATTGGCAGCTAACATGTGTTGATACCACAGTTGCAGCATCCAGGGGACATATGATCGCCATTTGCGATTTCCCAGCCAGCTTCTGACAAGCAAAGACACTGGGGTAAGACAGATTTACTTAAGAGCCACAGTGCTTTGTTTAACAAGAGTAGCAAAAAAGATGAGAAAATCAGGTGTGACTTATTTTGCAACTACCTCACTTAGCGAGGGATGTGTCAGTTTCAGTTAGGTAGGATGGATGGGATTAGCTAGGTTGGTTTGGAATTTGGGGGCAGCGGCAAGTGTGTGCGAATCCAGAAGGAACAGAGCAAAAATGGGAACAAAGAGGAATTGGGAGAGCAGAATCTTTCAGAGGGTGACAGCTGAGGTTTTGGTACAGCTGGTGTGTTGTGTAGCTCGGCCTCGCTCTTAGGAATGCATAGAAAATGGTTACCAGGATCGAATTCCTGGGTGTGCAGCTAAGGAGTAGGCTGTCTTGGTCGCTCAACAGTGAGAAACTGGTGAAGCGGGCACAGCAGCGCCTGCATTTTCTGCGTCGCATGAGAAAAGCACATCTTCCTTCCCCTGTCCTGACCACTTTCTGCAGGGGGACGATCGAGAGCATCCTGTCATTCGGCATCACAGTCTGGTTTGGAAGCATCCCTGCTTCAGACAGGAAGGCGGTGCAGAGAGTGGTGAGGATGGCCGAAAAGATCATTGGCAGTTCCCTCCCTCCCATCCAGGACATAGCACAGAAGCGTTGTTTGAACAGGGTCCGTAAGATTATCTGGGACACTACTCATCCTCTTCACAACCTGTTTTCCTTGTTACCTTCTGGGAGGAGGCTTTGTGGTATCCGTAGCAGAACATCCAGATTCAGCCATAGTTTCATTCCACACAGCATTAACCTTGTGAACTCTCAGGCTTCCTCTGTTATATATTCAAGATGGACAGTTTTTAATATTTATTTGTTGTGTATATGTAGGGGTGTGGGTCTATTCATATGTGTATACAGTATGGTTAGGTGTGTGTCATGTATGTGAGAGCGGGCAACTAAGTTTCATTTTTGATGTGTGCTGCTGTGCCCACAGTAAAAAAAAAATGACAATAAAGGTTATCTTATCTTATCTAAAATGATGGAGGGCTGCTACTACAGTCCAATGGAGAGCACGGAAGCATTGCCAGGTTGAAAGGATTGAACAGATCACGGTTGCCCAGTTGGGGGCTCCTTTCACGTCCCCGTTAAATTGTCCACCAAAGTGGTGCCCATTTATCTACTCGCAGTCACCCAGGTTCAAACTGCTGGGTCAGGGTGTGACGGGAGCTCACCCCATCCCACGTTAGCAAACAGGTCTCAACCGCGAAGCTGACGAACATCAGCCCAGTGTCCTAACCTCATGAGCCACTGTGCTCATATGCAAAGGACCGTCTCTCTCTGATTGTTCTGCTTGTCCCATTAGATCCAACAGGGTGGACACACTCTGGGTCCCATTTATTAAACGGTGTAATTTGCCAAGGCCTGGAAAGCCTGTTCTCCACGTCTCTGCCCTTGCCCCCAGAACAATAAGGTGCACAGGGGCAATTCTGCGTACACTTGCTATGGAATGCAACATCCTTGGGACCTCGTAGCCAAGGTTCCTTCAGAGAAAAAGCCGTGGGAATGTGAACCACCTGACAGTAGTGTCTTGCACCCTTCCCAGCCTGTTTCCCCATTAATTTTGTTTGTGGGAACCTGCCAGGGAAGGTCTCAAGTGGTGACCACAGGGACACGGTCTCCCTCGTAAGTGCAGACAGAGTGCATTCTGTCCAGACCACGATCACGTGACCGTGGGAGGGCCAGAACTTCAAGGACCAATTCTAAACATCCTTCGTTCAGCACCATCATAATTTTAAGTGGTCGTTAAGCAAGGACTCCTTGTATTTCTTGACTGATTATTCTTTGTTTTTTCTTTGTGTTTTGAAATGGCGTCCACTCAAGTGACTTCCATACCTGCCCGTCTCATGGGAATAACTGTATCCAACGATAGCAACAAAACCCATCTAAATAACAAATGTCTTGAGGTTGCAAAAATAATTCCATTTACAAAGAAAAGAAGAAGAAGCCAATTAGAGCTTGTTCTGCTGCTAAACTCAAAGTCTAGGGAACAGCCAGGTCTTTAAAACCTGTATGGAAGACTTAACATAGTTGTGGAGCGATTATGCTTCATAAGGCATGCTCTGCAGCAGAGAAGGCACAATTACTGTTGGGTCTAGCAAAGATGGCATTGCTTAATAGAGAATATCCAATTCTGGTAGGAGGAGCAGAAACGTTTTGAGATGTACAGTCCCTCAAATAGCCTGAAACTTGGTGGTTTTCGATCCCACGTAGACCCGCAGAGTTCAATTGTGAGAAAGGTGGCAACATAAATTGATCAAATAAATAACAAGCAAATAAATAAATAAATAAATAACTCTCCTTTGGGGGAGGATGGATTGCCCCTTGGGCAATATGACCCCAGAGGGAGAAAGGATTCTTCTAAGCCAGGGGTCTTCAAACTTGGCCCTTTTATGACTTGTGGACTTCAACTCCCAGAATTCCTCAGCCAGCGTGCCTGGCTGAGGAATTCTGGGAGTTGAAGTCCAGAAGTCATAAAAGAGCCAAGTTTGAAGACCCCTGTTCCAAGCCTATTTAATTTGATCTTGGTTACCATATATACTTGCAAATAAGCCAAAAATGCCCCCCCCCAAAAAAAATTGGTTCGGCTCATCCATGAATGGGCTTATCTGCAAGTGTATATATAATAACCCTTTATTTAAAAAAGGACTTGTATATCTTGTAATGTACATGTAGATAAGCTGACACCAACCCCCACCACCAGTTTTTAACCAAAATACCATGAAAAATGTGGGTTGTCTTTTCCACGAGTGGCATATTTTTCATGGTATTTTGGTTAAAAATGTGAGGGTTGGCTTACCTGGGTGGGCTTATCCATGAATCTATCCAGTAACTGCCATACCTTCCTTTGGACACCTTTGCCGCTCTGCCTTGTGCGTTCAGCCTGGTCTGCAGTAACTGACTATCCTTATCACTCTCTGCCATGAGTGAAGGATTAAGATAGTTCGATGCTTTTCCGGGGTTGTAAAGCTGTTTCTCCTTCCAGTCTCTCGGAAAGGAAAGTTGAACTTGGTGGTTGATATTAGCCCAGACATTTCCTGGGGGTGCAGTCTTGAGGTCCAGGGATTCCAGGAGGAAATGGAAATGATAGCTGTGGCACCCTGCAGAGGTGAGGCTTTCTTTGGGCCTCAATCCATCTCACCCAGCAAAAGTGGTTTATTACACCAAGGCAGGGGTAGGCAACCACGGCTCTTTTATGACTCGTGGACTTCAACTCCCAGAATTCCTGAGTCAGCATAGCTGACTCAGGAATTCTGGGAGTTGAAGTCCACGAGTCATAAAAGAGCCGGGTTGCCTACCCCTGCACCAAGGGAACCTCTTCAATTAGTGGCAGATGTACTGTACTGGGGCAGAAAGAATTGCAGTCCAATAGAGAAGGATCTCTGCAGCTGAGGGTTGAACTGTGGAGTCCTTGGCGCGCTCTGAGTTTGGTTGGTTGGGTGCAGTTTCATTACCCAACTAAATAACATCATCAGTCCATCGTGTCTGCAAGCCAACCACCAAAGTCAGAGAGCACCAAGGACTCTACACAACGACAATCCCCAGCTTGGGTCCTTGAAATTCTGCATTGAGACAATCGTGGGCTCTCCATCCTTGGAGATCTTTAAGAAGAGACTAGACATTCACCTGTCTGAGACAGCATACTGTAGGTTCTCCTGCTTGAGCAGGGGGCTGGACTAGAAGACCTCCAAGGTCCCTTCTAGCTCTATTCTATTCTAATTCTGTAAGTAGGAGAAAGCTGCATGTGATGGCATCTTTTCTGTCGCTTGACACAACGTCGTTTCATTGCATAGCTGAGCACGTTGGGGCGGGTGGGTGGGGTACATTCTGGCTTTGCAGGTCCCAAGGGCTGAAGCTCCCCTCTCAACTGACCATCTTTTCAACTCCTGCTCTTTTGAAGTCCTCAACCACTCACTGGCCATTTGATTTCCGCCCTTCATTTGGGGAACCTGAGACCAAGAAGCTTATTTATCATGAATTGTAACCCTGGCCCACACAGGATCTGTTTTGCTTGCCAAGAGCTCCATCTTTGGCGTTCCAAAGCCTTTCTGTGCGAGTGAACACCAGGGCTGGAGACTAAAATTCGAAGTGTGCCATGCTGCTTTCCTGTAATACAGGGTAGCAAACCAAGGCTGTTTTGCAAGTTCTGTGTTGCTGTTAATTACAAGGCAAAATTGCACTGCAAAACTCCTTAAAAGGAAGCAGCCATTTGGAGGTATGCATGTATGTGTGTGTGTGTGGGGGGGTGATTCTGTGCTGCTGAAACTTTTCATCTGACTCATTTTGATCCTACAAGGGTTAAAAGAAAAATCCCCCATGCTTAATTGCTGAGTGCCCTCCTCCCCCCCCCCCCCCCCCCGTCTGGCAGGAAGGAATAAGAACTGAACTGTTTTCTTCCCTTTTGTGTTTCAGCCACGAGAAAGATCAAGAAAGTGAAGATGGAGTTGAACTACAGGAAGGTGAGGAAAACTTTTGGGCTGGTCCAGAAATCCCCCCCCCAAAATATGCTGCGTGGTTGGGATTTCTGCAGCCGGGGATCCCAAAGTATAAAAACCAGAACGTAGCTGTCTTGCCTTCTGTCTGGATCTAGTCTGCAGAGATTTTTGCAGCCAAAAGCTAGCGTGCTTATGTTGTTCTTTTTATTAATTGTATTAATTTTCTATTATTGCAATTCAAGAGTGCTTAATGAACAACGTGTCGTCTGGGTTATTTTTTTTTGCCTAGTCACAGAAGTGAAGTTCTTACTCTCCATTACGTTTTTTCCAGCCCTTGATAAAATAAGTTCCATGTTTGAAAATATTCTGTGCCTTCTTTTTCTTTGATTCTCAGGGTCAGTCTGTCCATTTCAGCACAGTCCAGCATTTTCTTGGTCATCTCTTCCTCCAACGGTGGTGTTTTTTGTTTTTTTTTCATTTTTCCAGTGCTGAGTGAATACAATCCTCGCTGCTGTTAGCGTGCTCATGTTTTTGCGGCCTATCACATGCAGGGTACAACATGCACTGTTGAATACTAATTTGAGAGAGAGGAGAACTATCCATCTGCAAGGCAGATTCTCCCTTGTCTCAAGGAAGCCCAGAGTCCTGCAAGTATAACCAGACCACAGCTGGTTATACCAGGAGTCTTCAAACCTGGGCCTTTTATGACTTGTGGACTTCAACTCCCAGAATTCCTCAGCCAGCAACGTATACCAGGGGTCTTCAAACCTGGCCCTTTTATGACTTGTGGACTTCAACTCCCAGAATTCCTCAGCCAGCAACGTATACCAGGGGTCTTCAAACTTGGCCCTTTTATGACTTGTGGACTTCAACTCCCAGAATTCCTCAGCCAGCATTGCTGGCTGAGGAATTCTGGGAGTTGAAGTCCACAAGTCATAAAAGGGCCAAGTTTGAAGACCCCTGGGTTATACAATCGGTGTAGCCAGTGGGCGTTATAGCCCAGCAGCCTTTGGAGAGCTTCGGATTCTGTTCCCCGTTAGGTGTATAATGTGCCTTCCCTCCCATGGCAGTCAAGCACAGCCTGTGCTAAGAGTTCTCTTTCGGCCTCCCCCGGTCCCACAACCACACTATTAAGATCAGTTCGAAAGGTAACATGGTCCAGGTTTGCACAGCGTTTTCTCGCACGCTCAGCTCTGTGGGGTTCCAAAGTGGGCAACCTACAGGTAGCCCTCAACTCATGACCCCAGTTGAGCCCAAAGCTTCTGTTGCTCAGCGAGACAGTTGAGTGAGTTTTGCTCCATTGAATGACCTTTCACGCCACAGCCGCTAAGTGAAACACTGCAGTTGTGAAGTTAGCAATCTGGGGTTGTTCAGTGAACCTTGTCTTCCCCACTGGCTTGGCCTGTAAGAAGGTTGCAAAGGGTGACCACCTATGAGCTCAGTCGTCATAAAGAGGAGTGGCCAAGTCTGTCTGAATTTGGATCCACGTGACCACGGGGGATGCCTCGACGGTTGTTAAGTGTGAAAAACGGTCGCAAGTCGCTTTTTCCCCCCAGTGCAGTTATAACTTCAAACAGCCGCTAAATGGACTGTTGTAAGTCGAGGACTGCCTGTGCGCTTTCTTGTCTTCCAAATGCCTCCGTGGCCGTCAAACAGCTGTACATCCCAGATAGAACAGAACAGTGGACGTTACAATCGCAATGCAGATCAGTCTGATGTCAATGTGAAAATATTCGATCCTGCTGCAGCTGATATTTTGAAATAGGCTGATAGTGAGAGTTCCACTCTCAAGAGCAGCCCCGCCCCCAAACAGCCTTCTGCAGTTCCTGCCACAAATCCAGACCCTCCCAACCTGGTTTCCTGTCTGTCAGGGACCTAGAATTCACTGGATGTTGTTGTTCAGCTTTCCAGTCCGTCGCTCATAGCTGTCAATTGAAAATCTCTTTCCTTTCTCTGCAGGGGACGGCACAAATGCAGATGAACAGACCGCAGTGGCCATTGCCAGTGTCCAGCAAGCAGCTTTTGCAGACCATAATATTCAGTACCAGTTTCGAACAGAGAACAATGGTGGACAGGTAATGCCCATGTTGGGACGGTTGGATTTGGGGATTTTGGATGGAGCTCCGGCAATTAAAGAACGGCCTCTCTTGTCATTTGAAGACGGTGGGATACAGCAGGCAAATGCCTAGCTTTATGGGAATTCGCTCCCGTTTCTGATTGATTACATCGCACTCCAAAACAAACAAAAAGTGTTTTTCACATTGTGGAAATCATCGCATAGCAAGGGTTTGATTGTTTGAGATCTTTGAGGGGGTTGAACATCGCCCTATTCCTCCCCATCTGTATAAATACCACGTCAGCCAGAAGAGTGACATGGCTTCTGCTGTTTCTCCCCAGGTGACATACAGAGTAGTTCAGGTGACGGACAGTCAGCTGGATGGACAAACGGATGCCACGGGGGCCGTTAGTGTGGTCTCAACCGCAGCTTTTACCAGTGGTCAGCAAGCTGTTGCTCAGGTGAGAAATGGTTTGACTAACCCTAGTATTAGCATTATTGTTAAACTAGAATGGGGTATGTCTAGTTTAAGAAAGAGAAGGACGAGCGGGGATGACATGATAGCAGTGTTCCAGTATCTCAGGGGTTGCCCCAAAGAAGAGGGAGTCAAGCTGTTCTCCAAAGCGCCTGAAGGCAGGACAAGAAACAATGGATGGAAACTAGTCAAGGAGAGAAGCAACCTAGAACTAAGGAGAAACTTCCTGACAGTTAGAACAATCAATCAAAGGAACATCTTGCCTGCAGAAATTGTGGGTGCTCCATCACTGGAGGCTTTTAAGAAGAGACTGGACAGCCACTGGTCTGGAATGGTATAGGGTTTCCTGCCTGAGCAGCGGGTTGGACTAGATGACCTCCAAGGTCCCTCCCATCATCATCATTATTATTATTGTTATTATTATTATTATCCCCAGTATTAGCATTATTGTTATGATTGGTCGCACAGCTAAGCAAATGTTCAGACTGGAATTGCTATTTTAACCACCTATCAAGTCCTTCCAAAGGTCCTGAGATAGAAAAGATGTTGTGGTTTGATGGTGTCAGAGGATTTAAGCTGCTCGGAGTAAAGCTGCCTTTTGCAAGTGACTAACAGTGATTTTTGTCAACGCCAGTGATGCTCAAGTGGTGCTCCAGATGTTTTGGTATTAACACCCACAGCCCCTATTGCTATTGGAACGCCTTTGCTTTCTTTTGCCACAGTTGTTCTGCTTCTGTTTGCAGGTCTTTGTGTTTTGTGATTTTTCTCCAGTTCTTTCTCTTCTTATCAACTTGTTAAGTCTGGGGTATGGTGTAGCAGGTGCTTGTGTGTTGAATTCTAAACTCCCAGAGCACTTTGCCTCCTTCATTTTCAATGACATTGCTTGCAGACAGATGGCATCCGTCCAAATTTCTTGGCAAGATTCTGCCAAAGTGGCTTGCCGTTGTCTGTTTGCTGGGGCCGAGAGAAAGTGACTGGCACAAAAATTAGCCTGATGGCTTTTTGCCTAAAGCAGGACTAGAACTCACCGTCTCCCACTTTCTAGCTTGGTACCTTCATCAGCACACCAACCTGGCTGTTTTTAATCTGTTAAAGGTAATGGTTCCCCCGCACATGCGTGCTAGTCGTTTCCGACTCTAGGGGCCGGTGCTCATCTCCCTTTCAAAGCCGAAGAGCCAGCGCTTGTCTGAGGATGTCTCTGTGGTCATGTGGCCGGCATGACCAGACACCAAAGGCGCACGGAAGGCTGTTACCATCCCACCGTAGTGGTCCCTATTTTTCTGCTTGCATTTTTACGTGCTTTCGAACTGCTAGGTTGGCAGAAGCTGGGACGAGGTGCTCACTCTGTTACGCGGCACTCGGGATTCGACCCGCCAAACTGCCGACCTTCTGATCGACAAGCTCAGCGTCTTAACCCACTGAGCCACCTTGTCCCTTTTTAATCTGTTACCTGTTCTTAAACACAAGAGGGCAGTGTATACCTTGAGTTAATCACTAGATCTTCACTCCTTGGTTTCCTCTCCTCTACTAATGGAAACCTGCTTCTGGACCGTTTCATACTTAGCACAAAATCTTGACTGAATTGAGCATTCCTAATGTTTAGTCCCAGCTGTTGGCCTGCTACTCTGATCACTCCTAGCCAGCATGAATAACAGCCAGGGCTGGGTTGTCTGTGCCAGTCATCCCGTGCGGTAGACTCAAGGCTTCCCCCTTGCTCTTTCTCCATTGTTTATCTAGGTTTGGGGTGGTTTGGTTTTTTGCAGCGCACAGATCCACAAATACATCTCCTTCTGTTTCCAGGCTGTGATTCAGAACCCTTTCAGTAATGGCGGGAGCCCAGCCGCAGATGCTGTTAGCGGGGAAGCCCGTTTTGCATACTTCCCTGCTTCCACCGTGGGCGATGCCACCGCAGTGTCCGTACAGACCACTGATCAATCGCTGACACAGGCTGGAGGTAGGAAATCAGGGACCCCCAGAAAGGGGCTTTGACGGCCTCCTCTTGAAATGGCCACCCCTGCAATGCCCAATCATTGACCATTCTATCTGGAGCTGATGGGGGTTGGAACCACAATCCCTAGGAGGGCCCAGGTGTTGCCTACCTTTATATATATTTGCCGGTAGACCTTGACTTAACAGCCATTTGTTTAGTGACCGTTCAGAGTTACAACGGCACTGGAAAAAAGTGATTTAGGATCGTTTTCCACACTTAACGACCGTTGCAGCATCCCCATGTTCACGTGATCAAAATTAGAACATTCGGCAGCTGGCGTGTACTTAACGACAGTTGCACTGTCCTAGAGTCATGTGATCACCATTGGAGGCCTTCCCAGCTGGCTTCCGACGGTCAGTCAATGGGGGAAGTCAGATTCACTTAACGACTTCATGATTCACTTAGCTGCAGTGATTCGCTTAACGACTGTGGCGAAAAGGTTGCAAAATGGGGCAAAACTCACTCAACAAATTCCCATACTTGGCAACAGAAACTTTTGGCTCAGTTGTGGCCATAAGTCGAAGACTATCAATATGTATTTATTATCCTGCTTTTATTATTTTTATAAATAACTCAAGGGGGCGAACACACACAATATTCTTTCCTCCTATTTTCCCCACATCTTGTGAGGTAACTTGAGCTGAGAGAGAAGGACTGACCCAAAGTCACCCAGCCAGCTTCCATAGCTAAGGCAGGACTAGAACTCACAGTCTCCTGGCGATTGGCCCAAAGTCATCCAGCCACTTTTTATGCCTAAGGCAGGACTAGAACTCATAGTCTCCTGGTGATTGGCCCAAAGTCACCGAGCCACTTTTTATGCCTAAGGCAGGACTAGAACTCGCAGTCTCCTGGTGATTGGCCCAAAGTCACCAAGCCACTTTTTATGCCTAAGGCAGCACTAGAAATCACAGTGTCCTGGTGATTGGCCCAAAGTCACCCAGCCAGCTTTCATGCTTAAGGCAGGACTGGAACTCTCAGTCTCCTGGTGATTGGCCCAGCCAGTTTTTCATGCCTAAATCAAGACTATTGCTGGTGCCTTAAACTACTAGGCCATTCCTGTCTCTTTGCTTGTTTTCCAAGGCTAGTCTTCCTCACCTGGGTGGCTTTCAGACCTGTGAATTTCAATACTGGCCTTGTTCTTTGAGAAGGCCGGGTGTTGAGATCCCCAGTTCTAGAGGGCAGAAAGAAGCTAAATAACATTGTGGGGCAAAGTTGCTGAATAATCTACAAGTCCAAACCTTTCTTTGAAGTGTGGGTAGTCTTCAGCTTCCAGACACCATTGGAACCAGTATTCTTGGCCACCAGATACAGAAATAGTTTTTCATGGCTTTTTTTCCCAGAATGTAGTTTTGGCTTTCCAAGCTAGTCCATACTCCTGGAATTTCCTGGTGTCCACAATGCAAAAACAAACTAAGTTGGATCCTTTATCAAAATTAGCCCAGACTAATTAAATGCTACTATCTAGCTAGATGTTCATAGTTATGTTCTATGAAAAAAAAGTCAAAACTGCATTGATTCCAAGAAAAGATCACAGTGCCACAGGTTAAAACTCTGGTGAACAAAATAGTTGCTCTGTTTACCTAACAGGCTTTACCCAGACAAATAAACCATCTGACTTGACCTAATGGACACCACATGTTAAGATTGTGGGTCTGCCCCACAACTCAATAAATTGTAAATATATATATATATATTCTTGCAGACATCCTCTCTTCCTTTTTTCCCCAATTTTTATTAATTTTTTTGGTGGCATAATATCTTCTCCCTCAGGTCAGTTCTACGTGATGATGACCCCTCAAGACGTGTTGCAGACCGGAACGCAACGTACTATAGCTCCCCGCACCCATCCCTATTCCCCGTACGTATTGCTTTGGACACACGCTTGAAGTTTCAATCAGGGTCTTGCAGTCAGGGAAGTTCTGGACATTCTGTAGTGTGGCTGGGGGGGGGGAAGAGGGAGGCGAGCTGGAAGAAGGCAGAACAAGTGGGGATCACAAGCAGGTAATGTTGGAGTCGGGGAGCAGAGAAAGCAGGTGTGCCAGAACATAAAGGAAGGTAGCTAAGGAAGGATGGATCAGACCATTATTGGGGGATTTATGGGGTGGAATTTCCAGCTAGGCTGGGAGGAGGGGTGAAGGGAGGGCCGAGATCAGAGTCTTTGCACTGCAGAAAGAAGCACAGGATTAACTTCCTCAAAAGCCAGCCGTGTGCTGCAGCGGCCAAAAAAGCCAACACAGTGCTAGGCTGCATTAACAGAGGGATAGAATCAAGATCACGTGAAGCGTTAATACTGTTTTACAATGCCTTGGTAAGGCCACGCTTGGAATACTGCATCCAGTTTTGGTCACCACGATGTAGAAAAAGATGTTGAGACACTAGAAAGCGTGCAGAGAAGAGCAACAAAGATGATCAGGGGACTGGAGGCTAAAACATATAAGGAACGGTTGTCGGGTATGTCTAGTTTAATGAAGAGAAGGACGAGGGGGGACATGATTGCAGTCTTCCAATATCTCAGGGGCTGCCCCAAAGAAGAGGGAGTCAAGCTGTTCTCCAAAGCCCTTGAAGGCAAGACACGAAGCAACGGATGGAAACTGACCAAAGAGAGAAGCAACCTAGAACTAAGGAGAAACTTCCTGACAGTTAGAACAGTTATTCAGTGGAACAACTTCCCTCCAGAAGCTGTGAATGCTCCAACACTGAAAGTTTTTAAGAAGAGACTAGATAGCCATTTGTCTGAAATGGTATAGGGTTTCCTGCCTGAGCAGAGGGTTGGACTAGATGACCTCCAAGGTCCCTTCCAATTATTATTATTATTATTATTATTATTATTATTATTATTATTATTATTAATAATAATAATAATAATAATAATAATAATAATAATAATAATAATAATAATAATAATAATAATAATAATTTATTTTTGTTATTATTATTAAAATCCCTGAAGCCTTATTTGACTGTTCCCAAGGGAATGCAGTCAGCCTGGCAACATTCTTGTAACGTGGGTGACTAACAGTAAAATTTCTACTCGAGACTCTTATCCTACCATATTACAATCAACACGAGTCCTTGAATCCTTGCCATATCTGTTTCTTGAGCTGGCCTACTTGAAAGGGCTGACTTCAGTCTTGAAAGCTTCTCTAACTTCACAATTGTTGCTCAAGTATACTTGTGTTCTCCCAGAAAAGAATGTGGATATTTCTTCTTCTAACTCCTTGCTTGTTTGGGGTTTTTTGGTTATTCTTTTAAAAACATCTTTGAGAAAGGAAAAAAAAGAGACGTAAATAATTTTCAAAAAAAACTGTTGAACTTTGCAACATTATGGAGGCAATAGGGAGAAAGGGTCCACCCTAATTGTGGCATTTCTGACAGGTTGTAGAAAAACAAACACTCTTGTTTTGGCAATCCGCTTCCTTCCAATTCGGAAGGTCCGTGAGGAGTACCTGGAATACTGCAGCCAATTTTGGTCGCCATATCACAAAAAAGATGTTGAGAGTTTAGAAGAAAATCCAGAGAAGAGCAGCTAAGATGATCAAAGGGCTGGTGGCTAAAACATATGAAGAATGGCTGCGGGACTTGGCTAGTCTAAAGAAAAGGAGAAATAGGGGAGACATGACAGCAGTATTCCAATATTTGAGGGGCTGCCACACGGCAGAGGGGTGTCCCCAGAGCACCAGAGGGAAGGACAAGAAACAATGGTTGGAAACTGATCAAGGAGAGAAGCAACCTGGATTTAAGGAGAAACTTCCTGACGGTGAGGACAATCAACCTGTGGAACAGTTTATCCCCAGAAATCGTGCACGCCCCATCACTGGAGATTTTAAAGAAAAGACTAGACAATCACCTGTCTGAGATGGTGTATGTTCTCCTGCTTAAGCGGGGGGCTGGACTAGAAGACCTCCAAAGTCCCTTCCAGCTCTATTCTCTTCAGAGCTAGCTTCCCCCGTTTCTCGATTCTTAAGATATGCCTATTTGTGTTGAAGGGAGTTGACCGAGAGTTGTGCACTCTTTAACTTCGTCTTTTAAAATAATAGAAAATGTTCTGGTCGGTTCTGAGATGGGAACAGGGTCTCTGAAAGCTGCTGTCCTTCCGATTTGTTCAACTTGTTCCCTTCAAATTCTAGGAAAATGGACGGGACGCGAACGCCCCGGGATGAGAGGCGAAGAGCTCAGCACAACGAAGGTAGGCAGAACAGCAAAGCTGAGTGAGCTCACTCCAGTCTCCAGATTTGTGCCCTAATCTGTTGAGGAAGGACTGCACTGCTCTAAAACATGATTTAGAAAGACCAGGTTCTTTCCCTTTTTCCAATTCTTGGAAAGGGCCGTGGTGGCGCAGTGGTTAGAATGCAGTATTGCAGGCTAACTGCCCACTGCCAAGAGTTCGATCCTGACTGGCTGGAGGTTGACTCAGCCTTCCATCCTTCTGAGGTTGGTAAAATGAGGACCCAGATTGTTGGGGGCAAGAGGCTGACTCTGTAAACACATGTTGCCCAGACTCCAAAGCCAGTCGTTCCGTCCTTCCAGGTATTATTGTCAGGTTGCCATATTTGATCAGCATCTTATTTTTTCTTTTTCTTTTAGTTGAACGGAGGAGGCGGGACAAGATCAACAATTGGATCGTACAGCTGTCAAAAATCATTCCAGACTGCAATACAGACAACAGCAAGACAGGGGCGGTGAGGGCAGTTGCTTGGGTGGGGTGGGTAGCCCAGAAGGAACAGTGTTTTGGTTTGGAGAGATGTTAGGCTTCTCTCATGAAGAGATGCCCCAGGTCACCGTTCCATGGTTCCAACAAAGTTGGGAGACTTTTCCCCGATTGTTTTTCCCAGATGAATTTTCCCTGTTGTGTTATCTTGTTTAAATTGTTTTGGGTAATTACAGCCTCGTTGGCCTGCCCAAAGATGGCAGAATTGTGGACTTAATTGGAACCACCGGGACCGTTTAGTCAGATTATATCTTGTGGAAACATCCACTCCTGCTTGAGTATTGAGTTGTCCACTCAAGATGAGAAGTTATATTCCAATTTTTTTGGGTGGGGGGATGATAACTAGGAAGAGAGTTAGCAATCCCTTTCTCCTACTGCGCTTTTGATAAAAAGAACTATGCCAAATAGTTCTGATCTTGAATTCCAAACTATTGGCATCTTTGAGGTAGCGCAGACTACAGAAATGCTGGTGTGGACCCTGATGTGGACCACTACCTTGATCTATTCCTGGCTTCTCAGCTGACAGCCTGTCTATTCTAGGGGTAGGCAACCCCGGCTCTTTTTATGACTCATGGACATCAACTCCCAGAATTCCTGAGTCAGCTGTGCTGACTCAGGAATTCTGGGAGTTGAAGTCCATGAGTCATAAAAGAGCCGAAGTTGCTTACCCCAGGTTCTATTCATTAATTCCAGGGATGGTAGCAATGAGATTCATCTTTGCAGTCTTCTGAAATAGCTAATTGGTTAGTTGGGAGGCTGAGATCCCACTTATTTTCCTACTTATCGCTCTGATGGGGGATAGATAATGTCCTCCAACTCAGTAGAACAGGGGTCTTCAAACTTGGCCCTTTTTATGACTTGAGGACTTCAACTCCCAGAATTCCTCAGCCAGCATGCCTGGCTGAGGAATTCTGGGAGTTGAAGTCCACAGGTCATAAAAGTTTGAAGGCCAAGTTGGAAGACCCCTGCAGTAGAAGGAGGAAGACATGCAAATGAGCTGTTGTTTCTTCATTTGCATAACCTGGCACAGTCGTATCTGAGAGTTCCTGCTTGAAGAATTCCATAGATTTGCAGACATTTGTTCCTAGTTATTTCTCCTTAGCTGAGTAGAGCCCCACAAGACACCTTTTCCTCCTAATAAATCCTGAAGCTGTGGCCACAGTTGGCCAGTTTTGCCTAAACTCAAAAGGTTAAGAGGCTTGGACATTAGTACTTGAATGGGAAGTTACCAGGTCCATAAATAGTCCTAAAGCTCTAGGAAGTGTGTGTGTGTGTGTGTGTGTGTGTGTGTGGTGGTGGTGGTGGTGGAAACAACTTCAACCATCTTGAGGAAAGACCCCTGCAGTAGAAGGAGGAAGACATGCAAATGAGCTGTTGTTTCTTCATTTGCATAACCTGGCACAGTCGTAACTGAGAGTTCCTGCTTGAAGAATTCCTGTGATGAACAATTTCATTGTGGTTTTCAAGACAGAGCTAAAGATATCACCAGTCACTGAGGTTGACTCAGGCTGATAGAAAACAGCACTTAGTGCTTACTTTTTGACTATAACAGCAAGCTCTGTAAATTCAAATAAATCAATATTTGTCTGAAATTTCCTGACAGTTAGAACAATTAACCAGTGGAACAACCTGCCTCCAGAAGTTGTGAATGCTCCAACACTGGAAATTTTTAAGAAGAGACTGGACAGCCATTTGTCTGAAATGGTATAGGTTCTCCTGCTTGAGCAGGGGGCTGGACTAGAAGACCTCCAAGGTCCCTTCCAGCTCCTAGTCTAGTCCAGTCCAGTCCATTATTCCATTCCATATTTTCTATTCTATTCTATTCTATTCTATTCTATTCTATTCTATTCTATTCTATTCTATTCTATTCTATTCTATTCTATTCAATTCTATTCCATTCCATTCCATTCCATTCCATTCCATTCCATTCCATTCCATTCTATTCTATTCTATTCTATTCTATTCTATTCCATTCCATTCCATTCCATTCCATTCCATTCATCAGTCACCAATAGACAAGTCCCATCCTAAAAACAGATCCAGCTATTCCTTGCAAGTTTGAAGGTGTGCAAAGGAGGTAGGACCCTAGAGAGGTCTGGTGATCGTGAAGATGCTTCCCATCCAAGCCACTCAGTTGAGGGCCCGGTCCTTTTTTCTCTCTTTCAGAGCAAAGGGGGCATCCTCTCCAAAGCCTGTGACTACATCCGGGAGCTGCGCCAGACGAACCAGCGAATGCAGGAGACGTTCAAGGAAGCCGAGAGACTTCAGATGGATAATGATCTGCTACGGCAACAGGTAGCTCAGCCCAGATTCTTCCCCTCTTGCTTTGGAGCAGGGCTTGGGATTGTGGCCAGCGATAAAACCGAGTACACGTAGTCCTTGACTTACGACCACAATGGAGCCCAAAATTTCCGTTGTTCAGTGAAACATTTTGCCCCATTTTTCAGCTTTTCTTGCCAGAGTCGTTCAGTGAGTCACCGCAGTTGATAAATTGATAGCCCGGTTGTTAAGAGAAACTGGTTTCCCCCTTGACTTGGCTTGTCAGAAGGTCAAAAAAGGGGATCGCAACGATCCCTGGACACGGTCATAAATATAAACCAGTGGCCACATATCTGAATTTTGATCCCATGATTAGGGGGCTGCTCCGAAGATTGTAACTCTGAAAAATGGTCGTAAGTCACTTTTTCCAGTGCTGTTGTAACTTTGAACGTTCACTGAATGAATTGTTGTAAGTTGAGGGCTACTTGTCATAGTAGTGAGTTGTGATTTGGTACAGAGGTTGGGATGTCCTGCTTCAGGGACCTCTTGCAGGTCACACGGCCTTGGAGCAAATTCTGTTAGGTCTGGCAAAATATAATTTCAGCTGTTGCAGTTAACTGCTATCTCAGAACAAGAGAAGACGCAGTTTGTAGGTTTGCATGTATAATATAAACAGAGAAAGTCCCTTTGCTTTCACAAAACGGGTGCATCTGCACATGCACACGTGCCTGCCTGGTGTGTGTTTTATTTCAGTCTGTTTCTGCTGAAAAACATCCCTAAGAATAAATGGACTTGTTTTATGACCACAGTGTCCGCTTTAGAGCTATCACACACACAAAAAAGTTACAAAAATAGACATCCAGTTTTAGTCACCATGATATGAAAAAAGATGTTGAGGCTCTAGAAAGAGTGCAGAGAAGAGCAACAAAAATGATTAGGGGACTGGAAGATAAAATATACTAAGAACGATTGCAGGAATTGAGTATGCCTAGTTTAATGAAAAGAAGGATTAGGGGAGACATGATAGCAAGGTTCCAGTATTTGAGGGCTGCCACAGACAAGGGCGGGGGGGGGGGTCAAAGCTATTCTCCAAAGCACCAGGAGGCAAGACAAGAAGCAACGGATGGAAACTGAGCAAAGAGAGAAGCAACCTAGAAATAAGATGAAATTTCCTGACAGAACACTTAATCCGTGAAACAACCTGCCTCCAGAAGTTGTGAATGCTCCAACACGGCAGGTTTTAAAGAAGAGATTGGACAACTAATTGTCTGGAAAGCAGGAGTAGGCAACCTTGGCTCTTTTATGACTTGTGGACTTCAACTCCCAGAATTCCTGAGTCAGCATGGCTGGTTCAGAAATTCTGGGTATCGAAGTCCACAAGTCATAAAAGAGCCAAGGTTGCCTACCCTTGGTATGTAGGGCTTCCTGCTTGAGCAGGGGGTTGGGCTAGATGACCTCCAAGGTCCCTCCCAACTCTTGTTATTCTGTTATCCTGACTTGGTTACATGAGTGCCCCAACTTACAACCGTCGTGACATACGATGGAAATTCCAGGCTCCGTTACGCCCTGCCCGTACCTTTTTTGCAGCACCCAGTTGCATCTCCTTATTCTTGACTTCCGCCTTTTCCCCAGTTTGAGAGACTCTCCCTTTTTTTTCTCCTCCTCCTCCTCCTCCTCTTCCCCCCTCCCCTCCACAATAGATCGAGCAGCTGAAGAACGAAAACGCCCTTCTGAGAGCCCAGCTTCAACAACACGGAATTGAAATGGTGGGCGACACCCCAGGGCAGTAGCCCCTTTTTTCGCCTCTGCCTACACGCCCAACGAATCACAGCACCTCCGGTTCTTCTTGTTTTATATATATATATATATATATATATATATATATATATATATATATATATATATATATATATATATATATATATATATATATATATATATATATATATATATATATATATATATATATCTCAACCGAATCCCCTCTGAATCCCGACAACAAGGACACACCAAAACCGCGGCCTGTGGATGAACCTTTGCCTCCTTGCTTTCCGTTGGAGGGCAGGGATGTGGGGAGGGGGGGCAGGAGGGAGGAGGTAGTGGACAGAGGGGACTTGGGGGGGAGGGACTTTTGTACCCCAAACCTTGCTACTGCTCTAAAAGGGGGCGTCTGGCTTTCTTCCCACCAGGTGTATCCTTGTCCCTTCCCTCCCTCTGTCTCTGTCCTCCCTTTCTTTCCTCCCCCCCAGGCGGGACGTATTAAGATTCATCAGGCAAAATCCTGCAGTGATACACACACACAAATATATACATATACATATACATATACATATACATATACATATACATATACATATACATATACATATACATATACATATACATATACATATATATATATATATATATATATATATATATATATATATATATATATTTAACACGGGTTCACACTGACTTCTGTCACCCTTTCCTAGGAACTCGGGGGAGGGGGGAGCGTATACCCTTGAGCTTGGCTGTTTAAAAGGAAACAACAACAAAACCCTAGATTTTTCTTTTGTCTCTTCTGCACGTTTTTGGCCTCTTGCAACCAAGGCACTCTCCTGTTTGGGTGCAAACATAGCCAGAGGGACCCCATGTCACAGGTAGTTCTGGTGTAAAGAAAAAAAAAATGCAGTGTGGTCAGCTTCAGACACACACACACACGTATACACACACACACACACACCGCATGAATTAGCCAGTTAATTTGAACGCGGCCTGCAGACAGTGAGCGCATCGTTTCGTGACGAGGTTGGAAACGGGCTTATGGAGGGGGAAAAAAAAGAAAAAACTTGCATTTGCAGGCAAGGTGCGTTCTTTTTTATTATTATTATTATTATTATTTTAATCCCGAGCAGAATTCTGTCTGAGTTTTGGAGACTTGCAAATGCAACCAACAGGATTTTTAGCTGCATTTTGTCACCGAGAGAACAAGCGTCATGCCGAATTTATGCCTTTTTGCTCCCGTCCTCTTAACCCGAGCCATTCAGCTCCTCGAATCATTGTCTCACGTTCTTTTTCTTTCCCATTTTGTAAGGCACTGGGCAGAAAATCCCCCCCCCAAAAAAGTTCCCCCTTCAGTCACCCTCCTTCCCTCCCTCCCTCCCTCCCTTCCTGTCTCTTGTCTTTTTCTCTTTCCCCCTCTCTTTCTTGTAAGTAATCTTTATTTTATTAGTTTAAAAGCGCGTTTGTATAGAGGTACGGTGTTTGTATGATAGCTGAAACCCAGGTCGTTAGGAAAGGCAATAGGGGTGGATTGAATGACAACAGGGTTGCTTTTTTTGTGTGTGTTTTTTGATATTATATAATTTTTTAATTAAACTTCAGCAGTGTTTTAGGATTTCAGGTTAAAAAAAAATAATAATCAGGAGATGAGGTTTTTTTTTAAAAAAAGAAATCTCTATTTTGTGTCCTTCCCTTCTACCCACTTCTGAACAGAATTTTTTTTTAAATAAAAAAAAAACAAAACAATAAATGGTTCCTAAAATGATAAAATACTATTGTAACAGCAAAGTAACGTAGACCTGATTTTTTTTAAAAAAAAATATATCTATATATACCAGTCACCTGCCTTTCCCTAAAAAGGGGGGAAAAATAAGGTTGCCAACTGGATTTGTGGTCACAATTTGTACTGTTTGATCCTGTTGACACCTCCGTGAACATGAGGAGGGGAAAACAAAAACAAAGCAAAATCAAGCCAAAAAAAAAGCATATGGTATATATAAATATATATATTAAAAAAAAAGATTGAGTCGGCTTGCGGAGTTTGTTGCAAAGTAGGAAATAATTCTGTTTATATATAAAAAAAGAAAAAAACCTGCACAGAAAAAAAAAATACTGTTATCTGATCATTTTGTGGTTCATCGGTTCCTTGGGTTGGTTATGAGGGTGGAATAAAATGACTGCAGTGCTGATTCACTTAACAACGGTGTCAAGAAAGGTCATGACATAACGGTTGTTAAGTGAATCTGGCCTTCCCCATTGACTTTGCTTGTCAGAAAGTTGCAAAAGGGGATCGCGTGACCTCGGGATGCTGCAACCGTCGTAAATATGAACTGGTTGCCAAATATCCCAATTTTGAGGACATGACTATGGAGATACTGTAAACCAGACATGTCAAACACAAGGCCTGGGGTCCAGATGCGGCCCGCGAAGTGGTTTCATGCGGCCCGCAAAGCCATCCTGGAAACAGTGAGGGAACGGCCCCCACTGCCTTGGCCCTGGCCCAGAGACCCTCCTTCTGCCAGAGACCCTCAGATCTGTCCCACTCCTGCCCAGGCCCCCATAGGCACCCTTGATGCGAACGATGTAGAGCTGGCCACGCCCACCCACATAGGCCATATGCACTCTAGCCACGCCCACCCAGTAGGCCACACCCACCCGGCCCCTTGAGGGCAACCGCAATGCTGATGCGGCCCTCAATGAAATTGAGTTTGACACCCCTGCTGTAAACAGTTGTAAGCACTAAAAATGGTCATAAGTCACTTGCAGCTGCCAAAAAAGCAAACACAGTGCTAGGCTACATTAACAGAGGGATAGAATCAAGATCATGTGAAGTATGAATAATGGTGGGGAATGGAAGGATTCATTCCCCACCATCTAGCCGGAGCTGAAGAAGCTTCTTGGATGAGAAGCAAAACGTCTTCAAAGAAAAACCAAGTCCGGTTGCCTCATGAAAAAGCATCTTTGGGACTACAATGCCCTAGTTCCCACGTTCACTGCTTGGATCCTGGCAGCTGCCTGACTAAGCTTAATGCTGCTAGCACTCCTGATGGACAAAATTTGCCCATCCTGCCCCTTCAAAGTCCACATACATCATGCTCAACCTGTTTTCTTGCTTACGGGTGCAGTGGAAATGTTGATAATCGAAGGGTTTCAGGAAGAGCAGTGTGCTGGAACCCCAGCTCCTGACCCTGAGTATTTCTAGGAGCATCCAGAGAAGCAGGCATGAAGTTGGCAAGAAGGAATGTCAAGATGGGAGCCCTTTTGAACATGGGCATTCCAAAGGGGCGGGGCTTGCATCCCAACATTCCATCCACCATCTTGATTTCGACCACCACCACCACCCTTCTATCCCAGTGAATAAACTAGGTTCTTACAGGACCCGTAACATCAATTTAAATTGTGATCCATTTGACCCTTGAAGGCTCTGCCACCGATTGTAATTCCGAGTGCATGTATTCCTCCAAATGGTTGCAAACTATATTTAAGGGCTTAATTTTGTGTAAGATGCCTTGTTCTTTGGATTGAAGTGGCATAAAAGCAGGTAAAAAGAAACATCTAAAGCATGAATGTCCCCCTCCGGATCTTAAGAGCTGTGATCTTTCCTTTCCAGCGGGGCCACTGCTAAGGCATGCTTGGAGATTACTTTTGAGAAGATCACATATTATTCCTCCCTGTTCTAAAAGCTCTATCAGCTGGGTTGTGCATTGTAATATGTTGGATTCTTGAGTTCTGCAGTAACCAGCAGTGAGGCTGTACCTTTATCTTTGAAAAGCAGGTGGAGCAGCGTCCCCCATACTCCCACCTGTCTTCGCTTTGGCCCTAGAAAATTTGAATAGCAACAGAAAGCATCCTCCAATACTCATCGACTTACGTCCAGTTGCTTAGCTGCCACTTGAAGTTACGACTCCCTAAAAGCTACGTGCAATACAGCATCAAAGTTAGAATGGCGCAAACACCCGTTGGGTAAAAAGGATTCACTTAATGAATGCAGCAGTCACTTAATGACTGCTGTGCTGACCACCACCACAAAAAATGCTGACAAATCACATTCTCTCAATTTGCGACTGCGGTTGTAATTCTAGGCTCAATTATGCTCAGAAGTGGAGGACTATCTGTATTTAAAAACATTTTTTTAACTACTGCTGACTGCTTTTTAACTTTCTTAACTGGCACATAGCATCCCTGTTCCCTGCCTTTTCCCCTACAAGAATTTACTTCTAAAAGAAAATTCTGATCAACTTCTCACAGGTTAAACCAGAGGTAGGCAACTTCGGCTCTTTTATGACTCGTGGACTTCAACTCCCAGAATTCCTGAGCCAGCATGGCTCAGTTTGGAAACCTCTCCCTTTCCCCTCAGCATGGCTGGCTTAGGAATTCTGGGAGTTGAAGTCCACGAGTCATAAAAGAGCCAAGGTTGTCTACTCCTGGTTAGACACTTAGTAACCAAGGGGTGTATGCTTTTTCTTGCTTTCAACCACATTCCATTCTTCTTTACTTCCTCTTTTATCATTTTGGGTGTTGGGGGACCACACCCAGTGTTATGCAGTACCCTTGACTTACAACACTGCTTAGGGACCGTTCATAGTTACAACGGCACTGAAAAAAGTGACTTATGACCATTGCAACATCCACATGATCACGTGATTTACATTCGGATGCTTGGCAACTGACTCACATTTATGACAGTTACAGCGTCCTGGAGTCATATGACCTCCTTTTGCAACCTTCTCAGAAGCTACGTCAGTGAGGAAGCCAGATTCACTTAACAAGCATGTTACTAATTAAACAGCTGCAGCGATTCACTTAACAAATGCGACAAGAAATATAAAACGGGACAAAACTCAGCTCACACATTTCTCACCTAGCAACATCAATTTGGGGCTCCGTTGTGGTAAGTTGAGGACTTCCTGTATATGAATGAACCACATTTAGTATATTCAAGTAAGGGGATTTGTTGAGCTTAGTGTTCATCGATTACTCACAGCAAAGGGCCTTAAGACTTGTAGGGAAGCTGCTTCTGAAGACACCAAGTTGCTTACATCCTGAAATGTGCTGTGTTGTCACATGTTTGTGGACATGGCTTTCTTTGACCACTTGCAAAAGAATGTTTTGTGCTTTCTTTAAAAAAAAACAGCAACAAAAACCACTGTGAACTTTCGGACATATTTACATCAGTACTGCCAGAATTGGGAGGGAGTGGAGGTAAATGTTGTGTTTTGCCTGTAGTAATGTTGTCCTTGAGCTACTCTGGCCACAAGATGACACTGCCTGCCTCACCCCCACCCAGCCAAGGACACGGTGGTACCAGTTGCCTAAGCATATGATGGTGCTGGGAAGCGCCTTGGCTAGCCTGCCTGTCGCCTGTCCATGTGTGTGCTCGGCGCCATCTGTAATCTGTGATCTTGGCTGTCCCTAACTGTGCCTCCCAGTTGGGGAGGGAACAAGGGACGAGCAAGAGAGAGGTACACACTGAGAGGTCAAAGAAGGTGATGTCGCAAAGTTGCTGGTTTGTTTGTGGATGGAACACTGCAGCATTGCATCCTCTGATCTGCATTTTGGACCAAAAGGGACTCTTGTACAAACTAGGAATGCCGGAAAGCTCAGATTAAGAAGATGGGTCTAGCTTCAGTTAAGACTTTCCTCACTGCCTCTCCACAATGGAAAAAAGCTGAAGAGAAGAAACGGGTTGGTCAATTGTCTAGGGCAGGCAACTGGACTGTTTTCGGTTTTTCCTTGAAGACATTTGGCTTCTCATCCAAGAACTTCAGGCTGAATCCAAAACTGTAGAAGCTTTTTGGATGGGAAGCGAAACATCTTCGAAGGAAAAACAAAGAAAGTCCAGTTGCCTCCTGAAAAAGCACCTTTGGGTTGGCAGATGACTTGAATCGGTAACTGGGATTGGGGTCACTTGGATGCTGTTATACATATTGCACTAGATTACACTGGCACCTTGGTGGTTCTTGCAGATAAGAATGAATCAAGAGCTACCCACGAATACGGAGCGAGGCAAAAAGATGGCACCAATTATCAGCCATTAAAGGCAGTACAACAAAGAAGACTGTGAAGGCTACAATCAAGTTAAGATGCAATCTGACATCCTCCACAGCTGGTGGGGTTATGGCTCTCAGTACACCCAACCGTTGGGAATCTTAGCTAGGTATTCTGGGAGATGGGATATGATGTGTGTGTGTGTGTGTGTGTGTGATTGTAACACAGCCTCCAAGGGATGGCCTTGGGCTTTCTTTGGAGGCAAGAGTTAGGCCAAAATAAGATGATTATGGACTTAAAAAAATACATATGCCCCCAAGCTTACTTTGCCTGGCTTAGCTTCCAGTTTACCCTGGACACAATCCAAGTTTTTCATTGAGCAGGAACATAACTCTAGTGGTGTTCACACAGCAGTTGCAAACCTAGCAGTCACATTTGCTCAACACGCTAAGTCAGGTTAGGTTTTTTGTGACATAGTGCGGCTTGTGCGAATTCAGTCTGTAGAACTTTTTATCCAGGTTGTGCAAGCATAGCAATTAAAGCTTTGAAACCCATTTTCAACATGTCCATTGTCATACTCTTTACCAAGTGGCACGTTTTAAGAAAGGACACAATTGACTCTCAACACAAGTAAGATCTTCCACACAGACTTTGGAATTCAAGCTGATTTATTATCTTCCACCTTTTGTGATTTTCTAAGGGTCAGTCTTGAGAGTTGAGTTTGCACAATGCTGGAGCTTGAAATGTGGTTCAGCTTGTGACTTAGTTGCTGAATAATGGATTTAATCTTTCGTGCAAGCTATTTCTAGTCAGCTTTTCGACAGGAAAAAACCCTCAAATGACAATTTTTTTTAAGGAAAAAAAACCTGAAAATAATGTAATGGTTGTATTTAAATCTGAAGCTTTAACTTGTTTAGGTGAAGGGTAAAACAAAGCAAATCAACCACCTGTAGGTCAATCCAGCCAACGCATTTATTTATTTTTTAATTTTAAAGTGTGGCTTTCAACTTTTGTAGGAAAAACGATGAGTTTATTGCCAAAGTGATTTTCAGGAGGCAGTCAAATAATAGGGCCTATCCTGCAGGAGAAATAGGTCATCGATAAATGCCTGGAAGTTGGCCAAATTTTTTCTGTAGCCTAATGCGGGAACCAGATTCGCTTAACCCCGTGTTACTAATTTAACAACTGCAGGGAGCAACAGAAATTTGAAGCTCAGTTATGGTCAAAAGCCAAGAACTACTTACATTGTATCCCTTTATCAGAAGCTTTAAAGAAAATACGTTAGCAGACTCCTCCAGATCTTTTTTTTTTAACCTTCACAGACTAGCTTCTCCTACTAAGCTAGAATCCTACTGCTCATTCCATCTCAGAGCAAAAATTCAGCCTGGAAATCTTGTAATTGTGCCCCGGATGAATGCCTCACTTAACAACAGAAATGTTGGACTCCATTGTGGCTGTAAGTCGAGGACTGCCTGAATGCATTTATATTAACATCTCCCATTTCTACTGGATAAGCAAAATATTATCCTGGGTTTAGAGACGTGTTCTTTTTTTTTCTACGTGTCTTCCTTGCTTGACTGCTCAACTCTGTTCAGACCTTCTGGAAACGAGTGTTTCTGACATCTTGGGAGGGGTGTGTGTGTGAACCTACTCTTTTTTGGCATCATAAATTGACCTGCAAGGATCTTCACCTTCACAGCTGCACACAAGCTAGAAGCTGGAAATAGTGGGTTGCTGAATTGAGAAAGGCCCTCATGCAATAAAGTTTCCTCTCAAAGTCTCTAATCAAGGAGAGAGAGAAATCTAGAACTAAGGAGGAATTTCCTGAGAATTAGAACAATTGATCAGTGGAATAACTTACCTACACATATCGTGGGTACTCCAACCCTGCAGGTTTTTAAGAAGGGATTGGACAACTAATTGCCTGAAATGGTATAGGCTTTCCTGTTTGAGCAGGGGGTTGGACTAGAAGACCTCCAAGGTCCCTTCCAACTGTTATTCTGTTATTCTCACCATGCCCACACTTTGTCTGTCATATGCAGACACATCATGAGGCAGTTCTGGCATTTAAGCCAAGAGCCTTTCTCTGGACTGGTGAGATTTTGAGACGGATCTCAGTGGCTACCTTCACCATGATAGACTTCTTGCCTTCAGAAGCTTGACTAGATGGAATTCTCATATTTTTGAGGGTGTCTTCATATTTTTAGTTCCATATTTTTAGAAAGAAGGTACATAAAAGAAAAAGGCAACTTACCTCCCTCCCTCTATTGGGTATTTGGGCTTATGTGCATGTCATTGCTTTGGGTAGTTGTTGGTTTAGGTCAGGGGTAGGAAACCTTGGCTCTTTTATGACTCGTGGACTTCAACTCCCAGGATTCCTGAGCCAGCCATGCTGAGGGGAAAGGGAGAGGTTTCCATGCTGAGCCATGCTGGCTCAGGAATTCTGGGAGTTGAAGTCCACGAGTCATAAAAGTGCCAAGGCTGCCTACCCCTGGCCTAGGCTTAGGCCGCTTTATGACTGGTGGACTTCAAATCCCAGAATTCCTGAGCCAGCCATGCTGAGGGGAAAGGGAGAGGTTTCCATGCTGAGCCGTGCTGGCTCAGGAATTCTGGGAGTTGAAGTCCACGAGTCATAAAAGTGCCAAGGCTGCCTACCCCTGGTTTAGGTGATTTTTTTGTGTTCTTCTAATGTATTTAGAACTTTGAAAGTAGGATTCCTGAATTTTTATAGTAATGAATTATTTTATTTCTGGCGATCAGGGAGAGACACAGATTTTTTTTTCAATAAATCAATGATAAGTCAATAAAGAATGGGCACAATTCAGAGGTGGAACTGGTCCCATCTTCCAAGGGACTGGAATCAGACTGGCTTGTCCTCAGAGGAGAGGACTGCCTGGAACTGATGCATCCAAAGTCACTGATCCTGGACAGAGGGCATGGAAGGAAAGGTGTCCTGCCTGGCGCCTGTGGGTCTGTGCTTGGCCGCCAGAGAGGAGCCATGGGTCTGCTGGAAGCCAGCCAAATCCCATCAGGGATGCAAGCAGAATGGAGAAACAGCAAACAAACGGATTTGCTTGGTGCTCTGAACAAACAGATTCTCCGAAAAGGGAAAATCTTGTTAGCAGAAGACAACGGTTCTCTGGCTGGAAAGGGGGCTTTTCACATTACTCAGAGATCAGGAAGAGATTTTGTTTTCACCTGTAATATGCTCACCAGGTAGGTTCATGCCAGCAAAATATGGCTGGCTTGCTTGCTTAAGCAGACATGTGAACCTAACTAGTATAATTTGTGAAGTATGGTTGATGCTTAAGAATATGGTGGTGGTTCTTTTGACGATAGAGGTTAGACAAACAGATGGTGGGGTAGAAGATAGGATAGATAGATGAGAAAGAGAGAGAGAGATGATAGATAGATAGATAGATAGATAGATAGATAGATAGATAGATAGATAGATAGATGATAGATGATAGATAGATAGATATAGACAGACAGACAGATCTGATATAGTGTAGATAGATGATATAGATAGATAGATAGATGGATAGATAGATAGATAGATAGATAGATAGATAGATAGATAGATAGATGATAGATAGATAGATAGATAGATAGATAGATAGATAGATAGATGATAGATAGATAGATGATAGATAATAGGTAGGTAGACATATAGACAGACAGATAGATCTGATATAGTGGATAGATAGATGATAGATAGATAGATAGATAGATAGATAGATAGATAGATAGATAGATAGATAGATAGATAGATGATAGATAGATAGAAGGTAGATAGATAGATAGATATATAGATAGATAGATAATAGATAGATAGATAGATAGATAGATAGATAGATAGATAGATAGATAGATAGATAGATAGATGATAGATAGATAGATATAGACAGACAGATATAGACAGAGAGATCTGATATAGCGGATAGATAGATGATAGATAATAGGTAGGTAGACAGATGTAGACAGACAGATAGATCTGGTAAAGCGGATAGATAGATAGATAGATAGATAGATAGATAGATAGATAGATAGATAGATAGATAGATAGAGACAGACAGACAGACAGACAGACAGACAGACAGACAGACATTCCATATTTCCAGGCAAAAAGGAACCTAGTAACTTTCCACTGCAACGGGTGAATTTTAGTCCAACCTTTCCAGGACTTAACTCACCAATGTAATCAGTATAATACATTAATGTCCATATGCTCCGAAAATCCAGCCAGTTGTGGCTGATTTAATACTGAAGTAATCCATGGAAAAGCACATTGGTTGAACACAGCCATACCATCCTGGTCATCTTCCTAGGATTGGAGAAAAGAAGGAAGTATCATCCCTTCGGTCCTGACATCATTGTACAGATGGCATAATTTGCATTATTTGAGCAATGGTATCATGCCATACATAATGCCTTTGTAGCTCATAGTCAATGCTTACATCCACCATCATTGCGTATTCAATGTGTTCCTATTTTATATACTAAAAAAATCCTCATTTTTGCTGTTGATGTACCCAAATGGCATCATTCTGATATAATGGCAAGGTAAATAGTAGGTTTAGTAGAATATAAAAATAAAGCATTTTTAGTGATAAAAAATACACTAGGATCTACTTAGGAGAGTTGATAGAAATTTTTGACCCTTATTTTCAACAACAGACTATCTACTTGTAGAATTGGGGGTGAAGGATAACTACAAGAGGATTTTTGTGTGAAAGATTTTTGAACATTGTAAGTTGCATGTAACATGTTCTTACAAAATTATAAATAAGCATCTGGTTTTTTGGGGGGGTCTAGAATTTACGTTTATTTAATAGTAACTAAGGAGTTTCTCCAAAAACTTTTAATTAGTATCATTAAATCTCAACGAGATGTTTATTGTTTTAATCTTGTTTTTGACAATTGCCTGATTTTCTTTGCACAACACAGTTGAAATTTGAGGCTTATCTACTTTCTGACACCAAACGTTTCAGAAATAAATGTGTACTGTTAGAGATTAGTCCTGATAATTCTTTGGAACACGAAATGGAAGTCAACAACCTTTTTAAACTTTATTCCATATTTAAAAAAAGAACAACATGTTGATCAGCTTTGAGCCGGACATATATGAAATGGGGAAAAAAACTTAGTATATTGTTTAAAAATCATTACATTATACTCAAAGCCCACATATTCAAAGTCAATAGAAGGAATATTACAAATAAAAAGAAAAGAGTTGGAAGTCTCTTCCCAGAATACCATATTTAATGGTTTTCATTTTATTTAAGAAATTTACGGAAAGAAAGCATTCAGATGGATAAAAATTAAATGTGTTAAAATATTGTAAAAGCATTATGTGTAAAATTCTTAATAATGATAGAACTTTTTGTCTTTTTTGTTTTCATTTTCCTATATTTCATTTGCTTTTCTAAAAAAAATAAAAATGTAGATTATGTTATATAATATTATACTTTTCTTCCTTTTATTACTTTACACTTTATAATAATATACTATTAAAAAAAAGAAAACCAGAAACACACACACATTGCACACACAACAAATACAAATGTATGGGAGATTTATTTTTAATTTTAAAAGACATTAATTTTGCTACAGCATATTGGTATTTGTAGGGGAAAAACATAGCTGTTTGCCCCATTTGAATCCCAGGATAAATTAGAACACATTTTAAATAGCTACTAATATGACTGAACAATTTGATAAGGGCAGCAAATTAGCCTATTTCAGAGAAGTATTCACAATTCATATTTCAGATTGTATCATAAAGTGATTATCACTAGTATTAATTCAGTTTGTACAGTTTAAAAGCTGTTGGTTTTGCTTGCAATACAATTCAGGGCTCTTGATATCGTCTCAAAAATCAGCCAGACTGAGTACAGACATGTGCCACATTCAGTGACTTTATTTGCTTGTATATTAATTAATCTGTTCTGTACATTTCTGTACAATTGTCAATACCTATCAAACATCAGTTTGGCAGCCCCAAATGAACACATATGTCTTCCTAATTAATATATAAGTCTTGCTTCCTTTTTATAGCTATTTAAGAGAATGGATCAAGAATTCTTTTAAAAGCCAAATTTAATGAACACTGTTAAAGTTTAAATATGTTTTCTTTTAATCTCTTCAACAACTATACCTTTTTGAAGAAGTTCTCCTCAGGGGGCCTTTGATTTAAAATCTGTTTGAAATCAAATTGTTCATCTGACTGGGTTTTTTAAAAGCTTTAAATTCTGGTAACTGAAAATTCTAAATATTGATCACATGAGGGCTATTAACATTATTGCATTCAGTAACAATAACTGATAATAACAAAGTGATATAAATATAAAGATTTTCAAAATACTAACAAATTCCCAGTATAGCAGCAGTAGTAATAGTAATATTAGTAACAAGCTACTGTTTCTGCAGTATTACAGATAACTTCCAAACCATAATAGAACTACATTCCTCTTTTTCGCTTCAAAGTTCTATAAAAGTACATTAGTTGTTGTATTAAGTGACTCTTTAATTTCAATCTTTAATTGTTTTCTTTTTACCTATACATGCATGCACAATTCTTTTATTTACAATTTCTGTACATTCAAGTATTTACCTTTTGCATGAATTTGTTGCTAAATGGGAGAAAGACAGGAAATCCTATTTGTCTTTTAAGTGAATTGCAACTTCAAAAACATTTACATATGGAAAAAGGGAACTGGCTGTTCCAAATCCTGCTTTACTATGCAATCTGACTGTCTGTCTGTCTGTCTGTCTGTCTCTCTCTCTCTCTCTCTCTCTCTCTCTCTCTCTGTGTGTGTGTGTGTGTGTCTCTCTGAATTCTAGAAAGAGTGTCAGTTCTAGATTTATTTATACAGATACATCCATTGAAAAGTATAGAGCTCACAATAGTGACAGTAATTGTAAAAAATGTATTACAGATAATTTGGGGACAGTGTACTCTATGCACTCTAGTTTATATGATTGGCAATTTGATATTGATTCATAAGAATTTGTGGTTGTTATTTTCTTAACTTTCTGTAGTCTGCTCAAAATGTGTTATGAATGCTTTGCAAGAGCAATTTTTCATCCATTGATCTTTGATTTTGACCTAGCAAATGAATGAAAGCATATTGAAGTTTTTCATGATCTCCAGAGAAGAAAGCACTCATTTTAAGAATGTAATTCAGAAAATAAATTTAAAAATGGGCTGAAAGTTATACAGTACAAATTTCTCCATAGTTATCCAGAACTAAATCTCACTGCATTCAGCAGAGCTTCAGCAGAACTTATCTCCAAGAAAATGTGGAACTTCATAGGATTTTAGAACTATGGTGATAATAAAATAAGTTCATCGCAACTACGCTATTTTTCAGTCTAAATTAAAACTCAGTTTATATATAAATCTGATCTAATTCCTTATAATTATCCACTCAAATATTTATTGTATTTTGGGCAAACTGGCCAATCTCTACTAAGAAGAATACTATAAATGGACATACCTCTAAGTCCCAAACTGTGAATACTCCAAACCAGTGTGAACATTTTAACACCCTGGAACATTCTACTACATACCACAATGTACCAAAAAGAACAGGCACTGCAAAATCAGGTTTTATTATGAAGCAGCATTAATTAGAAGTATCAACACTGTGTATTTACTCATGGATTAAACAGAAAGTGAGACTCACACGTTATGTGTTAACTAATTCTTCATTTCTGTGTTGTACGTGACTTCTTTTAATGGCCCTTTTAAGTAATCCTTCCTTCATAAATCTCTTCCTCTCTTCCCACTCCCCAAAGCCCAGTTTTATGTCTATTATTCTTTCTTTAGGATTGTAGTCTGGGCTACTACTAAAATGATCTGTGATCTACAGCAGCTTAGGTAATCCAGAAATGTGAAGCTCTTCTTTTAAAATCAGTTAATTCACTGCCTGATCAACCCACATTTAAATAATCACATCTGACTTAATCCAATTCCACTATATTTTCTATAAAAAGACTGGCATGTTCTGATCTATGGAGTACTGAAACAGGTTGAATTAGAATCTGTGGAAGCATAAACTTCAAGACCAGGTCTAGATCTCAGTTCTTAAAACTCTTCTGCAAACTTTTCCAAGCAGTTGTCCCAAAGTTGGGACATCATCTCTTTCTCTGCTGATTGTCTATGGAGATTCTCAGTCATCCAGGTCATGGTGGTCCCAAAGGTGCTTTTTCATGAGACCACTGGATTCTCTCTTTTTTTTTCTCTTTGAAGACGTTTTGCTTCTCATCCAAGAAGCTTCTTCAGCTCTCTGCTGAGGTCACTTGATTTCTTTCTTCACGAGTTCTTCCAGTTTGCTTTGCTGACTGGCAGAAGACATGTTGTAAAACTCAGTGGACGAACGGCTTGTTTCAAAACTTGATTTCCCTATTTTGGATGTGTGCTGATTTGACAGTTTTATTTTTGAATCTCAGTAAAGAAAATTACAGTAAATCTACTGCAATGGTTAGGAAAATCCCAGAAAGGATTAAAGGTTAAAAGCGGGATGAGAATATATTAATACCCCCGTTTCTTGACACAAGTCTTGGTCTATTTAGTTTTTTACACATACAGCTAGAACTGACCCTGAGAAATTACATCAGTTGGGAAATTTGACTCATTTTCCAGTAGGTCTGAAGGATGTGAGTTACTGTTCAAATGTGATTAAGTTCTATTGACCTATTTGCTGGCCATTATCTTGCCCACGTGTGGACTTTCTTGGAACACAGACCATTGGCTGATCCCAACTAGGGGCGGGATACTGTGGCCTTTAAAAGTTGCTCCTCTGTTCACTTGCCTACAAGATAATCTTGGTTTATCCCAGAGAGAACGGATAAGACAGATTTTTATTTTTTTTAAAAAAATCTAAGAACACAGCCTTACTCAAGAAATAAAGATGAAACTTCAAATTATCTGCATGCTCTTCATTTTACTGAGTGCTGCTACCAGAAACCTCTGCGCATTCACAATTCAGGTAAGAACAAAATTATTAATAGGATGCAGAAATGTTGCTTTCCAATTTCTTGAACATTTTCTTTCTCTACTGAAGTAGCTGCTGTTTTGCCACCTTCTTCTTAGGGCATTCCACTAGTATGTCTTTAGTTTTACCGTAATTTTTTTCTCGTCAGGTCCTTGAGCTTCCTTAATTGAGCTTCAGCTTCCTTTTAGCCAATGAAGCTTTGTTTTCCGATTCTCCACTTTTCTCTGTCTTTCCATCCTTCTGTAGACCTGCTAGCAGTTCTAGCTTCCTAGTCTGAGAAAGCCCATGGAAAACAATATCTCTGGAGATATTCCTCTAGCATTTATAAGGAGCCAGGAAGGCTGAAGGTTGCAGGAGAGAAGATTGTGTGGTGAAAGTTAGGATGTTCATACCTCTCATAATTAACGGACTTTTAATCATTCTAAGCTTTTCAAAAGCAGGGTAGCTTTTGAAATTACAGCTGGTCCTAGGGGACTGGTAAAGGAGTTTTGGAGTTGGAATATTGGGCCAGAACTGGGTAACATTGATTTCATGACCTCACTTGATTGTGGAGCTCACCAGATGATTTTTTTGGGGGGGGGCATCTTGGGGGGAAGACACCATCTTTCACATATGACCCTCTAAGTTCTCAAACAAAAGGTAGAAGACATGCGAATATGTCAAGCTATTCTCCAAAGCGCCCGAAAGCAGGACAAGAAGCAACGGATGAAAACTAGTCAAGGAGAGAAGCAACCTAGAACTAAGGAGAAACTTCCTGACAGTTAGAACAACTAACCAGTGGAACAACCTGCCTCCAGAAGCTGTGAATGCTCCAACACTGGAAGTTTTTAAGAAGAGACTGGACAGCCATTTGTCTGAAATGGTATAGGGTTTCCTGCCCGAGCAGGGGGTTGGACTAGATGACCTCCAAGGTCCATTCCAAATAATAATAATAATAATAATAATAATAATAATAATAATAATAATAATAATAATAATTATTATTATTATTATTATTATTATTATTATTATTATTATTATTATTATTATTATTATTATTATTATTATTATTATTATTATTATTATTATTATTATTATGTAAAATTAAACAAAGAGACCAATTGATGGAGGATACTTGATGATCTTGGGTTGTAGCAAAATAGTTGGAGGAGATTCCTGAAGAAAACTCAGGCTAGAACTACGCTACGTTGTTATAAAGTACCAGATGCACTGAAAATCAGGACAGCTGAAGGTCAAAGGATAATAATAACAATAACAACAATAATAACAATAACAACAACAACAACAATAATAATAATAATAATAATAATAATAATAATAATAATAATAATAATAATAATATGGAAGGGACCTTGGAGATCATCTAGTCCAACCCCCTGCTAAGGCAGGAAACCCTATACCATTTCAGACAAGTGGCTGTCCAGTCTCTTCTTAAAAACCTCCAGTGTTGGAGCATTCACAACTTCTGGAGGCAGGTTGTTCCACTGGTTAATTGTTCTCACTGTCAGGAAGTTTCTCCTTAATTCCAGGTTGCTTCTCTCCATGACTAGTTTCCATCCGTTGCTTCTTGTCCTGCTTTCAGGTGCTTTGCAGAATGGAATAATACCAGATAAAAGTTTTCTCCTGCTTTGTAGGTGACCAAAAAAGTGGCAGAGCAGAAAGGAAAGATTCAACCTCTTTAATTGTTGCAGGGAGCCCCAAATACATTGTTAACTCTTTCTGACGAATTAATGAAAAAGAGAAGAATGGGAGTAGGACTATCTGGTTTTCTGTTATTGCTTCCACCCACTGGGCCAGCCTATCTAGACAAAGACACTTGTTTTACTAGAGATTCCTTTATAATTATGGACAAGAGAAATGTCCGGCAGGTCTGTGTGGGCAGCCTGGAGAATGGGAAGATGGTTAGGGTGTCACTTTGTGGACGCCATTCTGTACCTGTCTAATAGCAACTGGAGCTAGAGAAATGTCCAGAGAGATAAAATTGCAAGGGGAGACTAGCTGTGGTATTTATTCCCAGAAACTGCTCCATTTTCTTATGCTAGACCTAAGCTAGTCTAAGGGACGCGGTGGCTCAGTGGGTTAAGATGCTGAGCTTGTTGATCAGAAGGTCGGCAGTTTGGCGGGTCGAATCCCGAGTGTCACGTAACACAGTGAGCGCCTGTTACTCGTCCCAGCTTCTGCCAACCTAGCAGTTCAAAAGCACGTAAAAATGGAAGTAGAAAAATAGGGACCACTACGGTGGGAAGGTAACAGCGTTCCGTGCGCCTTTGGTGTCTAGTCATGCCGGCCAGATGACCACGGAAACGTCCTTGGACAAGCGCTGGCTCTTTGGCTTTGAAATGGAGATGAGCACCGGCCCCTAGAGTCGGAAACGACTAGCACGTATGTGCGGGGGAACCTTTTACCTTTACCTTTAAACTAGTCATCTTCTCTTTGTACTGGTTCCTACTCATGAGAGGAGAAAGGCACCAACAGCATGGGGGATTAAATTTGGAGTGAGATTATCATGTTCACCTCCAAAAGCCCTAACCTTGGCATCAGCCTTACCAGCATGGTTAGAATTACATACATTGCCAGCATGGTTAGAACTGCAAACAAATTGCTGAAATGTGGCCTTGATGCCAAGTATGTCTGGTGACATGGGAGGCCTGCATTTAATGTAGATCAAGACTGAGCAGTCTGCAGCTTAATTTCAAAATCCTTCAAAGTGCTTGCTTGTGATGTACCCATTTCTCAGGAGATCAAGAAAAGAGGGAGGGAGGAAAGAAAGACCCTTCCTTCCTTCCTTCCTTCCTTCCTTTTTCTTTCTTGCTTTCTTTTTCTCTTCCTTCCTTCCTTCCTTCCTTCCTTCCTTCCTTCCTTCCTTCCTTCCTTTTTCTTTCTTTTCCTTCCTTCCTTCCTTCCTTCCTTCCTTCCTTTTTCTTTCTTTTCCTTCCTTCCTTCCTTCCTTCCTTCCTTCCTTCCTTCCTTCCTTCCTTCCTTCCTTCTTTCTTTCTTTCTTTCTTTCTTTCTTTCTTTCTTTCTTTCTTTCTTTCTTTCTTGCCTTCCTTCCTTCCTTCCTTCCTTCCTTCCTTCCTTCCTTCCTTCCTTCCTTCCTTCCTTCCTTCCTTCCTTCCTTCCTTTTCACCATGTCCCATTACTAATTTAAATTCTTCTGGGGGAATGTGACCCTTAAGAGAATTATACCCCTGTTCTCCTAATTTTAAAGATTTGGGCACCTAAAGTCTAGGAAGCCAATTCATACACCTTGCTTAATCTTCAACTCAAAAATCTTCACAAAATGACCTAACATGCAATGTCTAAACAAACGAATCTTAAGTTCATAATCTACGACAGTGGCTGGTTCTCCCACAGCAAGCTGAACCGCAGGCTAGCCAACTTCATTTTAATTGAGTCTAGGATGTTCTGTGAACATGGTGACTAAAGGCTACTTTTGAAATATCTTTTCCTCTTTGACAATAGAAGATTTGAAAGAAATATTTTTGTTTCCTCCTCTTTACAGAGAGATGTCCAGAAAGACTTGGCCAGTTTGGATACCTACAAAACAGAAACCATGGGACTGCAGGTGAGACCAATGTCTGCATAATGCTTGTAATATTCCGTAATCGAGCAGGATGGTGAAGACGTGTCTCTGTGTGCAATTCATTCAGAATACAAATTTGCAGTCTTACATTCTGAACTTTGCAACTGTAGGGAGGAGACTCAAATAGGAGTCTCAGCTGCAACTTCTATACTACTTTTTCTTTTGGTTTCTTTCACAATTATAATCTGGTTGTTTTTTAAATCAATTAGTAAGATTAATCTAGACACTCAGATTGATATACTAGGAACTTTGAAAGCACACTGGTGGCAACCTTTCTTAGAAAATACCAGTTAAAAGTCCTATTTGCGTTGTCCAGAGACATGTCAGGTTATATTTTCTTCAAGTTTAGTCATTAAGAGATTCTACCAAATGTAGCTCTGTGACTCTCTTCTAACCTCATGCCCTCCAGATGTTCTTCATTATAAGCCCCTCATTTTCCTTCTCCGTCCTCCTTAGGTGTTAGTTGACAGCTCTCAGAAATCCCTAGCAATTATGGCCATTGGGCATAGATGCCTGCAAAGAGGACTTTACTCCATCCATGCCAAACTACGATCAATTGACTGCCTACCTGTTCCTACTTTGATCATGCAATCACATTCCAAGAAGCTTCACGTTAAGAGCAAATGCAACAGCCACACTTCAGTGGTGGGCTGTCAAAAATCTACGTTATAAAGCAAACAGCCAGATCAGAATATTGACCTTTCTACTAGGTGTGATTTTGGAACTCAAAAGTTTGCCCTGAAGGATACGGTCTCTCCCTTCCACTGCCATTTCCCAGCAAAGGTGTTTAAGGCTTATTTCGGGAGATAAGAGACATCCATTAGGATTAGAAGCCATTGCTGGTCTGGTCTTCTGCTCAGGCCATTCTAATGGGCACCCATTGCCACAGCTATTGGTAGCTAATTCCATGTTCTAAGTATGTTGTATTCTGGTCTTGTTGTAACTTCTTCTGAAATCCAAACTTGTGCATGCACAGAGAGTAAATTCTTTGTATTTCTCCCCACAGGCATTGCTAGGAAGACCCAAGCGTCACGTCAGTCACATCGCTCTGTGCAGATATTGCTGGGACTGTTGTGGAAACAAGGGTTTTGGCTATTGCTGTCGGACATGAAGAGGACATGTCCTACTGCTATGGAGAAGCCCTTCTCCTTGTAGAAATGACCACCTCAAAAAACCTCCTCACATTGATCTCCAGGTCTCCTGATACATTTTCCTTATTTATTAGTTTGACAATATTTGGTGTTTTTGTTTTGCTTGATGCTCTTGTCAGTTCTTGACAATTAAACATATTTTTATCTCATACGTGCTGTTATGGATTTGTGATTTCCTACCTCTTGTTGATATTTTCCTGCCTAAGCTCTGGCCTTCCCAAATATGGCAAACCACAGATCACCTGATTAGCCTGATCATGAGGGCTGTGATGACTCAACAGAAAGGTATAAAAAAAACCATATAATTTTGAATCAAGCCATGGAATATACTCAGCCAGCAAGGATATATGTAGACCAGGGGTCTTCAAACTTGGCTCTTTTATGACTTGTGGGCATAAGCGTGCCTGGCTGAGGTATTCTGGGAGTTGAAGTCCACAAGTCATAAAAGGGCCAAGTTTGAAGACCCCCTGATGTAGACCCTCTTCCTATCCATTCCTTTTTGCCCTGCAACTCTGCTTTAAACATCTGCATGGAAGGAAAATGGGGTGCAGATTTTCTATGTAGTGTAGGGTCAGCTAGCTCTTCAAGACACAGGAACCCAGTGAGGTGATGATGATCACCCTACGATCAGCATTTTAAAAACTGGAATATCATACAATCATCCACAAAATTCTCCAGACTGATAAAACATCAGCAACACATGTTAAGTACAAAATTTATAATCTGAAAGCCTGAGAGTCAAATCCACTAATACATTTGGCTGAGAACAGAAGGAACATTTTGAGTTTCAGAAGAAAAAAGAGGATTGTTGTAGTGGTGGTCAAAGACTTACAATTCCCTAAGTTTCAACAAGTAGATCTGGTAGCTAGTTTGAGTGATTAATAATGTTTCCCCCAGAAAGATGTCAGGAAGGGAGTTAATGTTATCAATATTTCCATTAAAGCCTTGGGAATTCAGCCCTAATCAGGTAACATGCCTTTCCTTTCAAATACTGGTTAATCCTCACTTAATGACAGTACTTGAGACACATAATGACAGCAAATGGTAACAACAATGCTAATTAGGACCCACTGCTATGATTAAGTGAATCTGGTTATTATGTGCAATGTCGTGTGGTCGCCATTTGACTTCCTGCTGGCTTCCCCATTGACTTTCTTGTAACTGTAGGCATGTTGCGAAAACCAGAACTTCAAGGACCAGTCACTAGTCCCACTTATTCAGTGCTGTGGTAATTTCAAATGGAACGAGTCATTACCTGAGGACTACCCATAGCAGGAATGATCCTAGTAGCAGGGAGAGTTTACAATAATAATATTCTCCAGGGACTTTGGAGAGATATTCCTTGATAAAAGGATTCTCACAAATTTCTTCATTTCAATATTCTAATTGCAGTTATGCCTTGCCAAGTCTTCTACCCATTCACTGTCTGGGGAGGGTTGGGTAAACCTACGGGTGTGAGTAGGGATTTCTCAGGAGAGTCCATGGCCATCTAGATGTTGCTGGTTTATACCTCCCTGCAACTTTAACCTATGGCATGTTGGTTAGAATGCTGGGAGTTGTAGTTCAGAGGTATTTGTAAAAGGGTCAGAGGGTCCCCCCCATGCATCTAGCACTTGTTACACAGGAGCTCTCAAGATCTTTTGCCCATGTTGGATCAGATGTTGGAGTAGAGTTGATCAGAGCCAAAAGGAAAGTGCCAGTCACTTATCCCAAAATATCCAGTGGTCTTTTCTGTTGATATATTCTCATAATCTTCTGGCATCTCCGTATTCTCATAGGCCTTGCTGGTGCTTAATTCCTTTAAAAATGTAGAAGAAACCAGAGGAAAGACTTGAGTTCAAACGACTTAATAAAAATAGTTAAACTTTATGTTTTAAGGGCTTTACACTATCTGGAAGGGTCTGCAGGAGGGAATGATGGCAAATTATGAAATATTGTCATGACACAAACCGTAAGACTTGGACTCCAATATGAAAGACCAAGGTTTGCATCATGATGTTGTGACATGATGCAAACCTTTCCTCATTTTTGTATCATTCCTGTTTGTACCAGAGCCCTGTGGAAGAGGGACTAGCCGACATTTATTCTTTGAATAAATATTATTACCGTATAACTTAGCTGCAAAACCTAATAGTTCCAAACCATCATTTGTGACAATACTAGGGTTGGTCCATGAAGTAGATGCCAAAACAGAACAAATGATTTGGGTGACACATTGTCAGGTTAACAAATCTTTTTAGACTGTTGGCATACTTTTGGTTTAATTTTAGGGTTTTGCAATTGTCATCTAGGAGGGTCTGTGCACCATCCTGCCTAAGAGCACCGTGTTGCTATCTGAGATTATGTTTTGATGATGATGTAATAGTCTGCATAAGTGTTTTTCAAAACTGGCCACATTAAGGGTGTGTGAACTTTAATTCCCCAATTTTTTTTATTTACTTTGTCAAATTTAAGAACCGCCCATCTACCTCCCTCACAAGTTGAGCAGAATTCTGGGAGTTGAAGCCTGCATATCTTCGTGTTCCCAAGTTTGAAAAACACTGGTCTGCATGAAGGAAAAGGACGGGAACGATTAATTCAGCAAGAGTTGGCAACCTGAATCCCTGCAGACATTGCTGAACTACAAATCAAACCATCATTCATCACTGGCTATGCTGTCTTGGGGTTCTGGGAACTGAAAGTCCACATACTGTATTTGGATAGCATTGGGTGAACTTAATAGATGTGGATGGGGATTTTCCAGGAGAATCCATGACCACCTAGATATTGTTGGATTATACCTCTCTGAAACTCTAACCTATGGCTGTGTTGGTTGGGCGTCTGGGAGTTGTAGTTCAGAAATATTTGGAAGTGGGTCAGAGGTTCCCCATGCATCTAGCAAGTGTGATGTAAGCCCTTGTTTCACAGAAGATGCTGCTATTCTCAGATGCCCCCAGGTTGCTTCATACATTATCAGCAGCTTGGCTTCCTGGAACATTGGGTTTGTTGTACGTGTTGAGTTGCTCCTCCTCATTATCTTTAGATGGCTTTTTTGTGTTAAGGTAAATCATTTCTTCTCCACTGCCATGTAGCCTGGGGTTTTCCTCTTGTTCCTCTTCTTTCTGCCCTTCTTTCTTTTCCTTTTTCCGACTGGCCAAAGAAATATCATAAAAATAAAAGAAGGAATAAGATAAAAAGACAACGAAGGAAAAATATCTAGTAAAATATGGCAGGCAAAGCATTTCTGAGTGTATCAGTAGTAAAAAAAAATATAGGAGCAAAGACCACTGAAAAGATTGACAAGTTTTTTGAAAATTATCTTAAAATTTGAAGGCACACACTAGATATATCCAAAGCAACTTTTGGTTAGTTTGATTGAGGCCATTTCCCCATTAGTGAGTTATAGCATCTTGTAACACAACCTTGGAGGGCTTCTAGTCCAGCCCCCTCCTCAAGCAGAAAACCCTATACCATTCCAGACAAATGGTTATCCAGTCTCTTCTTTAAAAAACTCCAGTGTTGGAGTATCCACAACTCCTGAAGGCAAGTTGCTCCACTGATTAATTATTCTACCTCTTGAGGAATACCATGTGGGGTGCTGGAGCAGCTAACGGCTCTCCAGCAACCCAGACTACAAGTCTCCTGTGCTGCAATTGGCTATCTCCAGGCGGCAATGGTTGATTCAAACCTATTGGCTGCCTCCTAGGGGCCAGACTATATATTGCGGCTAGTTGCAGCCATTTCCCCAGTACAGTTTCTGCACGAAATAAACTATGAGTTACCTTATACTCAGTTCTGTGTCTTCTTCCTGCGCCAAAGAACCCGCTATTTAACACTAACTGTTAGGAAATTTCTCCTTAGTTCTAAGTTGGGTTCTCTCCTTGAATGCTATCTTCATAGCATCACCCAGCTCAAGAGACATCCTCAGGGGAGCCATGTCAGGGTGAGGCGAATTATGAAAGCAACTCTGTCATTTGTGCACATGTGACATGACATCACACACAGTCAGGCAAGGGAATTCACTGGAGAAAGCAATTATATTTGGAAGAGTTAGCGGTGAAAGGAAATCAGGCCATCCAAGAATATAGTGGCTGGACACCATCAAAGCTGACCCCAGCCTAGAGCATAGAACAACTCAAAGAAGTACTGCAAGATTTGAAGACATGGAGAGACCTAGCCCACATAATTCCCAAGAGTCAGATGCAATTGAATGGATAATATCATGAAAGGGGAGAGGCTGGTTTGACGATAGTGTGGAGCTAATTATGCTACAGAATGACACTACTTTTGTCATTTTAATGAAAGCATCAGTTGCTCTGGAACGCTCTGGCCCATAAAGCCTAAAGAGCTATTAAATCTGCTCTTTGACTGTTATTTTGGTACGACGATGGTTGGACAACGTTAGTGAGGACAACCCCCCCCCCCCCCAGAGCTGCATGACTATAGTTGGAACTGGCTAATCTGGGGGAGGAAACCCCTGAGTTTGGTTGTCAGGTGTTGGTACCTTCCAATGACTCTCTGACTAACTCACTTACTTTAACTGAGGAAGCTGCTCGATTGAGCAGCAAAACGTCTCAACTAACAAAAATTGGTCCAGCTGCCATGATTGAACCTTCAGACTCCTTTGCCCGAAGGATTGAGAATCTTCATCGGCAGATCTGACCGATCCTTTATGCTTCTTACCTGCTTACTGTCACTTTGTAAACCAAAATTCCCAGCAAGGTGAAGAGGACCAGCCCTGCAACAGCTCCCCCCAATCCAATGAGCAAAAGGGTGAGGTTCCCTGCAAAAAGAGAGACACTGGCAAAGGAATGGTCAACAGCCAGTTTGAGCCAGACATACTTAAACAACCAGGAATTCGGTTTGCAAATCTTTTCCCGTGAGTGTGCATATCTAGGCTACAGTGGGTTGGACTGCCGGCATGCTAGCTGGGGAATTCTGGGACTTGAAGTCTTAAAGTTGCCAAGGTTGAGAAACACTGCTCTATCTTTGTGAAGCCAATTATGAGTATTTTTCAAAATATGGAACTAGTCCTTCTTTTTTATATTACGGTACATGTGTGCCTTTAGTGTGTGTGAGAGAGAGACAGAGACAGAGACACAGAGAGGAGCTGTCTTCTCTGTTCCTAGTCCAGCATCTTAACCATTCTACTCCTCAGGCTGTTCACTTACGTATATGTCCATATAGTTTTCTTTGGAACAGTAGGGAAACTGTGGCCCATTGCTTTCTAGTCCATCTCCACCATCCCTACAGGTATCTCTGGTTTAACTTTCCTTAGCCTTACCTGCCTTGATGGTCGGCAAGGTGATGTAGCTGGTCCCATGCTGATTAGTGGCCTTGCAGGATATCTGGGTAAAGTTAGATTTGGGCACCCTTAGAATGCCACCAATGGTTTGTTCCCAAACGTTCAAGCCTGCTTGCAGTTCGGAGCTATTGAAATCTCCAGGAATGGTCTGGTTTAGAAGGTTCCATTCAATTCTCGGAGGGGGGTTTCCCTCTGCCACACAGTAACAGGTGACAATCTCTTCAGTTCTTGAGACAGTACAGTTGCTTTCAGGCCAAATCACTGGCTTGTCTTAAAAAAAGAAATAAATAAAGACATAGAAGGAATTGTTGCAAAGAAAGGAGAAAGCATCAGGCTAGGCTGGTGAGGTCTGTCCCCTGGATTTGAGACATTGCTCCAAACAATCTCCAAGCTATCCTATTGTGGTAGTTTCCTCAAATTGCCCTACAGGGCACAGCAAAAACACCACAGGCACAAAAAGCAAGTTTGTGGCCCAAAATTTATGAAGGATTTTTTTTTAAAAAAAAAGAGATTTTACAACCTTTTTGTAGCAGTTGTTAGGTAAACGTTGTGGCCATTAAGTGAACGCTGTGGTCATTAAAGCAAGCCCATGGTTTGCTATGGGCAATTTTTGCCAAACAAACAAACCCTACAAGTAAAGGCAAAACTGTCATAAAATGCAATCACGTGGCTGCGGGGTGTTGCCAACGGCTGTAAGTGCAGCCTGGTTGCCTAGTGCTTGAAGTGTGGTGTGGTACGTGATAATGGAATTTTGAAAACCCCCCCCACCCGCTCCCAGATACATCCACCAGAACTTTGAATGGTCCCTAAACAGAACCGGTAGCTAATTTTTGGTTGTCCAGGCCCAGAATGGACTTCCGGAAGTGGCATCCACACAGAGAACCGGTTGTCCACCTATTTGAATCCCACCACTGCATGGCATGTTTATGTCAAGAGTTGTCTTTGCAAAGCTTTTACATTGAACATATTGAGCATTCATTAATCATGGGTGCAAAATAGACTGTCAATTAAAAAAATGTGTCAGGAAATAGGTTATCAGCCTGTGAAAAGCTTTCCCTGTGAAATCCTTAGCATCTCTGCCCCCTAGCATTTCCCTCACTTTGTATCCCAGATTGTGTTATGCATTGACTGTTTTTTTTAAAAAAACATGTATTAAAGGTTAATAAACGTGGAATTCATTTGATTCAGAGTATACACCTCTCCAACGTGGTGAAATATGCCCTTAATTCTATTGTTTTGCATAAAGACACATTGCCTCCCGCCACACTAGGTGGCAGCACCAACCTATTTTGAGCATTCTCAAAAAAAAAGTAAGCAGATTTAGATCTAGTTAGCTCAAAAGAATGTAGCCTATCTTAGCATGAGCATCAGTGTCCATAGGGGGGCACCAACGGTAAGACTACACAAACCTTTGCCCACTACCAGCCCCACCTTATATATGTAAGGTTTTGGGGCATGCATACAACCAGTGCTTTTTTTTTGTAAAAGAAAAAGGTGCCGGAACTCACACGTCATACAATCTGCCTTGCCTACCCTACAAGGTTCCATCCCAAAAAGGTGGTGGAACTCCATTCTGAGCGTTCTATGACAAAAAAAAGCCCTGCATACAACATTAGAACATATATATATATAAAATCACAGGGCTTGAGGCACAATGTTGTGACGCCTGAAATGTTGCTAACACAGAGTTTTTATTATCTCCTGTTACCACTACTAAGAGAAGAAGAGCAGCAGACAGGGAGAAAAAGGAATGGTATACGTACCAACTTGTACAGAGAAGTGTTAAATAGGGCAGGGGTAGGCAACCTTGGCTCTTTTATGACTCGTGGACTTCAACTCCCAGAATTCCTGAGGCAGCATGGCTCAGCTTGGAAACCTCTCCCTCTTCCCTCAGCGTGGCTGGCTCAGGAATTCTGGGAGTTGAAGTCCACAAGTCATAAAGCGGCCTAGGCCAGGGGTAGGCAACCTTGGCTCTTTTATGACTCGTGGACTTCAACTCCCAGAATTCCTGAGCCAGCCACGCTGAGGGGAAAGGGAGAGGTTTCCAAGCTGAGCCATGCCGGCTGAGGAATTCTGGGAGTTGAAGTCCACGAGTCAGAAAAGAGCCAAGGTTGCCTACCCCTGGCCTAGGCCGCTTTATGACTTGTGGACTTCAACTCCCAGAATTCCTGAGCCAGCCATGCTGAGGGGAAAGGGAGAGGTTTCCAAGCTGAGCCATGCCGGCTGAGGAATTCTGGGAGTTGAAGTCCACGAGTCAGAAAAGAGCCAAGGTTGCCTACCCCTGGCTTAGGGTAACCAGATCAGGGCTCCAAATCCCTACAAGACCAGTAGATGGTAGTAAAGAGCGCATGTTTTTTTTTACTATCTCTCTTTGTTTCCATCTAGTGGTGATCTGTGGTTTTACAAACTGGATTTGGGGATATATTGTAAAATTTTGTTTTTGTAAAACTCTTTAATAAAAAAAAACTGGATTTGGCACATGAACTTGGTAGCAAAAACCAAAAAAAAACTAACTGGGCTTACTGCCCACTATCCAATCTCCACCTGATTGATGGAATACTTTTCAGAGCACAGAGTTCTACCTTGTCGCCTCCTAAACCAGCTGATTCAACTGCTCCTCCAAGCACAAATAATTGATCGTCCTTGGGCCAGAATTAAATATCGTTGGGAATATGTACTCATAAGGAAATTGCTTAAGGCAGGGGTCCTCAACCTTGGCAACTTTAAGACTTGTGGACTTCAACTCCCAGAATTCCTCAGCCAGCAAAGAGTTGAAGTCTATCCATCTTAGTGGCCAAGGTTGAGCAACACTATACTAGTGAGTATCTGACACAAAGGTTAAAGGTGTAGGAAATAACTTTGTTGAGAGAAGAAGGTGCGCCGGACAACCCAGTGAGACAAGTTTGAATGATCACCTTTTCTAAGCTCTCAGAAGGTATTAAATGGGAAATGCAAAAGCCCTGAAAGAGAAAACATTAAATGGTCCTCTCACACTCCACAGTTAGGTAAGTAGGCGGCGAGTCGTCCCCCATGCCAAGATCATTTTCTGCCGCACAATGGTAGGGCTCCAGGTCTCTCCTGATGTCCTTCAGCTTCACCTCTGGTCCACCACCTGCTACCTTCAGTGGCGCCTTTTTTGGCCCAAAGAACCAGTGGTAGGTGATGGGCGGTGGGTTTCCATGGCTCTGACATCTCAGAGTGGCATCGTCTCCTTCTTTGAGCCTTGGATTCCCAATGATCAAGATAGTTGCATTTTTGGGAGGATCTGACAGAGAAAATCAGAAGGCAAGGAGGTTTGTTCAGGCTGTGCTCATTGCACCTCCAAACACTGCCATCTTCTTCATCTCTTTTCCCTGTCCCCAGATCAAAAATAGGCTTCAGTGTCTACCGAGGCATCACATTGCAAAGGTGGTGGACCTTCAACTCACAGCAGCTGCAGCTGGTTTGGCCAATAAAGAAGTTGGTTGGGAGTTGTGGTGTACTCTTAGTTAACAGGCTGTGCCCTATGTATTACTGAATCAATAAGGAACATGCAGACAGAGGTGGAGCCTTTGCAAAAACTCATTTGGGGTTTGCAATCATTGGGGAGCAATGTCTTCTCCTAAGTGTGTTTTGGAGGGGCGGGATGAGCTTCTTCCGAAGAATTTTTTTAAAAACCCATCAATCAACAAGAGAACTGATCTACCCCCCAAGCTTATAAATTACTGAGGAGGCACGGCTTGGCAGCACAAGGAAACAACAGCCAACAACTTAATAGCCAGCCACCAACACCCCAATCTACATCTAGAAAAGCTATACACAGCAGCCACCATATAAATACCACACACAGAACAGCCCAAAGCACACAGAGAAGTTCCCTCAAGATCGGGTCCAGCATTTGAATCCAAAAGCTTGGAAGACAAAACTTCTAGTTCCGGTGACTGACCCAGATTGGATCCTGCATTAAAAAAAAACCTCCATGCAAGATGTCAGAGGGAGACTCTTCTCTCCCACTTTCAATCAACAGGAGGAGCCAATCTCCTTGAAAGAGCCTTGGTGGAGCAGTGGGCTAATGCCTCCTTAAGTAACACCAGCTGCCTGCAATTAGTGCAGGTTCGAGTCCCACCAGGCTCAAGGTTGACTCAGCCTTCCATCCTTCCGAGGTAGGTAAAATGAGGACCCAGATTGTTGGGGGCAATAAGCTGACTTTGTAATAATGCCGCTTGAGGGGGAGGGGGCGAAAGCCCTAATAAGCAGGCATATACATAGAATGAAGGCTATTGTTAAGCACATTGATTTGCGCTTCTTAGATTGTAAGCCGCCCTGAGTCTTTGGAGAAGGGCGGGATATAAATGGGATTTAAAAAAAAAACTTTAGAAAAAAGGAACAGATTTGGAACTGGAAAACCCTGGAGGAGGAAACAAGATGCAGATCTTCCCAACCTTACGTTATAGTTGATATCGCCCATTGTAGCTTTATTCTGATTGTCCTTTCCCAAGAGAAACCTAACAGATGTTGCCCCCCAAAGGTGCTTTTTCAAAAGGTGACTGGACTTCTTTTGTTTCTCCTTGAAGACAATTCCCTTCTCATCCAACAACTGAAGAAGATTCTTGGATGGGAAGCGAAACGTCTTCAAGGAAAAACAAAGGAAGTCCAGTTGCCTTTGGAAAAAGCTCCTTTGGGACAACCATGACCTGGATGATTAAAAACCTCCATAGAGACCTAACAGATGCTAGACCCATTCAGCAGCATTGGCATGGGTACCACTAATGTTTTAGACACCAAACTCTTGAATTCCCCAGCCCTACTAGAGCTTCCAAGCTTCTGGAAAAGAAACATACGCATGACAGGCATTTCAGAATAAAACAGACCAGATCAGGTTCCATTCCACTGCTGTGCTTGGACACTTACACTGAACATTCAGGTTGATCCCACTGTAAACCTGTTGCTTGTTTGGGAAGGTTGCAGTGCACTGCAAGTATTTGCCATGGTCTTTGTGGGAAGGGATGTAGTTAAAACTCGATTCTGTCCGCCAGGATCCACCTGTAATATATTCTTGGATTGTGACAGCCTTGCTTTCGACTAGATTCCAGGTGAGGATAGGTGGAGACAAAGGACAGGTGTGCAGGACTGAACAAGACACCTGGGTGGGATCCCCTTCAGTCACTAGTCCCAGATCACTCAACTCCAACTGGTTAGGGACATCTGAGAAGGCATTAAAAGAGAGCAAATGAGTTGTAGGATAAATGGGGGCCCTTATCATTTAGCCCGAATGACTACAGGTAGCCCTTGGCTTATGCCACTTGTTTAGCAACTGTTCAAAGTTACAACAGGGCCGAAAAAAAGTGACTTATAATCAGCCTTTGCCTTTCAATCATTGCAGGTCACCATTTGCTTAAAATACAAAAAAACAAAGATTGTAAAATCAGGTGCAACTCATTTAACAGCCACCCCGCTTAGCAACAGATGGTCTGTTGTCAGCCGTAATCATAAGCTGAGGACTACCTATATGAAGAAAAAGCTTTGCTATGGAAAATTGGGCTAAAATCCCTGTTAGTTTCAGTTTTTTTAATGAAAGACATAAAAAATGATTCAGACAATAGATATCGTTTAGAATACCTGAAATTTAAAATAAGCTTCAGATGTGCAATCTCTGCTAAGATAACCAGGGATGTAGTTTCGGTTATGAAAGAGAGGGGTGAAGTGTAATTGCAACAACTTAAAGGGGACAATTGGAGCTGGCAGCTCCTTCCCTGATCACACCAGCAACCATATTGTGACTGAAGTGTGCTAGCTAGATTGTAGATTCATGGCAAATATGAAGCTGGGAGAAGAAGGAAAAAATACTTTAAAACTAGATAGCTAAATAGAGCTTAGTCTTACAAGACAACATTGCTTCATTGAAGGGACCCAAAGCAAACCAACTCTGCAGAGCAGATGCAGCCAATTTTGGTCACCATATCAAAAAAAAGATGTTGAGAGTTGGGGAAAAATTCAGAGAAGAGCAACTAAGATGATCAGAGGCCTGGAGACTAAAACATACGAAGAACGGCTGCGGGACTTGGGTTTAGTCTAAAGAAAAGAAGAAATAGGGGAGACATGATAGCAGTGCTCCAGTATCTGAGGGGTGCCACAAGACAGAGGGGGCCAGGTTGTTCACCAGAGTACCAAAGGGAAGGATGAGGAACAATGGCTGGAAATTGATCAAGGAGCGATGCAACCTGGAATTAAGGAGAAACTTCCTGACAGTGAGGACAATCAACCAATGGAACAGCTTACCCCCAGAAATTGTGGGTGCTTAATCACTGGAGATTTTTAAGACAAGACTAGACAACCACCTGTCTGAGATGGTATAGGTTCTCCTGCTTGAGCAGGGGGCTGGACTAGAAGATCTCCAAGGTCCTGTTCTATTCTATTCTATTCTATTCTATTCTATTCTATTCTATTCTATTCTATTCTATTCTATTCTATTCTATTCTATTCTATTCTATTCTATTCTATTCTATTCTATTCTATTCTATTCTATTCTATTCTATTCTGCAGATAATCCCTCAGCCACCTAACCCCTCTGTCCCTAGGGCTTTATTGGTAACTTCAATCATATTTGGAAGCCAACTGGCAACCGCTATAGCTTATGTAGAGCGGTATTACATGGGCAGAGCAAGGGTTGGTCATCGTTGCTAGAGGTGCCATGTTTTGGACCAGCTGTAGTTTTTGAGTGGTTTTCAAAAACAGCTTGGTATACAGCAAATTGCAACAGCCACCTGCAAAGTGACCAAGGCAGGAACAAATGCAATTGGCACACAGGTTGAACTTCTGCAAAGCTGTTTCTGGCCTCAATTTCTCACCATTCCTCAAATTAATAGGGGCAAAATCCAGATATTTATGCAACATCCTAACCAGAAAAAGATTTTCATCCTCAGAGGAGACCTTGGCACAAAGATGCACTAACCTGTTACCTCTACCTGGACTGTGACATCATGGAATCGATGATTGACCGAGCCAGGATCGATCCAGACATAATATCTCATGGCATCCTCCATCTCTACTGGGTTGATGCTGAGGGTGCAGTTGCCCTTTTGCAGATTTCCCACTACTTCCGTTCGTCCCTGGTAGGCTGGTAGGACGTTGCTTGGCGTTCTGCTGTTGTAGATTTCAGGGTAGCTCCAGAAATGATACTGGTACCAAGCCACACTGCTGTCCCAAGAATCCCAGGAATCTGGGAAGGTGAAGGAACATGGGATGACCACACAGGATCCTTTTAGGGCTTGGATGGAGCTGGGCAGGGTGGAGCTCCAGGTTGCAGAGATAGGGCTGTCAAAGAGAACTGGAGAAAAGTTGGAGGTGAGGTTAAAAAAAAGGAGAGGGGTTTCAACTGGAGCTAAGATACCCCTTGGCCCTTGAAGAACAGCCCTCACCCTCTGAAGGGAACCAACTGTGATCAACCTTAGTTCTTCTGATTCTAGAGAAGTTGGGGAAGGTGAGATGCACAGTAAAGGAAGCATCCTGATGGAACAGATGAAACATCTGTCTAGTCCACCCTTTGGTTGACAGAATTGTCAGTTCACTGCTTATGGAATCCTTCAGGCATGACCTAAACGTGATGGCCACTTATGTTCCCCAGCAACCAGTCCAGAAGAGCACTTTGTTCTGATGCTTTATTACAGAACTTACCTAGGAGGAATGTCAGAGGGAGATATTCGCTGGACGGTTTCATGTTGCAAAGTCTCTTTGGGGTTGCAACCTGGAGATTGCCTCAAGGGTGGAGAATGGCAATTCCTTTGTTCCGGTCTTCTCTGTCATGCAAAATCAAACTCTCCAATGGAAAAAAAAATTGATTGGAAGAGAAAGAGTGGAAAAGCTGAAGGAGATGAATCAGAAAGCAAAGTTGAGACTTTAGTAGAAGGTTATTTTAAATGTTGGTCATGGCCAAATACTGAGTAAAAAAACCCTGCATTCTATGCATTCTGAAAGACATCGTGATAGATGGGGGAAAAAATTCTGCTGTCTGAAAATTTTATTGCCTATGAAGCTTGAACCACCAACAGAAGGACTAACGCTTCACTTAGGGAGGATGGGGTTGAGTAGAATAAGCTTTGTCTGTGGGATTTCTGCCATATCAAGCATGTTGGGTCTCCTTTCATTTTTGAAGCTTAAACATATGGTAGTGTTGAAACACCAGACTTAAGCGCCTGGCAGAGGTTCTTCTAATCTGATGAAACTGGGAGAAAGGATTCTTGCAAGAAATAGCAAGAGACTACCCCACATTCCTCTTCTCCAACCCAACCCAACCTCTTTGGTGGAAAGCAAAAGTGATCAAGGAGCCACTTGGTCAGGCAATGAAAATGCCGAGGCAAGTTTTACTTCCACTAACTTCCAGTGGTGATATCCTGCTAGGAATTCCTGGCCGATGAAAGGGAAAGATTATTAACTTCTTTTCTGTAATACAATTATTCCCACAATGATGACCAATTCCAGCACTGATTGGCTTGCTACTGATGCCCATTTAAACCATCCTGAGATATATGGCCCCTTCAGATCACATCTGGTACCTTCCCCCTTCCATTGCTACAGTGCAAAGGGATCACACCAGCTGAACCAAAGGACTTGTTTATACAGGGACTGGTGGCAATTCATTAGGCAGACTGCATGTATTTAAAGGTCATTTGCTCCCCTGTGCATGAAACATGGACTACAATCATTAGAAACAGTCTCCTGATTTGTAATTACTTTATCGTTTAGCTAAGGCTGCTAGCTGAGTAATGAAGAGTCTAACCTGGGGGTGAAAAACTGCAGACCTGGTCTTGGGAAGGGAGCAATGAACTGTTAAGGGAGGAAGAAAGGTCAGCTGGTTCTGGGGGAAGGGAAAGAGTGAGAAAGAAACTCAAAATAACCCTACCTTGGTTTTCTTCGGTATATGTCAGGGGTAAGGCAACCTTGGCTCTTTTATGACTCGTGGACTTCAACTCCCAGAATTCCTGAGCCAGCATGGCTCAGCATGGAAACCTCTCCCTTTCCCCTCAACATGGCTGGCTCAGGAATTCTGGGAGTTGAAGTCCACGAGTCACGAAAGAGCCAAGGTTGCCTACCCCTGGTATATGTGGTAGAAAGAAATTCTGAAAGAACAGAATCTCAAGTTTCTGTTATTCTACCCTACAGCCATCAAGAACATGCCATTCTTGGTTCTTGACTTGTCCTGTCTTGAAGGACTGGCCTAACGCTGTGCCATTGTGACAAAATTTCATCAGCTCAACTGAGAAGGTGCGTGTTTTTTTGCGGGATGGAAAGTGTGAGTTTTTGTTGTACGTCACCTTCTGCAGATCCTGTTCTTCAAAACATGGGAGCCCATTAAAAAAAAAAACTTCTCTAGTGTGCTAGACTCAAACGCCCCAAAATGATCTTGCAAGTTATAAATCCAGCACATGGTTTGCAACCTTTTTACATCTTTTCAGAATAGGAAACGGACTATTATAAAGACATGGAGGATGCTTCGTACACACACTCAGAAAAACTCTTGCGGACCTTTTCCAAACTCTGCTGAAGGTATGCCCAGAAAATAGGCTGAGTTGACTTTACATTTTTATCTGGGGGAAAAAAGTTTTGTGTGTGTGTGTTTTTTTTTTATTTCAGAGGCAGAGACTTATATGTGGCAGTTCCTTTCCTGTCAGTGCCTTAATCCAGGGCTTTTCAACCTTTTCACAGATTGTATCACTTTTAGGACATGACACTATTTGAGTATCACCAGTGCTTAGCAAAGTGTCAAAAACTTGATGACTAAAAAAAGGGGGGGGGATTTTGGGTTTTACTGATTAGATTCATTTGTGGTTATAGAAATGGCTAGTTTATAATATTATGGAAAAGTAAAATGTTCAGGTTCAATGTTAATGCTTCCTTCTACTGCAACAGAGGAAGTCTGTTCTTTTTCCCTTCTCCCCCTCACTTCCCCCCCTTTTTTCTCCCTACTGTGTCCTACTATTTGCTTTTGTATTTTTTTTTTATTCTATAATCTAATAAAATATTACAAACTGTAGAAAAAAAGAAAAAAAAGTACCAGTTTTAATGTCTTCGGTGGCTGTTCCTTTGCTGAATCACTTTCCCTTTGCACTGACAAATGTATGAGGAATTTATCCATGCTTATTAGTATGTACCACTACCAGCTAGTTCAGGGGTCTTCAAACTTGCCACTTTTAAGACTTGCGGACCTCAACTCCCAGAATGCCTCAGCCCTCATGGCTGGTTGAGGAATTCTGGGAGTTGAAGTCCACAGGTCTTAAAGTTGCTAAGTTTGTAGACTCCTGAGTTAGCTGGTTGGCCCTTCTTCCTTTCTTCCACAGTCTGTGATAGTCTAGTCTAGTCTCCTGCCATATCCACTGTGTATCCCTCATTTACCTGTATATCACAGGTTTTCCTGAAGAAAAAGCTTTACCTTATGAAAAAGGTACTGTATTTTCAGTTGCTACAAATAGCCGCCAACAGTCAGCCTGCACTGCAGGGCTAAAGTTTCCCTCTCCTACTGAGACTCAGCTGGTTTTTCATCTCCTCTAGCCTGGGAACCTTGACCTGATGGGTCATTTCAGTCCACATCATCCATGCCTCTTCTGACCATCACTGTTTAAAACAAGGGGACCGAAGTATCTTCCTGGATAAACATGGCCACACCAAAACCAGGCTGATGACCACTACATAACCCCAAATTTTGGCTGATGATTTTGTAGTTGTGTTTGCTTCACCAGTTTGCTCATGATCCGACTGCCTTAGCGCTAACCTTGATAACCTTTGCGGGGTGGGGGGGGGGAAGTTGGCTGGTGGCAAAATTCAGTTCCTAGTGCTAATTTTAAGCATGGCATTCGGCAAAAAGGCCTCCTCTCTTTCCTAAAAACAAACAAACAAAACAACAGCAGCAAACTGTTTGGCTTCCGAATGCGACACATTTCAAGTGCATGTGAAATTTTGTGTCCGCTCCAGGCTCTGAGCACAATCGTTAATTTGCTAATGATCGTTGTGCATGGAAATTGCCTGCAGAGCCAAAGCTAACCCTTTGCTCTTCCATCTCTCTCTGTCTCTCTCTGTATCTCTCTCTCACACACACACATCAAAAGTAAAACCATAAACTGGGCAGGTGTAGCTATCTGCTCTTCTCCTATCCTGTTCTTTTCTTCTAGGTGGCATCTCCACAGCATCCCCTTCTCCTGAAGCTAGATGGGTGACCTTGGGCCATTCCCTGTCTCTCAGCCCTAGGAAGGAAGAAATGGCAAAGCACTTCTGGAAAAACTGGCCAAGAAAACTGCAGGCACTTGTCCAGGCAGTCTTTGAGAATTGGACACAACTGAACAGAAAGGGGGGGGGAAGCCCCATCTCATCAGATCATTCTGATACAGCTTCCTCAATGCACACACATAAATCACAGCAGGTGCTCACTGTTCTGTAGACATTCCTACACTTCCTAGGTCAGATTGGTACCCCTATCACACTCTCCCCCTTCATGGATTACTGCCTTGTCGTGGCGAAGGGGCTTGCGTAATTCAATGAAGCTATGAGCTATGCCGTGCAGGGCCACCCAAGACGGAAAGGTCATAGCAGAGAGTTCTGACAAAACGTGATCCACTGGAGAAGGAAATGGCAAACCACTCCAGTATCTTTGCCATGAAAACCCTATGGACAGTACCAAAAGGCAAAACGATATGACGCTGAAAGATGAGCCCCTCAGGTTGGAAGGCGTCCAATATGCTACTGGGGAAGAGCAGAGGGCTAGTACTAGTAGCGCCAGAAAGAATGAAGCGACTGGGCCAAAGCCGAAAGGACGCTCAGCTGTGGATATGTCTGGTGGTGAAAGGAAAGTCCGATGCTGTAAAGATTTTTTCTCCATAGGAACCTGGAATGTAAGATCCATGAATCAAGGAAAGCTGGACGTGGTCAAACAAGAGATGACAAGACTAAACATCGACATCTTAGGTATCAGCGAACTAAAATGGACAGGAATGGGTGAATTTAATTCAGATGACCATCAGGTATACTACTGCGGACAAGAATCCCTCAGAAGAAATGGAGTAGCCTTCATAGTCAATAAAAAAGTAGGAAAAGCAATACTGGGATACAATCCTCAAAATGACAGAATGATCTCAGTTCGAATCCAAGGCAAACCATTCAATATCACAGTAGTCCAAGTCTATGCCCCAACCACCGGTGCTGAAGAGGATGAAATTGACCGGTTCTATGAAGCCCTACAGCGCCTTATAGAACTAACACCCAAAAATGATGTCCTTATCGTCATGGGGGATTGGAATGCTAAAGTAGGAAGCCAAAAGATAACTGGAATAACAGGCAAGTTTGGCCTTGGAGTACAAAATGAAGCAGGGCACAGGCTGATAGAATTTTGTCAAGAGAATACGATGGTCATAGCAAACACTTTTTTCCAACAACCCAAGAGACGGCTTTACACATGGACATCACCAGACGGACAACACAGAAATCAGATTGACTATATGCTCTGCAGCCAAAGATGGAGAAGCTCTATACAGTCAGTAAAAACAAGACCAGGAGCTGACTGTGGCTCAGACCATGAGCTTCTTGTTGCAAAGTTTAGGCTTAAATTAAAGAAAGTAGGGAAAAGCGCTAGGCCAGTCAGGTATGAATTAAATAATATCCCTGCTCAATATACAGTAGAGGTGACAAATAGATTTAAGGAATTAGATCTGATAGACAGAGTGCCTGAAGAACTATGGACAGAGGTTCGCAACATTGTACAACAGGTAGCAACCAAAACCATCCCAAAGAAAAAGAAATGCAAGAAAGCAAAATGGCTGTCTGAGGAAGCTTTGCAAATAGCTGAGGAAAGGAGGGAAGCGAAAGGCAAGGGAGAAAAAGAAAGATATGCCCAATTAAATGCAGAATTCCAAAGAATAGCTAGAAGAGATAAGAATGCCTTCTTAAATGAACAGTGCAAAGAAATAGAAGAAAACAATAGAATAGGGAGGACCAGAGATCTTTTCAAGAAAATTGGAGAGATGAAAGGAACGTTTCATGCAAAAATGGGCATGATAAAGGACCAAAATGGCAGGGACCTAACAGAGGCAGAAGAGATTAAGAAGAGATGGCAAAATTACACAGAAGAACTATACAAGAATGAGCTTAACGTCCCTGACAATCGCAATGAGGTGGTCACTGACCTCGAGCCAGACATCCTAGAATGTGAAGTGAAGTGGGCCTTAGAAAAGCTGAGCAACAACAAAGCTAGTGGAGGTGACAGTATTCCAGCTGAGCTATTCAAAATCTTAAAAGACGATGCAGTAAAAGTGCTACACTCAATTTGCCAGCAAATTTGGAAAACTCAACAGTGGCCACAGGATCGGAAAAGATCAGTTTACATTCCAATTCCAAAGAAAGGCAGTGCCAAAGAAGGTTCAAACTATCGCACCATAGCACTCATTTCACATGCTAGTAAAGTTATGCTTAAAATTCTACAAGCTAGACTCCAGCAGTATGTGGATCGAGAACTACCAGAAGTACAGGCAGGATTTCGAAGAGGCAGAGGAACTAGAGATCAAATTGCTAACATACGCTGGATCATGGAGAAAGCTAGAGAGTTCCAGAAAAACATCTACTTCTGCTTCATTGACTATGCTAAAGCCTTTGATTGTGTGGATCATAACAAACTGTGGCAAGTCCTTAAAGAGATGGGCATACCAGACCATCTTATTTGTCTCTTGAGAAACCTATATGCGGGCCAAGAAGCAACAGTGAGAACTGGACACGGAACCACTGATTGGTTCAAAATTGGGAAAGGAGTCCGGCAAGGCTGTATACTGTCGCCTTGCCTATTTAACTTATATGCAGAGCACATCATGAGAAAGGCAGGGCTAGATGAATCAAAAGTTGGAATTAAGATTGCCGGAAGAAACATCAACAACCTAAGATATGCAGATGATACCACTCTAATGGCAGAAAGTGAAGAGGAACTAAAGAGCCTCTTGTTGCGAGTGAAGAAGGAGAGTGCAAAACTTGGGTTGAAACTAAACATTAAGAAAACCAAGATCATGGCATCTGGCCCTCTCAATTCCTGGCAAATAGATGGGGAAGAAATGGAGGTAGTGACAGATTTTATTTTCCTGGGCTCCAAGATCACTGCAGATGGGGACTGTAGCCAAGAAATTAAAAGACGCTTGCTCCTTGGGAGGAAAGCCATGGCAAATCTAGACAGCACACTAAAAAGCAGAGACATCACCCTGTCAACAAAAGTGTGTATAGTCAAGGCTATGGTCTTCCCAGTTGCAATGTATGGCAGTGAAAGCTGGACCATAAGAAAGGCTGAGCGCCAAAGAATTGAAGCCTTTGAACTCTGGTGCTGGAGAAGACTCCTGCGAGTCCCTTGGACTGCAAGGCGATCAAACCGGTCAGTCCTAGAGGAGATCAACCCTAACTGCTCTTTAGAAGGCCAGATCCTGAAGCTAAAACTCAAATACTTTGGCCACCTAATGAGAAGGAAGGACTCACTGGAGAAGAGCCTAATGCTGGGAAAGATTGAGGGCAATAGAAGAAGGGGACGACAGAGAATGAGGTGGCTGGATGGAGTCACTGAAGCAGTAGGCGTGAGCTTAAATGGACTCCAGAAGATGGTAGAGGACAGGAAGGCCTGGAGGAACGTTGTCCATAGGGTCGCAATGGGTCGGACACGACTTCGCAACTAACAACAACATCACACTCTCCATCCCTATTTTTCTGAGAGTTTATCATTTCAGCCAACGTAACAGAAGTGGCCAGTCACACAACCACCTTTTTTTCCAAGAGGCCAACAGCGTGAGAACAGAAGAATGACACTTTAAAGGGGGTTCATATCCAGCATTTTTCCTCACAGTATGTGTTTCCTCATTGCTTTGAGGTTCAACATGAGTTGTTTGCCTTTGACTCAAGAATCCAACAACTGTGATTTATCAATAAACTGTATAGCTAAACAAGCCATGGTTTAGCATGACAATACTGTGCCCTTTTCTACTAAGCCTGGAGACCTTGGGAGGACTGAAACAACTCGCACTCTCCAGGATTTGTCAAGATTTTACAAACATGCTAAGGAAACTGGATTCTGAGACTGCACCCAGCCTGTGCAGAATATATTGAGCATATTAAATGCCTCCAGTGACACTTAGACCAAATGTATAGCCTTGCTGCTAACAGCAGTTTCCTTTCTAAGGTTGAGAAGGTATCAGCCTATGGTTGATAGATATCAGCCTTACATCTAAGTTCATCAAAGCTTAAAAGGAAATCTTCCTCTCCAGTTGTGGGATTATTCCAGGAGTGTTCTTCCCCCCCCTCCTCCCCCAGCTAGATAAAATTCCATGTACGGTATATTTTCTTGGCTTTGGGGTTTTGTGCACAAAGCTATTGCTTTCGAAAAGGCATTGTGCTCTCGACCAGGTGCAAATGAGAAAAACCTCTTCTAAAATGGGTTTTCCCACTGTGGTGTTTCAAAATTATGCAGTTGCACAGGCTTATTTAAAATAAAAAAATAAAAATCAACCGAAGGATCTTTTAAACTACTGTATTGGTGCTATCCAATCTCAGGAATTAAAAGTTTCTAGCACATTAGCCCGGATTGACTCAGCATGGCTAGGTTTGAAAGCTCTTTTGCTTTAAGCATCAAGACTGTGTCCAAAGGTGCTTTTCCATGAGGCAACTGGATTTCCTTTTTTTCCTCTTTGAAGACATTTCGCTTCTCCTCCAAGAAGCTTCTTTAACTCTGACTGGATGGTGGGGAATGGAAGGGCTGAAGAAGCTTCTTGGAGGAGAAGCGAAGCGTCTCCAAAGAAAAACAAGAAAGTCCAGTTGCATCTTTGGGACAACCATGACCTGGATGACCGAGAATCCCCATAGACGTCAAGACTGTGGAATATTGAATGCAAAGAACTATAGCAAATTTGGTTGAGATCTGTCTTATCCCTGGAAATGTTTATCTTATCTGTGAAAGACTGCCAGGGACCTAATCAGGGGGAGGGGGAACAAGATTCCTTCCCCGCTGTCTGAAACTGATGGGGCAGCAAGCAGATGTATTTTATAGAATCTATTAATTTCAGGTTGCACACCATGAAAACAAGGTAAGATTCTGCTCTCTGCTGGAGCCTTGCAATCTGTGCAGATTCGCAGGTATGGGTCTATTCACTAATTAGCGGAGATGCCTTCTGCTAAAGTAAGGTGGTGGGCAATTCGAAGGAGGGGACCCACGAGCCTAACATTCTTCCCCCACCTCCCAATTCCTCTCTCAACTATGAGATAACTAACGACAATTGTTCTGTCTTCCCCTCTTGGCTGTGATCTCAAATGCCTCTCCCTACTCCCAGACCCCCCCCCTCCTCTCCCCAAGCTCTCCCAGTGGGGCTCACCTGTCACAAGCTGGGAGGACCCCAGCTGCTCCGCCCCATCAGCACCTGCACCGGGACCAGCGGCTCCTTCATGCTCTATTTCTTCTGCTCTCTGACAGCCTGTTTACCACTTCATCCCGCCCTCCTGGCTCTCTCTCTCCCCCCTCTCCATCCTCTCCCCGTGCTTGTCAACTATAAATAATCCTCTCTCGTGCATCCAGGACTTGTCAAGGTTTTGCTGAGCTGCCGTTCTCAGCTTCAGCTGGGCTTCAGTAGGCATCCCAGCCTTGCTTGATCTTGTCTGCTACCTGCTGCTTCGGAATGCAACTTCCCTGTCTTCCTGCTCATTTTCTTCCATGGCTTGTTTTTTTTAAAATTTTATTTATGTATTTATCACGTTTATGGGGCTGCCTGTCTCACAGAAAGTGACTCTGGGTGGCATTCTTACTGTTTTTATGACAGCTTTCAAATCTCCACCCTGCAACATGGGATTTGATCTGTTCCATTTCTAGATGGGTAGGTAGGATTGATGATGATGATGATGATGATGATTGATAGACAGACAGACAGACAGACAGACAGACAGACAGACAGACAGGTAGATAGATAGACAGAGTTGATATAGATAGAGAAGAGGAGAGGAGAGGAGAGGAGAGGAGAGGAGAGGAGAGGAGAGGAGAGTGGATGCAGATAGATAGATAGATAGATAGATAGATAGATAGATAGATAGATAGATAGATAGATAGATAGATAGATAGATAGATAGATAGATAGGTAGGTAGGTAGGTAGGTAGGTAGGTAGGTAGGTAGATAGATAGATAGATAGATAGATAGATAGATAGATAGATAGATAGATAGATAGATAGATAGATAGATAGATAGATAAAGGTAAAGGTAAAGGTAAAGGTTCCCCCGCACTTGCGTGCTAGTCGTTTCCGACTCTAGGGGCCGGTGCTCATCTCCGTTTCAAAGCCGAAGAGCCAGCGCTTGTCCGAGGACATCTCCGTGGTCATGTGGCTGGCATGACTAGACGCCAAAGGCGCACGGAACGCTGTTACCTTCCCACCGTAGTGGTCCCTATTTTTCTACTTGCATTTTTTACGTGCTTTCGAACTGCTAGGTTGGCAGAAGCTGGGACGAGTAACAGGCGCTCACTCTGTTACGCGGCACTCGGGATTCGACCCGCCAAACTGCCGACCTTCCGATCGACAAGCTCAGCGTCCTAACCCACTGAGCCACCGCGTCCCTGTAGATAGATAGATAGATAGATAGATAGATAGATAGATAGATAGATAGATCTAAAAAGCAGAGACATCACCCTGCCAACAAAAGTGTGTATAGTCAAGGCTATGGTCTTCCCAGTTGCAATGTATGGCTGTGAAAGTTGGACCATAAGAAAGGCAGAGTGCCAGAGAATTGAAGCCTTTGAACTATGGTGCTGGAGAAGACTCCTGCGAGTCCCTTGGACTGCAAGTCAATCAAACCGGTCAGTCCTAGAGGAGATCAACCCTGACTGCTCTTTAGAAGGCCAGATCCTGAAGCTAAAACTCAAATCCTTTGGCCACCTAATGAGAAGGAAGGACTCACTGGAGAAGAGCCTAATGCTGGGAAAGGTTGAGGGCAAGAGAAGAAGGGGACGACAGAGAATGAGGTGGCTGAATGGAGTCACTGAAGCAGGAGGCGTGAGCTTAAATGGACTCCAGAAGATGGTAGAGGACAGGAAGGCCTGGAGGAACGTTGTCCATGGGGTCGTGATGGGTCATACATGACTTTGCAACTAACAACAACAAAGGTAGACAGATAGATAGACAGATAGATAGACAGACAGATAGACAGATAATAAAGAGAGTAGAGAGAAAGAGACAGAGAGAGATACACAGAGAGGATAAATACATTCTGTCTGTGCCCATCTGCCTATCTAATTTTGCAATCACAAAATTTAGGGAGGTTCTTACCTTAACTTTGAGGTACTTCAGAAATTCTTTTCAATTTCTTTTGGTGATATTTCCAACTTCCTTCTGCTGTAGGAGCCTGCTGTTTCTGAACACTCCTGTCTGGCAACATGCAAGAATGCCTTCTCTTTGGATTTAATGGAAGATTGGGAAGTCAAGGAGACTTGACTGGAGGAAGGGTCATAGAGTGAAAGGCAGGACATTGGCACACTTTTCTTAACTAGCACCCCACTCCTAAGTGCAAGAGCAAACTCACCCACCCCCCATGCTACCCACAATAACTTCTCTGAACTTCCCCACCCCCACAAGCAAATTCTTCCATCACACTGAAAGAACATTGCTTTGTTTTGTCTCTCTTCCCCCAACCCCTCTTTCTCTCTTGCTCATTTCTCAATTCACTTTCTTCATTTTGGACTGCTGATCTTGCAGGCAATTGCTTTTTTGGATCAATGCCCACTGGGCTCAAGTTTTGATTCCTCAAGCAGAGCGGAGTCAAGCCCAACCTCTCCCACGTTCATCTGCTAGCAGATTCCCTCTTATCCCCCTATGTGTTACATTATACGGCTTTAAATTCCCATTGATATCAGTGGTAATGAAGATGAATCACCCCTGATTGAAATCAGTAGCATTTTACCAGGCCTTCCTGTGGCTGTTAGAAGTGGCTAAAGCCGCACAACAGATTTGTCCAGTAACAAAGCCTGTGCCTCTGTTTGCCTAAAATGCTGAGCTGGCTTAGCTTTAACTCATCATTTCTTTCTCGTAACTTTCTTTGTTATTATGAACTATAGACTCTTAGATGTGTTTATCATCAAATGCTTTGATGATATGGGTTGTTTTAGGAAGCAGGTTAATTGTGTGAAAATACAATCAAAGTATACAATTTGGAAATTCTGAAAGTTCAAGTCCACGGGTCTTGAAACGGCCAAGTTTGAGAAACACTGAATTAGAAAGATATTTCCAAGAAAGAGAGGCACGGGGTAAGTCTGGCTTTTATTCATCTTGGCTGGTTTGTTGGCTTGCGTGTTTACACGGTAGTTCAGCGTACTGTACAGAGTCAGAAAAATGTGACACAGTCTGTAAGTTCCAAGTGGGACACAGGACAATTGTGTTGGCAACATATTACTGAGCCTTGGTGGAGCAGTGGGCTAATGCCTCCTTAAGTAACACCAGCTGCCTGCAATTAGTGCAGGTTCGAGTCCCACCAGGCTCAAGGTTGACTCAGCCTTCCATCCTTCCGAGGTAGGTAAAATGAGGACCCAGATTTTTGGGGGCAATTAAGCTGACTTTGTAATAATGCCCTAATAAGCAGGCATATACATAGAATGAAGGCTACTGCTAAGCTTGTAAGCCGCCCTGAGTCTTCAGAGAAGGGCGGGATATAAATGGAATTAAAAATATATATATAGAGAGATGTCTTTGCAAGTGTTGCACCCCACAGCTGAGAGAAGAAAAAGAGAAAATTGGCAAGGCGGAAAAGTTTTCATCTTCCTTTCTCCCCCACAAAGTAGTCATTTGGTTACATATATTTATTAACCGTTTCCACTTTCCATGCAACAGAAAAGCAAATGTGAGAGGGCTTTTATTAGAAGCTTTCTTTAGGGTGAGGCAGTGGAAGAAATTTGAATTTTCTTTTTCTATTTTCCCCACAAGTAAAATCATTATTTTTAACCCAAGTTATCTTGCCCCAAGTGAGGCTGATCTGGGATTCTTCTTTTTTTTTTTGAACAGCTACAAATCTTTAACTTCAGCAAAATTTATTCTCTTATTATCACATTGTTAAATTAACATGCTAGAGACACTGATTTATTGACAGGTAATCCTTGCTTAAACCCCACTTGTTCGGAGGCTGTTCCTGGCTACAAATGGTTTCCTTGAACCACACGCTGGGAACTTTTGATCTATAGCTTTGCACAAGGTAGATGACCTGAGATAAATCACTTGTGCAACACTCAGAAAGGGCTAAATGCTTTCTGGATTCTGTGTTAATGGAAAGCAAGGACCACAGACTTTTCAGCTTGTAAGGTGAGTGGAAAGGGAAGTCAGGGGGAACCAGATAAGCTAATTAGGAAGAGCTGTTGTTCATATTATAGTATTAAAATCAAATATTTAATGCTATTCCCAACTTATATCTCCTCATTTGACCACCTACCTGTTCCATAAAGCCAAATAAGAGAGTTGGAAGTGACCTTGGAGATCTTCTAGTTCAACCCCTTACTCAGGTAGGAAACCCTATACAAATCATGGCAAACCTTTCAGAGACCGAGTGCCGAAACTACGACCTAAAACCCACTTATGTATCGCTGGGTGCCAAATGGAAGCAAATTCCACTTAGGGTTAGGTCCCCATGAACTCATACAGGAAAATGGACATCGCCAACAAACTCGGAGTGCTTGGTTATGGTTAGCAGGGCACTTACCTTTCTAGGCTGCCCGATCTATGTTTCCTGGCAAAATACATGGGAAAATCCCATTGGAGGAAAATTCCACTTAGGGTTAGGGTTAGGTCCCCATGAACTCACACAGGAAAATGGACATCGCCAACAAACTCGGAGTGCTTGCGTATGCTTAGGAGGGCACTGACCTTTCTAGGCTGCCCTATCTATGTTTCCTGGTAAAATACATGGGAAAATCCCATTGGAGGAAAATTCCACTTAGGGTTAGGGTTAGGTCCCCATGAACTCATACAGGAAAATGGACATTGCCAACAAACTTGGAGTGCTTGGTTATGGTTAGCAGGGCACTTACCTTTCTAGACTGCCCGATCTATTTATGGTTCATAAATGCTCTGTGATTGTTAGGTTGTTTATCCAATCGCTCTCACTTCCTGAAACAGTTACGCCAAAGAGATACAAGCTGCTCAAGGTCATCCAACCGAGTTTCCAAAATGAGCACAGATTATGAGCCAGAGGCACCTCAGATGGCAACCTCCCCCCCACCACCACTCTATATTTAATTGGGTTTTGTGCTAAAACAGGGTCGCTGTCTCTTTCTAACAGAGCCTCTGTGCCCTGGAATGGCTGCTTAACAGACTCTTGTACAAAAGTGATGTTTTATGCTTTCAAAGACAGAAAGAACCGTGCCAGCCTGCGTATAGCTACTAAAAGGGTCCTGAAGGGAGTGGATTAGGGCAGGGAGATCAGAACATGTCAAAAATATTGCAGAATTCTATCATCTGGCACCTTTCAACAGGATCCAGTCAACTCCTAAATGCTCCTTCCAAATAATTTTTTTTATCCCATTTATATCCCACCTTTCTCCGAAGACTCAGGGCGGCTTACAATCTAAAGCACAAATCAATGTGTTTAGCAACACACACACACACAGCCTGATTCTTTCAAACCGATTTGTAAAATGCAATGTTGTGCATCCACACAACCTCATTGTTGGCCCCTCTGAACTCAACTCTAAAGCCTCCTGGCTGGGTCACTGTCCTGAACTTAGAACAGGATTGAAGATGACAGGGCCTGGAGAAGAAAAAGATATTTTTTATAATAATAATAATAATAATAATAATAATAATAATAATAATAATAATAATAATAATAACAACAACAACAACAACAACAACAACAACAACAACAACAACAACAACAAAGTTGGAAGGGACCTTCAAGGTCAGCTAGTCCAACCCCCTGCTCAGCCAGGAAACCCTATACCATTTCAGACAAATGGCTGTCCAGTCTCTTCTTAAACACTTCCAGTTCTACCTGGCAATCTCTGAATAGACACCCACAGTGGGACAAACTGCAAATGTTTTTCATGGGACTGTTGACCTCTAGACTGGAAGGCATGTTGGAAGGACTGCTTGGGAGTAGTTGGGAAGGAGACCCCATCATGATTTTGGCAAACTGGTTTGGAAAAAAAAGGTTTCATGTGAATCAGAAGCTGCTGTCCTTGATACATTGCTTAGCAGAGCTGCACCAGGATGATGTGACCCAGGAGATCATTTCCAGGATGGACAAGGTGGACCTGTTCAAAGTGACACTGAACCTAGCTGATTGCACAGCTTTGGCATACGTCCTGAGTTGCTCAAAGACTCGACTGCTCCCAAATCTCAACCTGAGTTACAGCAATATGGGCACCGGAGGACTGAAGCAATTGCAGGACCATCTCCCTCGCTGCAAAACTTTGCAGTGAGTATCTGTTTGACAGTTTGTTGGCTTTGACCTAAATAGGCAGGGATGATGAGACTGAAAGAAATCAATATCCTATTCTCGATTCTGGAAGAGACACAGTATCTAAGGCAGGTCTATTCCACACTGTAAGGGTGCATTGCTTTTAAATTATTTTCAATCCTATGTCTTTCCCATGCCATGCCATTCCTGGGGAATTATAGTTTTTATAGGCGTTCTTAAACCTTTAAAGCTAATTCTAGAACCTCTCCTGTTGTTGTGATTCTTCACCAGCCAGTGGATCCGGCGGCTGAGTCTGAGGAATCAGAGGAGGAGGAGGGGCCTGGAGTGACATTAGAGTCAGAGGAAGGCTCTGAGGAGCTCCAAGGCTTACAGTCGGAGAAGGAGCCTGGCCCCTCTACTCGCGCTCAGGCTGAGACACAGCTGTGCTGGGAGCCTGAGTTGGACAGTGATGAAGCACAGTTGGGACAAATCCAGGATGCACAAAAGCGCCAACGAGAGACGCGAGTAGGACAGAGGAATGCAACGGGGCGGCTCCAAAGGCGAACAAGAAGGCATTAGGAAGCCACGCCTTGGCTGAATTATAAAAGGGAAGGTGTGGGAGGTGCTGGTTGAGGAAGGCAGCCATTTGTGTTGAGGATTGAATTTCTGTGGACTGTGTTTGTTTGCCTTGGACATTGACTCAGGTCTATGAGAATCAAAGGGGTTGGTTTTTTTCTGGTGGTTCCTGCCTGTTTCTTGGAAGAGGCGTTTCTCCTTGTGACCATAACAAGGACTCATGTAGGCTGGGGCAGAACACCTGTTCATAAAACAGAGTTGCCAGCATGACCTTTGCAAAGATTATTTGTAGCCCCTTCATTAAGTTATTCAGAATTCAGGTAACACTACTGGACTCTTCCCAGTTCCTATCCACAGTTTTTGATTTAACACCATTGGCACCCAATGCTATACTTCCACCCTAGTGGGGCTCCAACCCTTTCCTGGGAAATTGAAACCTGGTCAAAGAGGTCAACCCATCCCCACAGGTTGTTGTTGTTGTTGTTGTTGTTGTTGTTGTTGTTGTTGTTGTTATTATTATTATTATTATTATTATTATTATTATTATTATTATTATTATTATTATTTGTCTTATCCAAAGTGCATTATAGAAATCAAATACTTAAAATAGAAGGCGCTGTTACTGTTCTCTTACATTCTTACTGCATTTCATTTTAATAGGAATTTGGGGAGTTGACGTTCGCACATCTTAAAGTTGCAAAGGGTACTGCTCTGGCCTGTCACTTGTGTGTCTCCTGGATTTCTGCCATCCATGACCAAGTTGTTTGTTGCCACCCTGTTTCCTCTGTCCCCCTCACTTTCATTTTCTCAGCTTGGTCCTGAGTTTCCACCTCACTTTCATTTCTGGTCTTTTGTTATTTTGAAAAAAAATCCCCTCCTTTATTTAAATTCTTTCATTTCCCTTTTTTAAAGCAGGTGTGTCCAACTTAGGTAACTTTACGACTTGTGGACTTTGACTCCCAGAATTCCCCAGGGCTGGCTGGTTAATTCTGGGAGTTGAAGTCCACAAGTCTTAAAACTGCCAAGGTTGGACATCCCTGCTTTAAAGCTTGTTTCTTTTCTTTCCCTTGTCAAAGAAATTCTTCCCACTGCAACTAACTGATGCATATTTATGCCAATGGTCCTCCTCAATCTAGGGCCTTCCCAGCACATCTGGACTGGTTAGGACAAGAAGTTGTGTGTGATGGTGGTGCCTCTTTAAATATCACACAAGTTCCCTTTTCTGGGCCTTTAAATCCTGATCACACTTGTCTTCCCAGAGAAATGTGACCTTTAAGCAACCAGGATAGCTAAAGGCAGCGGCTGTAATCATACAAAGCATGCCAGAAATGGTTAGCATTAACCTTGATATTTAACCTGGTTGATAAGCTGTTGATCCCTGTGGGTTGTGCACTTTCAGAGAATGGCTTCATTCTGTAGCCAAGTTAAGCCAACTGATTGCGTTGTGTTTCAGATTGCAATACAATTCTCTAGATTGGGAAGCTGCAAAAATCAAAGCAGCTATTCTAAAGTCCCCCCAGTGCTGTCTGAAAAGGCTGGTGTAAGCAGAGATGATCATAAAATGCTTTCTTTAAAATGCATGTTGGCAGGGGAGCACTGGGAATTGAGCCGCCAAGGTGGAAAAACATGGTTTTGGGGCTACGACTGATGAAACTCTCTTTGGGCAGTTATGCTAGCTGCTCTACGGAATGAGGGTAGAAGCTCGTTCTCCAAGTTTGTGGGTTGGTTTCTGACAGTTTTGTTACCAGGCTAGGTAACATCTTTGGCAGAGTTGAGGGGATGACAGTGTCCGTGTTCTTTTGCTTAGAAGGGCTTTGTGTGGTCAATAGGTCTTGCGATGGGGAGGTCACATCAGGTGAGGGGATGGGTCAGGTGTGGGTCACGTCAAGTGAGGGTCTTGTGATGGGTCTTGTGATGGGACAGGTGTGGGTCAAGTCAAGTGAGGGTCTTGTGATGGGTCTTGTGATGGGACAGGTGTGGGTCACGTCAAGTGAGGGTCTTGTGATGGGTCTTGTGATGGGACAGGCGTGGGTCACGTCACGTGAGGGTCTTGTGATGGGTCTTGTGATGGGACAGGCATGGGTCACATCACGTGAGGGTCTTGTGATGGGTCTTGTGATGGGACAGGTGTGGGTCACGTCAAGTGATTCTGCTGGGCTAAATAAGTGTTACTTTGCACATGTTTTTTAACTCTACCTAAGGCTTTGTGGGAACCAGTTGAGATCCAGTGGGGCAAGTCTCTTATGGAACGTCCTTCACGATAATACCACCCTAGAAGAGCTTTATTTGGACCTTACGGACAGGGGCCTCCATAACATTTTGGATTCTCTATCGGGAAACACAACTCTGCGGCTTCTGAGGTGAGTTTGCTTTGCTGCTCATTCGTTATGACACTTTTTGGGACACTACAACCGTCATAAGTGTGAAACAGTTGCCAAGAGTCTGAATTGTGATCACAGGGCCACAGGGATTCTGCAAAACTCGTAACTGTGAAAAAACGTTCCTCAATCACTTTTTTCAGGGCCGTTGTAACTTTGAACGAAACTGTTGTAAGGCGAGGACTGTCTGTAACAAAGTATTGCTCTCAGTACTGGAAGTAATTCATAACATGCATTAGCTTTATTGTGACCTGACATCTTTTAACTGGGCCTTGCCATATTAATTTCAAATTCTTTCTCAGTATTCTAGGAAACAGATTCAGCCAAGGAGGCCAACATACTGTATCCTGTCTGAATTGCACCGCAGAAAACCCAAACTTAAGATTGTCAGCCGTTTCCTGTCTGATGCAGCTTTGCTCCAGAGTTATCTGGATTGGGTGGACCAGATCACAACGGAGCCCAAGCAAATGGTGTCGGTCAACAATGCTGAAGCCCTGGGCATGGTTCTGGAAACATTGGTGGAGACAGACGATCCAGAAGCTAGCCAGGAAGATCAGGAAAAAACGGGAGAGCTGAAGAAAAAAAAATCTGTGCTATCCTGAAAGAGGACAAGAAAAAAAAGAAGAGATATAAAGCCTATTTAATCTGATCTGTGAAATGAGACTGTTTTTGTGAGCCAAAGAGTGCCATCTCACAGAATTTCTGACCTGTTTATTTGATCCCATCTGTGCTTTTAATTAAATAGAGGAATACAGGCTCTTTTTGACTTGCAACCAGTGGCGGGATTCAGCCAGTTCGCACCACTTTGGCAGAACCAGTAGCTAATTTTTTGTTGCCCAGGCCCAGAACGAACTTCTGGAAGTGGCATCCAAACAGAGAACTGGTTGTTCCCATATTTGAATCCCACCCCTTCCTTCCTTCCTTCTTTCCTGTGGTGGGATTCAGCCGGTTCGCAACACTTCGGCAGAACCGGTAGCTAATTTTTTGTTGCCCAGGCCCAGAATGAACTTCTGGAAGTGGCATCCAAACAGAGAACTGGTTGTTCCCATATTTGAATCCTACCCCTTCCTTCCTTCCTTCCTTCCTTCCTTCCTTCCTTCCTTCCTTCCTTCCTTCCTTCCTTCCTTCCTGTGGTGGGATTCAGCCGGTTCGCACCACTTCGGCAGAACCGGTAGCTAATTTTTTGTTGCCCAGGCCCAGAACGGACTTTTGGAGGTGGCATTCACACAGAGAACCGGTTGTTCCCATATCTGAATCCCACCACTGCTTGCAACAATTCATTTAGAGAATGAATTCTTTTTTTTCCCCACGAGGCAACTGGACTTTCTTGTTTTTTTTCTGGGAAGGCGTTTCGCTTCTCCACCAAGAAGCTTCTTCAGCTCTGACTGGATGGTGGGGAATGGAGCTGAAGAAGCTTCTTGGAGGAGAAGCGAAACGTCTTCAAAAGAAAAAAGAAGAAAGTCCAGTTGCCTCGTGGGGGGAGAGAAGAAAAAAAAAAAGCAGCTTTAGGATAACTATGACCTGGATGGCTGAGAATCTGCACGGACACATCTTGACTTTAAAAACCCAGCCTTCCACTCGCAACAACGTTATATTACGGAGTGGAAAAAATGGATTGATTATATCCAGAATAAATATGGGACTAAAAAGTTTCATTTAGCATTTGAATAAGTATTAATGTGATATTTGTATTGCTTGTAGTCACTCTATAACAGGGGTCTTCAAACTTGGCCCTTTTATGACTTGTGGACTTCAACTCCCAGAATTCCTCAGCCAGCTTTGCTGGCTGAGGAATTCTGGGAGTTGAAGTCCACAAGTCATAAAAGGGCCAAGTTTGAAGACCCCTGCTCTATAAGAGCTAAAGTGGGATAGATTTAATAGTTCATTGTTGTTAGCATATGGTTGTTTATGATTGTTTTTACTTTTATACCTTGTATTTAGCTCTGGGAAGTCGGGGACGGGGAGGGGGGGGAGGGTTGGGTAGGGCTGGGAAGGGGGTGGGTGGGGAGGGGTTGTTAAAGATAAAATGTATTGAAAAACTTTTCAATTAAAAAAACAAACAAAAAAAAACCAGCCTTGGCAATCCTGGAAGGAGGAAGAAGAAGAATCTCGAGGGGGAGGGGAGAGAGAGAGAGAGAGAGAAATAGAAAACGAAAGTGTGTGAAAAATGCAGCAAAGAGCCGGTTCTTTTTTCCTCGCTCCTATAAATTTCTTGCTCTTTTAGCATTCCACCCGCCCCTTTCTCTAGACACGCCCTTATCCAAAAGTTTTGCGCTTTTTTCCTGGAGCAAATCGAGGTCGGTCGCTCTGCAAAGAGCCAGAAGAAGCCCACGCGTGACCAGCTTCTCTAAAAGTGGAGAGCGTGAGAAATTTCTTTGGCCCCCACCCAAGGCCCGTAATACCGGCAAGGGAAGAAAAAAAAAAACCTCGCCCCGATGCGTAAAAGATCCGCCTCTCCCCAAACTGGCTTATGCTGCAGTACCGTATATGCGTTGCCTTAAGCTTTGGCTGGGGATCATAGGAGCTGTAGTTCAATTGATCTTAGTGCAATATAAGAAAGAGGTGGGGTGGAGTAGGGGCGAGAATTTCAGCTTTGGGGGAAAAAAAATAACGCTGATTCTTAGGACTTGATAGCTCTCCCTAGAGGCTTCCCTTAACTGGGGCAGATAACGGAGGTTTTTTTTTTTAAGTACGGAGTAAGTTGACTACATGTAGTTGGCCTTCTCAGTAAATAACAGCGCTGGAAAGAAGAGGTGCTGGCTTTCTGCAATCAGTTTACAACTGGTTCCTATTCATTCATTTCAGAGAAGATGACTATGGCCCTATTGAATCTCGAATAGGCTCACAATATACCTTAGAATGTTGGTTAACTTCTCTTAATAAAAAAAGCTGATGGACTGCTAAGCTTGTAAGCCGCCCTGAGTCTTTGGAGAAGGGCGGGATATAAATGCAATTAAAATAAATAAATAAAAATAATCTCCAGAAGCCATCCAGAAGCACATGAAAAGTACAAACTTGATTTTGAATTTGCGTAATAGGCATACCAGGGTACAAATCCTGTATTCTGTGTTGATCTTCTGAATCATAGGCTAGGCCAGTGTTTTCAAACCTGGGAACTTTTAAGATGTGTGGACTTCAACTCCCAGAGGTCCCCCACCAAAAAGCCCCAAGCCATTGTAAGGTCCCTGGCCCTTACTTAAATTTGAGATGCCATTAAAAGTCTTAACCAGGCAACTCAAGCGGAGGCTTCTGGAGGAAACAGCATTTTATTTTCGACCGAAATGAGTCCTGGCTGTGGGAACATAAACATAACACTGGCAGAAGTGTTGCGTTCAGATGTGCCACACCTTAGAAAGTTGGTAGCATTGCTTTAGAAACTTTCTGAGCCAGTGAAAGTCAGACAACAGAGCCATTGCATCATAAGGAAGACATTCACCATTGCTGTACACTCCTTCTTCCAGTACATCCCATCCATGTACATGTTCCCCACGCTTCCAGGAAATTTATCCCTGATGCAAATGCTGATTACAGCAGCAATAGTTAGGCCAGATAATTTGTTTTTGTTCCAGGTACAAAGCCCTTCACCACCATTAGACAAAAGGTGTGGGACTGTACCAAATGCAAATAAGGTTAAAATCTAAGTTTACCACACTGGGTTAATGCAGCGTTTCCCAACCTTAGGAACTTGAAGATGCGTGGACTTCAACTCCCAGAATTCCCCAGCCAGCTATGCTGGCTGGGGAATTCTGGGAGTTGAAGTCCACGCATCTTCAAGTTCCTAAGGTTGGGAAACGCTGGGTTAATGCACCCGCTAATCTTTTTCAACCTGTTGTATGAACCTGGCTAGTCTCTTTTCAGAGAGCTTGCACGGACATGTTGAACTGTGTTAAAGTGCAACTCCATTTTTTCCCCCCTAAAGAATGAGCAGTGATTCTTCGAAGGGCATGCAGTATAAATTCTAGGCCAAACCTTCTTCCTACATATATCGATCTACTTACAATGATACTTCTTTTCAGAATAAACGTGGAGAAGAGAAGGCGTGCCAGAAATAGCGTCACTATTTTCAACACGAGCTGGAAGCAGCTTCTCGGAATTTGAAGCAGGAAGTTTTTCTCTCCCCAACCTGTCCTTCTTGAAGATACTTGTTGGAGGTAAAAAAAACAACACGCTGCTGTCTTTTTTGGAAACCATACATCATCCTCAACTTAGAAATTCAGTTGAGCCCAAAATTGATGTGGCTAAGTGAGAAATTGGTTAAGTCAGTTTTGCCCCATTTTATGACTTTTCTCACCCCATTTGTTAAGTGAATCACTGCAGTTCTTCAATTTGTAAATGGTGGTGAATCTGGTTTCCCCATGGATCTTGTTTGTCGGAAGGTCGCAAAAGGGGAGCACGTGACCCCCAAGGCACTGCAGGCGTCATAAATATGAGTCAGTTGCCAAGCATCTGAACTTTGATCGCAGGGCCACGAGGATGCCGCAACAGTTGTAAGTGTGAAAAATGGTCACAAGTCACTTTTTTCAATGCTTTTGTAACTGAACGGTCAAGTGAACTCTTGTAAATGGAGGATTAACCTGTAATAGTGGGGAGGGGAGAAAGAAGAATCGTTTATAAACCACATGGTGACTAAGTTATTTCCATTTCCTAATGTTATTTGGAGGTGGCTGTGTGACGGTTAAGAGTCTGCCGCTGTGTGTTTCCTGCCGCAGATGGCAGGAGGAGGATGTATAGCTTTGTTCAGAAGACTTTTTCCTCTGTAGATCACAAAAAGCAAAAAAGAAGAAACTTTTTTTCAAAGGTATTGAAAACATGTTGAAGGAGTAAATAGTTTCCTTGACCGTTGATTTTGTATTCTCCTTTTTCCTATAGCCTTTGTGTCTCCCGGTGTCTTTAGAATCACGGAGAAGGTCCTATGGCTGAGAATCAGCAGCCTGTTAATGGTGAGACTCCTGAGAGAAGGCTAATCCTGATGCCATCTGGGTCATCCTCCAAGGAAATGTCCGCATCTGGAGCTTCTGAGCATCCCAACTCCTTGGGACACGTGACATCATCAAGCAACCTGTCCTCCTTAACGGTGCCCGTACGCTTAGATGTCCTCTACTTCTTGCTTAACAGTGCTGCTAAAGGGGCCCAAAATGCCATGGCTCCCTTACCTGTTCAGAATGGGCAAGGATCTGTCCCTGCCTGTCATGGCCAAGTTGCTTTACAAGCTGGGAGCTGCTGTACCAGCTGCCGCCCCACCTGTCACAATGCTGCTGGTAGTGCTCCTTACACCTGGTTCCCTCGTACACCTCACCGTGACGAAACAGCTAATAGAAGCTGTTACTCTGATGGCCGATTGAGCACTGGAATTCCAGACAGACAGAACAACCAATGGATCAAGGTTGCCCAATGGAACGACGGGAAGAACTGGTCTGGATCCACTCAAGCAGATCCGGCAAGGGGATGGAAACGAACCCAGTCCCCACTGGGATGGAAGGAGAGGCAGAGAGATGAAGGTGGGAGGTATCGGAAAGGGGACAACTGGCCAGGGAAGCAGGGGGATTTCAGGAAGTCTTGGAGCCACCCCAGGGAAAGCCTGGCTGAGTCAACTCCTTGGTCTTCAGGCTCACTGAATAGAAAAAGGGAAGCCACGTCATTTGGAGAACCTTCTCTGAACATTAAGAAGAAGCGAGATGGAAATGGTTGGCCAGAGGTGTGCGGTGACTCCAAAGGCCAAAGGTATTTGACCCGTGCCCAGATTGAATGGCAGAAGAACCAAAGGCCACAAGAACCGGCCAACTTCATAGATAATACTGCAGCTGCTCAGATGACCAGTACAACTGGCCAGGATAAAAGTGAAGATTGGGAGGCAGAGTATAAGAGTAGCCAAGAAACCTCCAGTGCTCCAGAGTGTTTTCCCCTTCAGAGCAAAGAAATGAAGACTTCCGAAGCAGGAGAGAGTTATGATGTAGAATGTGTTCAATCTACTGACCTACCCAAACAGATGCTAGCAACCTCTCCTCTTCCCGAGTCAGTTTCCCAAGACCAGGCAGCTACATCTGCTGAGGTGGAACCCACCGCATCTGACTCCAATTGGAGGAAGAATGGCAGATTTGTCCATTATCTCCAGAGTCTTTATTCTGATGTCCCGGAGAAGTCAAGTTCTGAATGTTCTGCAGATCTGACCATCATTATAGATGAAGAGAAATCTAAACCAGAAGAGGAGGAGGCTACAAAGAGTGCATCTGAGGGAGAATTGAAACTTTTGGAGTAGATTATGACTGGGAGATTAGCTAAGAGGGGAAAAGGAGGATCCTGTTTAGTTTACAGACTTGGGATCTCGGAGGAAATTTCTCCAAGAGTTTCCAATTCTGGAAGTTCAAAGCTGTTTAAATGGTTAAGATAGAAGTTTGATTCCAGAGTAGGTAGGTTGTGATTATTATGTCTTGTTTTACAGATTATTCACAACCTGTGTTATCTTCTGACATAGAGATACACCTGATGTCCTTCCAAAATAGGCTAGATTATGGGCATATCTCCCAGTAAACACAACCCATATTCAACCAGTTAACCTTGCTATTTGAAGAGAATGGAAAAAGCAAAGGTGAATCACGTTAGTCACATCATTTATCCTTAGTCTGGGTGTTCTAATAGATATCACCAATGAAAAGCTACTTCATCACTGCTGGAATTTTTAATTTGGCAATTTGTTAGACTAGAAGCATCCTACTGACTCCATGCACACATCCTACTGACCGACATCCATGGGTGACTTCTACAAAATGCCCCTTGTGGGTTCTGTAGAAATGATCCATGACTTTTAAACTACAGTCTTACCTGGTTTGAATCCAGAGATTAACCCGTATTACATCTTATCATCTTAAAGCACAGAAGCTTGAAACCATCATGCAAATTTCAAGACTACATAATTTCAAAGATAGTATCATTTCAGTGTATGGGAGAAATGGTTAGCAAAGGACATCCATACCTTTTTTTCTTTGCACACAGAGATGGATATGTTATTTTAATCATGATGTCTGTCTAGTATATCTTAAGTGCATTAATCTTGCTGTTTGTGTTCATGACTGTTAATTAAAGTAGCTTAGAATGCTTTAAAAACATTTTTGTATATCTTCTATGGCGAGTGTGGGTTTTAAAACCCAAGAAAAGCATCAGCGGTGATTTGAAATATTTTATAGTAAAATATTGCTTCCCCCTAGATGTGAATTTTTTCTGATAACTTGTCACTTGTTGCAATAAAGTTGGCATTGTGTTAGCAAGATGGGCTGTTTCCTTTAATATACAAGGCATGGGCACATTTATTTAAACTTGAGCAGAGTTGTCAGGGTGGGCATTTCAAGAAAGCTGATAAAACTAAGGTTCAATTTTATTTACCTAATTTTATTTATCCAAACAAACTAGCATGATCAAAGCAGCATGAGCGAACAAGAATCCTGGGGAAGTCAAATATGAGATCATCTCCCTACCTAATAGAGCAATATTTTATTTTTATGAAATCAGTTCTCTTTACGTAGCTATTTATTTAGCTACTGTTTTATTTCATTTGTAGATCACCTAAAAGACAATTAAAAACTCAATGATTAGATAGATGATAGCAAGAGAGAGATAAAGTATACATAGGGATAGATAGATATGGATGGATGGGTACAGAGATTTGACAGCTATAGATATAGATAGATAGGATAGTGATAGAGAAGAGATGGAAGATAGATACTGGGGTGGGGTTTTTTTGTTTTTTTTTTTGTAATTTAGCAACTTCCGGAGGTTTGTTGCAATTACAGAAGTTTCTTTGTAAGGAAAGGGATATAAAACTGTTCAACCCTTTCAGTTCTTCTCGTTAGGCTTCAGTTTCTTCACAAGGAAGTTTATAACATTTAAATTACAGGCAAAACAAAACATTCTTTCCCTTTTTGCACAACATCAATCTAATTGGCCAGAATTCTTGAAGAAAGAAGAACCCAGAAACCTCATTGGCCGGAAGTGCAGATTCCATGGTAGTCTAGAAAGCTGCGGTGGTAGCCACGGCAACCGAGTTGATTTCAGAAGAAGTTGCTGTTTCTCCATCCTTGCTTCCATTGGAGAGAAGCTACCCCTAATGGCAGAAAGGTGTGGCTGTTTGGACCTGTTGTGGGAGGGAGAAAGGGGTAAGGCCTTTAAAAAAAAGAAAAAAAAGAACTGGACATCTTGACCTGAATTTTGTCCTCTTCCCTCCCCCATTCATATAACAACACGAGGAAAGTATAATGGTGGTTCTTAGATTGCGCCATAAAACATCCACGGAAATAATGAATCGCTGCATTTGTGATTAATTTTTTTGTGTGCAGATTTTCACATTCCCATTTGAAAAGTTAGAGGTTGTATGTAGTTGAAGTCTGTTCGCATAAATTAGTTCAGTTAACTATTATAAAGAAGAAGCAACTTTTCAAGTGGAAAGGAAGGATAAATGTGCATATCGCAGCGGCCCCCAACCTTTTCTATGCCCCAGATCCCTAGAACGCTACTGATATATTCTCGCACCCCTTACAAAAGTTTGAAATAAAGGCAAAGAATTATACGTATACACTCTAATTTTGAAAACCCAAGTTTTCGCACCACCTAGAATATCGTCTCGCACCCCCGGTTGGGAACCCCTGGCATATAGTTTGATTTAATGTTTGTTCAGTTGCAATTCAAATTACGGTATTAGATTGGTTAACAGCTACAGGCTTCATGATCAATAACATTTGTTTTTAAATGGAGTTACTGTATTTTAGACGTATGGTGATAGGATGAACAGTAACAACGTCAATCAACGAACTTAGCATCAACCATACAGCGTTTCTCAACTTTGGCAACTTGAAGAAGTGAGGATCTCAACTCCCAGAATTCCCCAGCCAGCCTGAACCCAGCCTGAACCAAACAGATGTTTAGGGTTTTTTTCCTCCCCTCATCTGTATGAATGCCAGGATGTACCTCACTCTGCAAAGATGCAGTTTCTAGAAACCTAGAAAAGAAGATAATTTCCAAGAAATTTGTGCAATAAAATCAGAGATGGTACCAAATTTGAATGAGTCCTCAGCATCTGGTCAATGGTATTTTCCATCCTGATTTTTCCTCGTATCATGTTTTTTTGGTCAGGAATCCCACCCATTCAAGCCCTAAACAGATGTGGACTTGCTTAGTTTCTCTGAGACCCATCAGCATGGGTGAGATGCTTAAGGTACAGATAAAGGTTCCCCCGCACATGCGTGCTAGTCATTTCCAACTCTAGGGCCCGGTGCTCATCTCTGTTTCAAAGCCGAAGAGCCAGCGCTTTTCCGAGGACGTCTCCGTGATCATGTGGCCGGCATGACTAGACACCAAAGGTGCATGGAACACTGTTACCTTCCCACTGTAGTGGTCCCTATTTTTCTACTTGCATTTTTACGTGCTTTCGAACTGCTAGGTTGGCAGAAGCTGGGACGAGTAACAGGCACTCACTCTGTTACGCGGCACTCGGGATTCGACCTGCCAAACTGCCGATCTTCTGATTGACAAGCTCAGTGTCCTAACCCACTGAGCCACCACGTCCCTTGAGATGCTTACACCAGGTCTAAAATTCTTCTCTTGGAATTTAATGGAAGCAGGGGAAAGGCTCCAAAGGGATAAAAAGGACCCATATTTAACTCCCTGGCCATCTTTAATCCTGAGGTCTTGAGTATGTGTTCATTCATAGCTAAAAATGCAGTGATCTCATCTTTTGTTGAAAGTTGACTGTCATGTGGTCAGAAGTAAACAACCCAATATTAGACCTGGCTATTATTAAACAGACATGATGGAAATCAATAGGGACCCATCCAGTCTGTTGCATAGCTTGGAAAGGAAAAAAAAAGATGCACAAAAATACATTCAATTTCACCATAACCAGATAACATTTGATAATATTTCAGAAAAATAAGTGTTTCAGAATGGCTTCTTAATTTTTCAATGATAAAAAATCCTGATCAAAAGTTGCTAGATTCTTGTCTGCCTGATGACTTTTTCCAGTCTGGCCTTCCAAGGAGAAGCCTCACAATTCCATCAGTGAAAATCAATCAAAATAGAGCTGGAAGGGACCTTGGAGGTCTTCTAGTCCAACCCCCTGCTCAAGCAGAAAACCCTATACCATTTCAGACAGGTCAATCTTTTCTTAAAAACCTCCAGTGATGGAGCACCTTCTCAAGGCAAGCTGTTCCACTGGTTAATCATTCTCATTGTTAGGAAGTTTCTCCTTAATTCTAGGTTGCTTCACTTGATTAATGTCCATCCATGGTGTCTTGTCTTGACTTGTATTGTCCTGTCTTGCCTTCTGGTGCTTTGGAAAATCCTGCTGGGTCATTTTACTCCTAAGTGAGGGAACACGTGGAACAAGAAATCTCAGAGGAATGTTTTCAGTACAGCCTAGGCCTAGGTCCTAGGACTACAATCGGAGATCCTTGCCATGTTTTACCAGATCTTGCAATCAATATCCAGGACTTTCCTCCAAACAACCATTAATCAGGAATTTTTTAAAAAAATAAATTAGAAACAATCATAATGACTCTAAATTTACAGTCTTTTTCTTCATCCTCCCTCTAGAGAAATCCCTTCCACTGCAGTTTCGTTAACAAGTATCACCAGTTTAGAGATAAATTTGTCTTTCTTCACTCAACCCCTGAAGATCAGCAGTGGCGTTTGCTCAGCTGGAAGTCTGCTGTTGGAATATATGTCCTTGAGTACCTCTTACTGGGTACTGGAGACAACTCACAGAGGCATGGTTCATAGTGGACTCTGGAACATCTGCTTAGATCCAAAATGCAACCTGTACCAGTTTAATCTCTTAGGTACGATCTCTCCACTCCGTCTTAATCTCTCCACTCCGTCTTGTAATGTTTTTAAAAAAATATTCATTCAGTTTATATTCTGCCTTCCCTCCAGGAAGCAAAAGCAGTAAGTACAGGTAGTCCTCAATTTGCAACCGCAACTGAGTCCAAAATTTATGTGGCTAAGTGAAACATTTGTTAAGTGAGTTTTGCCCCATTTTATGACTTTTCTCGCCACAGTTGTTAAGTGAATCATGGCATTTGTTAAGTTAGTAACCTCAGTGTCACTAAGTGAGTCTGGCTTCCCCATTGATTTTGCTTATCAGAAGGTCTCAAAAAGGGGATCACATGACTCCGGGACACTTCAAAGGTCATAAATATGAACTAGTTGCCAAGGATCTGAATTTTGATCAAGTGACCCCAGAGATGCGGTTGTAAGTGTGAAAAATGGTCCTAAGTCACTTTTTTCCCCAGTGCTGTTGTAACTTTGAATGGTCACTAGATGAACTGTTGCAAATGGAGGACTACCTGTATAGTGCTCACTTCTCCCATTTGTGTCCACATAAAGAACCCTGAGAAACAGGCTGGGGGTTGAGGGAAAAAAGGGGTTCAGCAATAAGAGGCTGCTGGAACTACGGATGAATTTACAATCCGTTCTCAAAAGACAAATTTCGGTCCTTTCGGGCCCACTTCAGCTGCTGTGTCAACTCTTGGACCTGCTAGTTGGTGGTGGCTTTTCCTGGCCCAGGACAAAATAAAACAAATAGAATTTAGCATGAACGTTAAAAGGTAACGCCTTTGCCCATGCTTTTTTCCAGGATGTCGATCTGATTTTCCAATCTAGCCTCTTACTTTTAGACCCAAGCCCAGAGAGACCAACCTTTTATTTGCTTAGACCTAATAGTCGGAATCTTCCCTAATTAAAGCTATACCTTCTAATCTACTAAATATATCCTGAGAGATATTAGGCTGTGGCCAGCCTGAACCTCTTCCTTCCTCCCTCTCCTATCCCCGATTCAGGACCGCACAGTCTTTTAATCCAAGCTTCTTTCCCGGGAAGCTCAGTTTCACCAGGATTCCCCCTCTGCTCCTGCAGGTGCACATTCCATTACACCAAGCCCAGATTTTCCCATGCAATTACTAGTTTCGAGATCAGACAAATTTGGCTAGGTCCTGCTACCTACTGGGACCAAATTTCTGAATTAACATCCCAATTAATGTCTAGGTAGAGATTAGGTACTTGTCAAGTTTCCGACGATGTATGGGCTTTTCAAGTGACTCTGAGCCATTGTTTACCTTAAAAGTCCTTTATTCAGCCTAATACACCGGCAAATGCTTGCTCGAAGGAAGCTGGAATCTGAAATCTCCGCCCCTTGCACAATATATTAAAACACAATTCTCCACCTTTCTAATTTTGTCATTAATCATATTCTCCAATTAATTTAAAGAATCAGTTTCCCTAAGGTATTATCTTCTTTAGTTAGAGATGGCCTTGAAGGTACAATCCTCCTCTTCCCCCCTCCCAACCTTAATCTCTTAAAGCAATACACAAGTTTAACATATGAAATGGCTACTTCTTCATCTCTTGTCAAGCAAGAACATTCGATGTTTGCAGCGTTGACAGTACTAAGCAATGAGGCAAAAGCCAGCTTTTTTTTTAAAAAAAAAATCAGATCTCACTTCCATTCTCACCATTAAATATTTGATAACAAGAGTAATGACCCCTCTGGTTCATTTAATTTCAGCATATATATATATATATATATATATATATATATATATATATATATATATATATATATATATATATATATATATATATATATATATATATATATATATATATATATATATATATATATATATATATATATATATATATATATATATATATATATATATATATATATATATATATATATATATATATATACACACACACACACACACACATACAAGGGTTGCTAGCAACGATGAACCAGACTGACTGAAATTTTCACTTTTCTTTTTAACATGTGAAGTTGTAGCTGTGTTAGTAAAAGTGGGACATAAAATGTATTGGAGGTTTAACATGCCTTTTACGAGGGTTATTATTTAGACTCGGCAACTTGCTACTAAATGGTGCAGAATTTTTGGAATTCTCCTTGAGGTGCAAGAACAGGGTTATGAGGCTGCAGTTGTCATGGTTCCGACAGATGAAACTCTTCAACAGAACCTTGAGGCATTGTTTACCTTAATGAATCTTTTATTCGAGTAGCATAATATTGGGACTTACATAATCGAAGCCAAAAAACTGAATTCCCCTCCCCTGGGCACGTAGTATGAAAGCACAATTCCCTCCTCCAATTTGCAGTCATAAATCACTTTCCCCAATTAGCTTGAAGCACAGGCTTCCTCTCCAGCTCTCCAGCCCGCCAATTGTTTATCATCTCTGATTTCAACAACCTTGGTTCTCACGCTAGGTTCAGTGTTGTTATGTCTAGCTTGACTCTCATTTACATACCGCCCCCCCAGCATTATCTAACTCTAAAAGCAAAAGGAAGAAAATGGCTACATTTCCATCTGTTGTCAATGCAAAAACATCCGATGTTAGCAGCGTTGACAGCAGTTACACATGCCCACGCACACTGATGTTTTCTTTCTTTTCTTGGGCACAGCTTTGCACATCCATGTTACCCGCACCTTCCTGCTGATGGCCCTTTTCTGTGGCTTCATAGGGTTGATTTTCATTTGCATCTCTTTTGAACGTAACAAGCTATACAACGTATCGGTGATCAAAGCAGCCGCCATCTTCAGCTTCAGTGCAGGTTGGTAAAAAGCTTTTAGACTCATTCCAGAAAGGCGTTTTTGAGTGGGCACAGCGTGCAAAAATAGCCTTTGCTTGCAACTCTTTAAAGCAGCTGGGTCTCTTCTTGGTATCATGTACTTCTGCGGCTGCTGCACAGTCTCAGGACAAAATCCAAAGGTGCTTTTTCAGGAGGCAACTGGTCTTTCTTGTTTTTTTCTTGGAAGATGTTTTGCTTCTCATCCAAGAAGCTTCTTCAACTCTGACTGGATGGTGGGGGAATGGAAGGATTTATACTCCTTGCAGACAGTTGGCCATTTGCCTTCTTTTTGAGAGTCGTTGAAGCCCCTTGGTGGTTCTTCTGTGTCCTCAAAGCCACCTGAGTGCTGCCAATGGGCGTGGAGCCTTCTTGGAACTCTCTAAAGGAATGCAGTCAGAGCTGAAGAAACTTCTTGGATGAGAAGCGAAACATCTTCAAAGAAAAACAAGAAAGTCCAGTTGCCTCCTGAAGAAGCACCTTTGGGACAACCATGACCTGGGTGACTGAGAATCTCCATAAAGTCTCAGGACAAAACTTTCAGGAAGGGCCTTTGTTCGTGCATCGTTTTGGAACTTACATCAGAAGCAGCTCTCAGCCCTTATTTGAGGGACTTTGTAAACACAGATGCTGTTCTTCAGGGGCTGGACCTGTGCTTTGCATGAAGGATGCCCTAAGGCTGAACTCAGGTATTTCTTCCAATTATTCCAGCTGTTGGACTGCTTGTCTAAAGCCAAAAGGGGATTTTTCAGGCAGTGCTTGCTTCCCAAAGTCACTCAGACAAATGAAAAAGAGGGAGCAAAAGAGACAATCTCTCCCCCTCCCCTGCCTTTAAGGTCACAATCCAAAGGGACAAGGCTGGAGAGAGACCAGCTGTTCCAGCCCAGAAAGAAATAGTGAGACGTAGCTTGGCCTTGGTAGATAGTTCAAGTCACCTAGCTACATGCTGTTGGACCTCCTGTTTGGTTATTATGGTATAACTCTTACTCATATAGATGACCCTGTGCTTGATGGATAATTAGATTGGGTGGTCCTTCAGTTCTGTTGTCCCAGGGCAAAATCTCAATTAAGAGCTGGTGAACAGGAGAGGTTTTCCACAGTGGCTGCAGTATTAATCAGTGGATAAGGTTCAGCCATGGTATTCTTTCCTGGAGAGAATGAGGTCCAGCTTCCTAGCAGCCTTGACGACGTGGTTGATGGGTGAGTTTGTTAGGTTGCTCTCCAACTCCCATTCCACACTTCCTTTGCCTTCTCTTTTGGCTCTAGGTTTCCTCATTCTGGTTGCCATGTCTGTGTTTACAGCCATTCTTAGGAGATCCCCAGGATACGCCCAACGTTTAGTAGTATTTGGCACATCATTCAGCTTGGGCTGGGCCTCCATTCTTATGTACATCATTACCGGTGAGTCTTTATTTTATTTTATTTTATTAAGAAGGCCTAGAAGTCCTGCAGTTATCTTTTCCTTTTCTACATTTAATGTCCATGTGTTTTTGACACTAGCAATGGTTTGAAGGATTTCACAGTTTCTTCCCTTCAGCCAAGCTGCCTGGAGCAGTTGGGAGATGAAGGCCAAAATATCTGAATTTTCAAGACTTAAGCATCAGGCAACTTTTTTTTTTAAAAAAATAACCAAATAAATAAATATAAATAAAAATATTACTATCTCCAGCTTTGACAGGTGACTTATATGATTCTTTTTTTTCCCTTTCTCCCCCAGGTATTCTACTTTTGCTGACTGAAAAAACCATTATTTCTTTAGTCTAGGCATCGGCCCTTCCACTGAGACTTTAAACCCATAACACATTTACTGGTTTCATAATCATGGAAACGATTATGCACTAGAGGATTGAACTGGGACAAATGCAACCTTATTCTGGGTATATGAAGACAGTATCCCATTTCTCCTTATTCCAATGTAATTGGACCATGTTTTGCTACTAGGAATGGCTATCAGCCAGTTCTCTCCCCGACTGACAGAACATTGGCATGTAATATTGTATGATAACTGGAAATGACTATGGCTTGTTAGGACAACCCAGAAACTATGACCTGGGGGGGGGGGAAACAGGAGCTTTCTTCACTTTTAAACTGGGTTTCCAGTTCTGACTTGCAGCTCATACTAATTTAAAACCTGTTGACTATCATAATGAGTCAGAGATGGCTGAAACAGAAAATTAGAAAGGAAGCGACAGAAAAGGAGCATGTGACACTCCTCCATGGCGGCTATTGTAAATTATACCTCATGTCTTGTAAATAATACCTCAAAAAAGGTACCGCTATATTGTGGTGGTGAGCCAAGGCAGACAATATTTCAGCCTTTCTCCAGCTGAAAATGAATTAGACAATGCGTAGGTTTGCTGAAGGAACATTAGCTTCAGGTGTAAGTGAGTGCATATAACACAAGTGTAACTAAGGTGGTAAAATGGACATCTTGAAGAGAATAGTGGAGTCCATTTTGTTTAGGCCCTGTTGTCTGAGGATTGTGCAAACACATGTGACTCTGTTGTGTAAATATCTCTTTGTGGGGATCAATTTACCTGTGGATTGTATCTGTCAGTGAAAACATATATGAATATGATTTTGTTTGTTAGTGGTTGTCAATCAACTCTTCCATAACTATGTATTTTGCCCCATGGTTGCCTAGCCTCTTTTGTTCCACCCAGATTTTCTTGAGGTCTTTTTAGATCATGCCTGTCTTGTTTGAAATTAAAGAAGCAATTTTTCAGTGTTAAAGTGTATGCAGTGACTTTTTTTCTCCCCCCCCCCTCAAAAAAAAAGAAAAGCAACCCTGTCATGGTGAGATATATAAAGGATTTGACGTAGGCTAAAGCTAAACTTTATGCTTAGTCATAAAGTTCATGGGTGGTCCTGATGCGTTCTTTACATAGACAACAATCGTAATTTGTTTTGGCTTAACATGAGCATCAACCCAGTCAACTATGTTTTATTGAAACAATCACGATTCATTAAACCATAGCTTGACATGTTGGACCTAGTTCTTTCTCTCCCTGACTGACTTCCCGTGATGGCTGGAAGGCCACAGAGAGCTGAAGAGAGAACCAACAAATGTCATTTTGAGCTCCCTAGAAGAGGGACTGGGGAAGAAACATCATAAATAAAAGCACTTCTTTTCATGCCTCATTTGAGTTGACGTCAAATACAAATAAAACAGATTAACATATTTAGGGCAGGGGTAGGCAACCTTGGCTCTTTTATGACATTTTGGATTTCAACTCCCAGAATTCCTGAGCCAGCTATGCTAAAATCTCATCCCGTCTTGTGTTCAGTTTTTGAAATCATGAAGTTGCTTACATTTGTAATGTCCTACAAAAACCAAAACAGGATCAATTTCCCACAAGGAGTTGTTTTTTTCTTCGTGATTGATTCTAATATCTTCTTGTAAAAGTTTCAATATCCCAATTTTATGTGTACCCTTAGTTCGTTTATTGAACTCTTATATAACTTTCTGCTGTTTATTTCAGATTTTTTTTTTCAATTTTCCAAGCTTATGACTGAATTTTTCTTTCATTCGGAATAGAAGGTTGACTGATTTGCATTTTCAAACTTGTCCGGAATGGTGGAGGACAACTTTTCCTGTTGCTTATCTGATTGGTTTAAATTTCCACATGTAGAATTTTCCAAGAATCTGATTGGTCAAGTGTTATGTTGCTTGGCAGTGACTGGAGCAGCTGTAGTGTCCTAGGCAACTAGATTTATTTCTGAAGGGTTTGATGCTTCTCCAGACTCAACCCCCAACATAAATATGGTGGACAGGTATGGCAACAGGAGAACCCATTATGATAGAGGAAAAGGGAGGATATGTAGAACAGACAATTTGCCATGGAATATGTGGGGTGTACGGTCCATGAGAAGGTAACCAATTTTGTGAACTGATGTGAAAGATCTGGTAGGGCTTGGTCTGATTTTTCAAGCACCATTCTGTGACCATAAAGCACCAATCCATCTTCTGATTCTTCTAGACCAGGGGTCAGCAACCTGAAACAGTGAAAGAGCCACTCGGAACCGGTTCCCTCACAAAAGCAAAAACTGGGAGCTGCAAAAAATCTGTGCACATGTGCGTACATGCGTGCATGTACAGAACAGGGTTTGACTGAAGAGTGGAGCCAAGGCGAGATATGCACCTACCCTGCATATTTGAATTGATTGGTTGAACTTTTTTAGTCCCACTTTTTTTTGGGGGGGGACTGCACATGACAGAGGACTGGGAGCCACAGGAGACGGCTGAAGGAGCCGCATGCGGCCCCGGAGCCGCGGGTTGCAGACCTGTGTTCTAGACACAATCAGAATCAGCCCTCATCTTCTGCATCCACCAGGCACCGAACTGAATCGCTAATCTGTTCATTATCCTGGGCTGCTGGGTCCTTAGTCTGGAGAAATGGCCTCTTTAATTTTAATTCTCCATTCTACATAATAAGCAACATTATTTCCAGAGGGAGAAATACAGAACTTGATGGACACAGATCTTCATACTGTCTTCTAAAGTAAATGCTATTCATTCCCCTTTCATTTGTCCCACTCCCGAAAGTTGGACATGTATGAGATTTAAAGGAGAATGGATAGAAAGAAGAATGCAAGCACATTCTAAAATTTGGAGAAGAAATGCTACCTTCTACTGGTAGCTAAGACAATTTTAATTTCCCCTCCCTTCTTTCGGCTTATGTTTGGTTTTAATTTTGTAGACTTGCCCACTTGTAAGGATGTGGGAGGTTTGCCTCTATATGTATTTTGTATATGTATATTGGAGATTGCATGATCCCTTTGCAAACATGAGCTATTTTGATCACTAAGACAAGTGGCAAGCGATGCCTGTAAAAGGGCCTTCACATATCTGGGTGTTTTTTTAAAAAAATGTGGCCTGTCATTAAACAAATAAGCCTATGCCTTAAAACAGGGATCTTCAAACTTGGCCCTTTTATGACTTGTGGACTTCAACTCCCAGAATTCCTCAGCCAGGCACACTGGCTGAGGAATTCTGGGAGTTGAAGTCCACAAGTCATAAAAGGGCCAAGTTTGAAGACCTCTGCCTTAAAAGATGAAGCTGTTGGAAAGCAGAGGGAACTACTCAAGACAATAACTTGAAAGCAGCAAAGAATTTATTCACGTATTTGCGAACATGGGTGCACACAAGGTGGACCTAGAATGAAGTGTACATCAGCTTGTTATTCCCTTACACAAAAATTGACACAGCATTCTATCAAAAACTTCTACCTTATATGGTACCTGCTTCCTCTTTTCTAGAAAGCCCTCTTGCATCTGTGCTGTTTGTTTTAACACTTTAGCCACCACTTGGGTTTGCTAGCCTAAGGTCCATTTTATCTTTGTGTTTCAAACTGACACTTAGCTGTTATCTGCCTACCTAACAGTTTAGAATTTCTCCATTCAGCACATACGTTAGGCTTTATAATCATAATCATAATAGTAAAGTTGGAAGGGACCTTGGAGGTCATCTGTCCAACCCCCTGCTCAGGCAGGAAACCCTATACCATTTCAGACAAATGGCTATCCAGTCTCTTCTTAAAAACTTGCAGTGTTGAAGCATTCACCACTTCTGGAGGCAGGTTGTTCCACTGGTTAATTGTTCCAACTGTCAGGAAGTTTCTCCTTAGTTCTAGGTTGCTTTTCTCCTTGACTAGTTTCCATCCGTTGCTTCTTGTCCTGCTTTCAGGTGCTTTGGAGAATAGCTTGATTCCATCTTCTTTGGGACAGCCCCTGAGATATTGGAACACTGCTATTTAATTTAATTTTAATTTAATAATATTTATATACCGCCCTTCTCCCTGAGGACTCAGGGCGGTTCACAGGGCAGAATAAAATACTAAATACAAACGTTAAAACAAGATTAAATAATTGCCCATATTAAAACAGTTGGAATCAAGTTCTAAAACACCAAGTTAAAATTAAAACACAAGACTAAAAACCCCACCAATCCCCATCAGGCTAGGCCGGCTTGAACAAACAGAAACGTCTTGAGATCGCGACGAAAGGAGCGAAGATCGGGCGCCATCCGGAGCTCTACCGGTAGCTGATTCCACAGCTCCGGAGCGCCCACAGAGAAGGATCTCCCCCTGGGGACCACCAATCGACATTCTCTGATCGGTGGCACCCTGAGGAGGCCCTCTCTGTGGGAACGCACAGGGCGCAGGGAGCTTGATGCCGGCAGCAGATGTTCCCTAAGGTACTCCGGCCCCATGCCATGAAGGGCTTTAAACACTGTTACCAGTACCTTGAATCTCACCCGGAAGACAACTGGCAACCAATGCAGCTCACGGAGCAGCGGTGTAACGTGGGAGTATCGGGAGACTCCCAACACAACTCTCGCGGCTGCATTCTGTACCAGTTGGAGCTTCCGGGTGGTCCTCAAGGGCAGCCCCATGTAGAGAGCGTTGCAGTAGTCTAGACGAGAGGACACGAGCGCATGAGTGACCGTGCACAAATCATCCCGGCTAAGATAGGGCCGCAACTGGCGCACCAGGCGAACCTGGGCGAAGGCCCCCCTAGTCACAGCTCCTATATGGTCTTCCAGGGTGAGCCGTGAATCTAGGAGGACTCCCAAGTTGCGAGCCCTATCTACGGGGGGTAATAGTTCACCCCCCATAGCCAGAGGTGGAACATCCGAATAAACCCGGGATGAAGGTATGCAGAGCCACTCAGTCTTGTCGGGGTTGAGCTGGAGTCTGTTCCTCCCCATCCAGACCCGAACCGCCTCCAGGCACCGGGACATCACGTTGAGGGCATCACTGGGGTGGTTTGGGGTCGAAAGGAAAAGTTGGGTATCATCAGCGTACTGATGATACCCAACTCCAAAGCCACGAATGATCTCACCCAGCGGTTTCATGTAGATGTTGAACAGGAGAGGCGAGAGGACCGACCCCTGAGGAACTCCACAAATGAGAGACCTCGCGGTCGACCTCTGCCCTCCTGCCAACACCGACTGCGAACGTCCCCGGAGATAGGAGGAGAACCACTGTAAAACTGTGCCTCCCACTCCCAATCCCCTGAGATGCCGCAGCAAGATACCATGGTCGATGGTATCGAAAGCCGCCGAGAGGTCTAATAGGACTAGAACAGAGGAATATCCCCTGTCCCGAGCCCTCCAGAGATCATTCACCAGCGCGACCAATGCCGTCTCCGTGCTGTGCCCGGGCCTGAAACCCGATTGGTACGGGTCTAGATAATCCGCTTCATCCAGGACCAGAGGGAGCTGATGCGCCACCACACTCTCAACAACCTTCGCAAGAAAGCGAAGGTTGGAGACAGGACGAAAGTTGTTTAATACAGCTGGGTCCAAGGCAGGCTTCTTGAGGAGAGGCCTCACCACCGCCTCTTTCAAGACGGCGGGGAAGCAACCCTCACTCAGAGAAGCCGATATAACTGCCTGGAACCAGCTGCGTGTCCTCTCCCGGGCTGCATAGACCAGCCAGGAAGGGCACGGGTCCAATAAACACGTGGTGGTGCTCAGCCTCCCCATGATCCTGTCCACTTCCTCCGGAGTCACAGAATCAAACTCCTCCCAGATGATATCGACAAGACCGCCAGTGTCCTGATCGTCAGACTCTGCCCAGTCAGAGTCCAGACCGGTCCGAATCCGAGCGATTTTGTCCGACAGATGTTGATTAAACTCCTCGGCACGACCCTGCAAGGGATCCTCCCTCACCTCCTGATTTAGGAGGGAGCGAGTCACCCTAAACAGGGCGGCCGGGCGATTATCTGCGGACGCGATAAGGGTGGCGAAGTGGTTAGACCTCGCCTCCCTTATCGCAGCGAGATAAGACCTAATGTAGGCTCTTAGTCGCAATCGGTCGGATTCGGATCGGCTGGACCTCCAACCGCTCTCTAGGCCCCGTCTCCGACGCTTCATCTCCCGAAGCTCCGCAGAGAACCATGGAGCTCGACGGGATCTGCACCGGGTCAGGGGCCGCAAGGGTACAACTCGGTCAAGAGCCTCAGTGGCCATCCTTTCCCAGGCTTCCACTAAGGCATCTGCCGAGCTGTGAGCAAGGGAGGCAGGTGGGGACCCCAGCGCTGCCTGGAACCTCTGGGGATCCATTAAGCGTCTGGGGCGGTACCATTTAATTGGTTCCAAGCACCCACGGCGGGGGGTGGCAAAACGGAAGACCAGCCGCAGGAGATGATCATGTCACCCCTCATGTCACCCCTCATCCTTCTCTTCGTTAAACTACGCATACCCAATTCCAGCAACTGTTCCCTATATGTTTTAGCCTCCAGTCCCCTGATCATCTTTGTCGCTCTTCTCTGTGCTCTTCCTAGAGTTTTCAACATTTTTTTACATCGTGGTGACCAAAACTGGATGCAGTATTCCAGGTGTGGCCTTACCAAGGCATTGTAAAGTTGGAAGTCTTTATTTAAGTAATGGAAAGCAAGTGTGGTGATGGTGGGAGATACCCCCATCAGGCACCTAAAAATCAGTGGTGACTTCCTCTTCCTCATCAATTTTCTGGAATAGGGAGACCCCTGTTTCTCTTTTCACCCACTGAGAAGTACTCTACAAATTCCAGGGACAGGGTTTGGTCCACCTCCATTGGCCATATCTTTTGCTCTGTAGCTTCTCTTTCACAACAAATGTGGATACAAATACTTCCGTGTTGGAAACACCAAAGTGCTTCTGAGGCGAAAGGATTTGCCAGTGACATGTTGCCCGGGGGGGGGGGGGAAATGTCCAATCAGGGGCTCCTTTGGCATCCCCATGAAGTTGCCTACTGAAGTGATACCCATTTACAGTATCTACCTGAGGTCACCCACTTTGGAATTGCTGGGTTGGCAGCAGCTGGAGCAGAAACATCCGGACAAATAACACCCACACCAATTTACATCCCACAAAAATGTATTTAAAGGCCAGTGTTCTGACAGATGAGCTCAATTCAAAGCACACTAAAGATGTCCCCCCAACCCCTCCCAAATGGAGATGAATCCTTTGCAACCAACTCTCCAAGCTCGGAGATCAAACCGACAGCCCATCTGCCAAGCTGAGCTATTAATATTCAAACACATCTCAGCTGAACCATAAGACGGAAACGCGCCTGACTCTGCGGCAACAAAGGGGCTCAAATGTCAGGATATTGTCAGCCCAGCATTCTAACCTCATGTGCCACCACAAATGTGAATAATGACTCACATCCCTTCTTTCCTAGGACCATCTCAACCATATCGGTGTATTCTCAGACTAACTTTCGTTTCTTGATGCAACCACTCTGGTGCAGCAGCCTGATTTTCTGCACTGCGAGTCTAATGTTGATGCTGATTGCCTTGTTCACCCCTTACTGGGTGACAGAAAGTACGCCTCACGGTCTGCTTCATGGGGGTCTCTGGAGTATTTGCTTAGATCCAAATTGTGACTTTTATCCAATTAACCTAGGTAAGACTACCCACGTTGAATATTATGCAATGAATCTCTCAGGTTCAAATTCTCTCCAGGTCCCATTTCCGCCCTCAGAAAATGTTTTAATACATTAGCAATGCAGGAGACTATTGTTATTTTGAGGAGTTCAGTGATGTATTTCGATTTCTCCTTCATAGTAATAAAAATCTAGATATCCAGAGCTAACGATATGCAGGTTCTGAGGTTTTGGTTGATACATAAATACAGGAATCCAGAAGTTGCCTTCAAGGTTTACGTCTTTATTCAGCTGAACAAAGATGGGCTTCTCTAAAAAGAGACGAAAAGCCCCAAATAGCAGAAAATCCTTATTTTTATACCTACTTTGATTACATAAGCAATTCACCTAGCAAAGCTGACACACATAAGATAAAGATTTTGCCCTTTAAGGCTGGCACACTCTAGATAAGAAGGAAGAAAGCAGAAATAGCTAGTATGTTCCCTTTTGGATGTTTCCCCCAAGACATCATATGTTCCCTTTTGGTGGTTTGGGTATTTCCCCAAGACACCATATGTTCCCAGGTGGGTTAGAATATTGAGTATTTTCATTGCTGTCCTTTCATGACCCTGCATTCATAGGCCTGCAAGTGGCCAGAGAGAGAGGGGCCATCTGCACGTATTCACAGTTGATACTGTCCCCTAAGTCCTGGTCATCACTAATATGCTTGGATTTTTATTTTTATTTTTACTTTTATTTACTGACTGTAGGTAGATGTGCGGACATTTGGGCTTTGTTAAGTATTTAAGAGTTAAATGCACAATTCTAATGGAATGCGCATGGATTTTTCATTGTTATTTTTTGCTATTATAATTTGCCACGAAATCAATTTTGCGAAAAGCGCTAACAAGAAAACAACCTGCTAGAAAGACCACAAAGATACAACGTATACATCGCTTCGCAGCTAACATATTTCTCTAACCTGTTTTTTTTTTGGGCTAAAGAGAATCCATCCATCTTTGTACCATCACTGCCTAATGCTTTTCCTGTCCTCTTTCTCCCCGGCTCCCAGCATGGTTTGTCCACACTACCAGGACTTTCCTGGTGCTCGGAACAATCTGTGGCTTCCTGGCTTGGTGCTGTGTCTCTTTCTCTTTCATTCGTACCCAAGTCAAATCAGTCTCTGTGGTCTGGCTGTCCTCTATCTTCAGCATCACAGCAGGTAACAAGGGCTTGTGGCTCCTCCATTTTTATTTTACCATATTGGCAGGCCCGTCCTTCTCTCTTGAAGGATACCCCGTTGTAAAGCTGAGGTAAAAGTGATTTAGAATGTGCCATAGGAAACTCTTCTTCCCGTGGCACTTCATGAACCTGTGGGTGGTGATAACTGCTAATTTCAACAACCTTGTGAAGCGGATTGGGTGAAGTCATGAGCTATTATTCTTGAGGTGGTTTTTGAAGGCAAGCTGCTCCCAACCTGGAGTAACACTGAAGCTTGGTGTGACCTCCAGAAGTGAAGGACGAAATATGGCACTTTTTAGGCTCCTGCCACGGCATGTGTATTTTCCAGTGAGACAAACCAAGTCAAGGAGATCATATTATTACAATTTATCAGACTGTTCAGACAAAAGGGATTCCTCTCATCCAAAGAGGAAACCCCGATCCTTAGCTTACATCCCCATTTATAGTTAACAAAGAAAATATGAAAGAGGAAAGTTGGTTAGCCACAATAAAAGTAACCCCACCCCCCCTTTTCATGGTAAATCAGCCACAAAGGTTGTTTGAAGTGAAATAACCAAATGCCAGTTGATGCTAAGAAACTTTTTCTCATCAGGAAATAGCATCCAGCCATCCCTCTGTCACTTTATTTTTTCAGTTTAAGGGTGTCAAAAGCTATCTGCATATTCAACCCATACAGACGTAGGATAGGAAGTTTTCCTACATTGCAGTCTAATGTTTTTTTTTAAAATAAAACCTTATCGCCATTTTGAAAGAGGGAAAAGTTAGTCAAATCAAAATATAAAGTAATTATGTTTATTTTATTTTTATTTTTATTTATTTTATTTTATTTCCATTTATATCCCGCCCTTCTCCGAAGACTCAGGGCAGCTTACAAGGTTAGCAGTAGCCTTCATTCTATGTATATGCCTGCTTATTAGGGCTTTCACACACACCCCAAGCGGCATTATTACAAAGTCAGCTTAATTGCCCCCAACAATCTGGGTCCTCATTTTACCTACTTCGGAAGGATGGAAGGCTGAGTCAACCTTGAGCCTGGTGGGACGCGAACCTGCACTAATTGCAGGCAGCTGGTGTTACTTAGGCAGGCATTAGCCCACTGCTCCACCAAGGCTCTCTAAAATACAGAGCAACTGCGTTAGCTAACAAATTACAAAGTCCATGTCATTTGCCCCTCAGAAGGAAACAGCAGACCTTCAAATGTTGTTGCGGGGGAACAAGGGCAGGAGAAAGATTCACCTTCATGTCCTGCTTCTAAGTCCCTCACAAGCATCTGGTTGACCCTGGTTTGGTCATGGTGAAGTTGGACCACGATGAGCCTTGCCCTGATCTGGCAGGACTATTGTTTTGTTCTTATGAATGGAAGGCATGTTGGTTCCTCTGAGACTTTGAGATTTGATGTATCAGCACCCCAGTTGGAGGATGACATCACTTCTGTTTGGACCACCATTTTCTTTTTACTTATCAGCTTATGTACTGCGATTTTGTGTCCTTTTGGTTAGGTTTGATCAAGCTTGCTATCGGCCAGCCAGAATTGGTTGAGCTGGGCAGACATGCCCGTGTTTTTAAAACTAAGAAGGAAACAAATAGTATATGTAACGTTCTTTTGAAGCAAATCACTTTCTTCTTTTTTTCTCTCTCCTCCTCTTATCTGGCCCCAGGTACTCTCTTCTTATTTGGCATGTGTATATTCACATATATATACAAGAACAGCAGGCCTTATGCACAACATTTAATTATCTTTGGACCCTCCTACAGCCTGGCGTGGGCTTGCATTCCAATGTTCATCATAACAGGTGAGCCATGACATCCGATTGGGCTCATCATGATGGCCAACTGCTTAGAGAGAATGTCCACCAAAGAAAAACAGACCATACAGAGAACTGAAACTAAAGAATAAAGAATTTTTAACTATTGCAGGGAAGAAGACAAATTACAACTGTCTTAGCACTGAACATTCTTTTTCTAAGATAAGAACTTCAGGCACCATACAATTGGTTTAAAACAGGAGTCTTCAAACTTGGCCCTTTTATGACTTGTGGATTTCAACTCCCAGAATTCCTCAGCCAGCATGCCTGGCTAAGGAATTCTGGGAGTTGAAGTCCACAAGTCATAAAAGGGCCAAGTTTGAAGACCCCTGTTTTAAAATGAAACAGGGCCAAAGAAGATAGATGCAAAAACCTAGATGGTGATATTACACAGATAGATAGATAGATAGATAGATAGATAGATAGATAGATAGATAGATAGATAGATAGATAGATAGATAGATAGATAGATAGATAGGTAGGTAGGTAGGTGGGTAGGTGGATAGATGGATATAGATGTAGATGTAGATATAGATATAGATATAGATATAGATATAGATATAGATATAGATATAGATATAGATATAGATATAGATATAGATATAGATATAGATATAGATATAGATATAGATATAGATATAGATATAGATATAGATATAGATATAGATATAGATATAGATATAGATATAGATGAAGGGACGCGGTGGCTCAGTGGGTTAGGACGCTGAGCTTGTCGATCGGAAGGTCGGCAGTTTGGCGGGTCGAATCCCGAGTGCCGTGTAGCAGAGTGAGCACCTGTTACTCGTCCCAGCTTCTGCCAACCTAGCAGTTTGAAAGCATGTAAAAATGCAAGTAGAAAAATAGGGACCACTGCGGTGGGAAGGTAACAGCGTTCCGTGCGCCTTTGGCGTCTAGTCATGCTGGCCACATGACCACGGAGACGTCCTCGGACAAGCGCTGGCTCTTCGGCTTTGAAACGGAGATGAGCACCGGCCCCTAGAGTCGGAAACGACTAGCATGCATGTGCGGGGGAACCTTTACCTTTACCTTATAGATATAGATATAGATATAGATATAGATATAGATATAGATATAGATATAGATGATATAGATATAGATATAGATATAGATATAGATATAGATATAGATATAGATATAGATATAGATATAGATATAGATATAGATATAGATATAGATGATATAGATATAGATAGATATAGATACAGATATAGATAAAACAAACAAAAAGGAATGAAAGCCAGCATATTTTAAAACAAAAAAAATACAGCTGGAATAAAATAAACATGTGAAGCAGCTTCTAAAAAAATCAGCCAAGAATTCAACCAGGAGTGAAAGGAGTACGGAAGCAGCTATATATATACTAGGTATTCATTTAGTAAAAGCTGAATAATAATGAGAAAACAACTCAGCAACCAAAGCAAATATTTTAGCAGTAAACAAAATCTGTGTTCAGTAACTGAGCAGGGATGTAAAGGAATCCCTGGATTTCTGCTGGAAGCAAGTTTGCGTTCCATCTAAATGTCACAATGGGATGAATGCAAGCACCAGGGGTGCCTCCAGAGTTGTGTGAGTGTGTAGGGAGTTACATCCCCAGCATAGGAACTTTCCTCTTTGTAAACAATTAGAGCTAGTTTGGCTGAGTCTCGGCTTAGTCTGAAATTAATTTCTTTCTCTTTTCCCATCAGGTGCTTTATTGATGAAGACGCACCGAATCCTTTTCCAGTGATCCTGTCCAACTAGCCATGATAGTCACCAAGGAGAGCTCAGTTGAGCTCCTGTTATGATTCCTGCCCCCCACCCCACCCCTTTGGTTGTCTTGCCTAGATAAAACAGCCTCATACTAGGAATGAGGTCACCGTTACAGTATTTCCTGTACCTCATTTGAAAATATACTAAGTATGTCCTATGAACTTTTCTGTCAGTTCTCTAACTAGGTAGAGCTAAATCAAATACTGACAATTTAAAATATCCCATAACATTGTTTAACAGAAAAGGGGCCACTATTTTAAAGGATTTAGTTTTCATTTCAACAGGTCTTTCTGTCTTGCAAGTGGTCACATCTAACCAGCAGTCCACATCTAACTTCTTATATATTAGGTGTGCACGAGAGACAAGGGGCATTTACAGAAGTGTATCTGAACAAAGCTATGTATAATGGTTTATGTCCACTTCTGCAAACCATTTTGTTGCCGCAATTGTTTTAATCCTTGTTATCCTCAAGGATTGAAGGCACACCAAGAAGTTATGGAATAACATTAATAAAATGTTCTGTTCTTCTGTCTAAGGGTGGATGAGTGAGTAAAAGAGCTGTTTTAAGGAAGGTCATATGGTCTACTATTCTTTTGGGTGTGGAGTAATTTGGAGAGGACACCTGTGATGTTGTGTAACTGTTTTTAGGTGAAACCAGGAAGCAGGGTCCTCTATAAATCACAAAGTGCAGACTTCCTGCACTCACTCAAGAGAAACTGTTCATAAAACATTCGGTTTAACTTTCGGTTTGAACTGGCGGGATAAGCACGCTTCTGACTTCTCTCCTGATGAAAAGATTTTCAAGCTACTGTGTTATCGGACTCTGTGGATAAAGATCTGGATCATCCCATAATTAAATCTTTTTACTACATATTATCTTGTCTTTTAAAAGTTATTGGCAGAGGAGCTAGAGCCAAACAGCCGCCAAACTTTAACCAAGTTTAAAATACAAATAAGCAGGGCTTTTTTTTCTCATAGAATGCTCAGAACGGAGTTCCGGCACCTTTTTTTCTTCCAGTAATACCTATTTTCCCATACCGGGCAAATACAATTCTTATTGTTATCAGCTAAATATAAACATCTTTGGTACATTTATCAATAGTGTCAGTTTTAAGTAACTTTTCTAACCAGTACATATCTTAATTGCATTTGCACTTAACATCCATATAGGTTTTACTTTTTAAAAAAATTTTTAATTTCCCATCAGTATTCAAAATGTCTATATTGTTTGTAATTTCAGAGTAAGTTATATTTAGGTGACCAAAAGTTTCCCTTCCCTTTTTTTGGATGGAACCTTGTAGGGTAGGCAAGGTGGGTTGTATGACATGTGTGAGTTCCGGCACCTTTTTCTTTTACAAAAAAAGCACTGCAAATAAGTAATGTAGGGGGCTGGGCAGCTGCAGCTGTTGGGTTTTGCAACTCTTCTAGTTGGATCCTGAACTTACATTCTTGGCTAAAGGTATCTTTTCTGTCTGCATTATTTCTCCCTTCTGTTTTCTCTTGAAGACCTGGAGATTTGTTGAGATCCTTCCTCATTCTCTTGAGATTAAATATGGACATTTTTTAGTATTAGATAGGCGTGATTTCACTCCTGCCCCCCACCTGACCCCAGGCACTCTGACCCTCAAGCAGTATTGGTGATCTAGGTCCTCTTTCTAGGGCTGATCTGACCTTGTAGGATTAAAGGGGGCGCAGGGGAATAGAGTGGCCAGGTTTCCCACAATAAACTGGGAAGATGAAACTTTGGTTCAGCTCTCATTTCTTGTCATCAGAGAAACTTCCTGGAGTCTACTTTCAAAACTAGCCAACTGTACTGGGTATATCCTTTTGCAAGTAACACTCACTAAATCCAGTGCATAAAAGGGGTTCATGACTACAAGATTTTAAATATAGAGAAGCACAGAAGGTCTGGCGTCTCTCTCTCTCTCTCTCTCTCTCTCTCTCTCTCTCTCTCTCTCTCTCTCTCTCTCTCTCTCTCTCTCTCTCTCTCTGTGTGTGTGTGTGTGTGTGTGTGTGTGTGTGTTTGTGTGTGTGTGGAGAGGGGGAGGTTGAGAGCCAACCCAATCCACCCCACTCCTCTGTAATTAAAGTTGTGTAAGAACAAACCCACTCTGGGTATCTGGAGAAAAGGGCTGCTTTAGTGCTACGTTTTCCCCTCTATCTTTAAGTATCGCTAGTATGTGGATGGAAACTTCTGTGCCTTCTTCAAAAGTGGGCTATTGCTTATTGCATATTTCATCTCCTGTTCCCCTCCTGTCAGGAATAAAGTTGATGGATGAACATGTGGATTGAGAAAAGTCTCCCACCTCCACCTGCCCCACTTCTTTCTAACAATGCTGAGTTCCATGACACAGTGTCTTTCCAGTCAATGTTTGGAACATGTGTCAATTCTAAAAACTCAGAGTTTGGTTATGCTTGGTTAAAACATCAGACTGAAGAGCAATGAATCTCTTTACTGTTGAATTGAACAGTTCTAATAATAAGGGAGGGAACAGATTCTAGGGATATAAACTTAATAAATAAATAAAATGTATTTCTAGATGCTAAATTTAATGATTCAAACTGCAGTGATTGTTGCATTGGCTGTGCTGTTGCATTTGTTTTAAGATCTCAGCGAGCCAAAGATTAAGAAATTCAGCAAGAAACAAACCTCATAAGGTTTCCTTTAAATTTTAAAGGAAGTGATACATGTGTTAATATATAGTATTTGGGAGTGGAACGCAAGCATTCTTTTTTTACATAAATATTTTCTTAATTTTCTGGTTTTACAGTCAAATATTTTATAAACAACCTGTTGTCTGGGTCCATTACTAATTCAGCGATATTCATTAACTTCTTTAGTCTAAATCCAATATTATACCATCAAAACGTTTCCTCTTTTCTTCCAGTAATACCTATTTTCCCATGCCGGGCAAATACAATTCTTATTGTTATCAGCTAAATATAAACATCTTTGGTACATTTATCAATAGTGTCAGTTTTAAGTAACTTTTCTAACCAGTACATATCTTAATTGCATTTGCACTTAACATCCATATAGGTTTTGCTTTTTTTTAAATTTTAATTTCCCATCAGTATTCAAAATGTCTATATTGTTTGTAATTTCAGAGTAAGTTATATTTAGGTGACCAAAAGTTTCCCTTATTCAAACTTCATAGCATTTTCCTGTTTCCCTTCTCATACCAAGATCTAATATTCTAATTACAAATCTTACATTTCTAATTATAGTAATACTTCAATTTCTAACAATTATCTATTCCCTACCATGTTCAACCGTCTAATTAATAATGGAGTATCCCATCTAGTGGATCAGAACCTCTATTTTATTCAGTCTTACTCTAGCTTTCTTCCTATGCCAACTAACTTTCCAGTCAGGGCCTTTGAATCATCAAGTAATTTTTCCTCTGCTTTTGTGTATATTGTTTGGGATAAGAAAGACTGTTTCGTTACAATATTTTTTGAAGAACAAACCCATTGATATTCACTAAACAGCCTTCCTCCTTCTCCAATTTCCCACAGTTGTCCTAACAGCTTCTTCCTTGTCCTCAAATATATTCTGAATTCTTGATTTGTAAGAGGCCTTTTCCATTTTCAATATTATCACTCCATCTAATTCTTCAGTTGTCTTGAGTTGTGGGCCAGTTCCTTCCTTTAAATCCTCCATCTTGGGATCCGGTTGCTCTAGTTTTTCTTCTATTATCTGCATTGTTAATTACTTCTTTCTAGTCATGTTCTGAGTTTGTAAGGGACGCGGTGGCTCAGTGGGTTAGGATGCTGAGCTTGTGGATCAGAAGATCAGCAGTTTGGCGGGTCGAATCCTGAGTGCCGCGTAGCAGAGTGAGCGCCTGTTACTCGTCCCAGCTTCTGCCAACCTAGCAGTTCAAAAGTACGTAAAAAATGCAAGTAGAAAAATAGGGACCATTATGGTGGGAAGGTAACAGCGTTCCGTGCGCCTTTGGCGTCTAGTCATGCCGGCCACGTGACCACAGAGATGTCCTCGGACAAGCGCTGGCTCTTTGGCTTTGAAACGGAGATGAGCACCGGCCCCTAGAGTTGGAAACGACTAGCACACATGTGCAGGGGAACCTTTACCTTTATATATATAGTATAGTACTATACTATTATAGGAACCATAGTGGCACAGTGGTTAGAATGCAGTATTGCAGGCTAATTCTGCCGACGGCCACCAGTTCAGTTCTCATTAGCTGAACGTTGACTCAGCCTTCCATCCTTCTGAGGTCAGTAAAATGAGGACCCAGATTGTTGGGGGCAAAATCTGATTCTGTAAACTGCTTAGAGAGGGCTGTAAAGCACTGTGAAGGGGAATGTAAGTACAAGTGCTAATACTATTTGAAACTTCCTCTTTATCAAATTTTTTAAAACAACAAGAACAACAACCCCACCCATACTGTCATTTTAGCAATGCAGACTTGGCAATAACTTGAAGAGCTGGATTGCATCAATTGCCAACTTTATTGCAGGTAAAAAAATGCTATTTGATACTTCCTCTTTATCAAGTTATTTCAAAACAAAAAACAAAAAATCCACCCATACAGTCATTCCTAATTCTACATTCTGCCTGCTTATGACATTCATTTTAGTTCAAGTTCCCTGAGGAAGTTTCAAATAGCAATAGCACAAGAGTAATATGTACCACTTCACAGTGCTTTACAGCCCTCTTTGAGCAGTTTTAAAAAAAACTATTTCTCAAATGATTTATTTAAAAAAACCCATACTCATTCCTAATTGTATATTCTTCCTGGTTTTCAAGTTCAATTCAGTTCAACTTCCCTTAAAACAAGTATACGAGCATCTTATAGATGACTGTATAGGAGAAAGTTCTCTTGAGTTCAGCAGAACTTCAGTACATTGGTTGAAACCTTCGTGTTACAAGATTCTCTTGAAAATATGGAATTTGGAATGGCAGCAGGGAGGGGGCAGTTTTCAAACTACTATTATAGAGTACTATCTGCTGTTGGATGACCTCAAACATCTAAGCAATATTGAACTGGCCTAATACATGAATGGGACACCACCCCAAAATCTCAGAGATGTAGGCTAGACAGGGAAGTTGAAAATGCGTCCTAAAAGAAGACAAATCACTTCATACTGTGGCCAAGACTGCAGCAATATGGACATGTCTGTGTCTAATGATGATGACGATGATACAACCACCAAGGAACAAGCCAGTGTACAAAGTTAAAACATCAAAACAACCACTATAACCCCAAGACCAAATACAGAAATTAGAATATTGGGAAATTATGTAATTGTTTCAACAATCTGTCATCATCCAGACAGGATTACCCCATCCTCTGGACTGCTTTGAAATCAGGTTTTTTTAAAAAAAAAAAATAAACAGCACAGTTAGGGCCAATGAACCTCAGGCCTAATGGGCATTTCCAAGGCCAGAAAAGGCATGGCTCCATTATTTCCCAAGACAGCATTGTTTAGTTGACGGGAGATGAACCACACCTGCCTTGTTAGACTTTGCAGGATGGACAGGGACAATGGGACAAAGACGGTCCCATAAAGAACCAGGGATCAAATAAGGAAAGGCTTTATAGGTGGAAACCAGCACCTTGAGTTCCACTCAGAAACCAACTGGCAACCATTGCAGCTCTTGAAGTGGTGGTGTCAGGTGGACATTCTGAAGTGCATTCATAATTACTCATACAGCCATTTGATGGACTAATTTAGTTGCCAGTGCATCTTTCAAGGGTGTCTTGAAGTGTGGCCCTGTATACACTATCCCAGAGAAGAGGGGGCTAAAGCATGAGTGACTCTGAGAAGAGCCTTTTCTTCCAGGAAAGGAGGCAGTTCAGTGTTAGAACAGAGCCCTGGTGGTGCAGTGCAGTACTACAGCTACTTCTACTGACTGCCAGCTGCCAGCAGTTCGTCAGTTCAATTCTCACTGGCTCAAGGTTCAGCCAGCCTTCCATCCTTCCGAGGTCGGTAAAATGAAGACCCAAATTGTTGGGGGCAAATTCCTGACTCTGTAAGCCACCTTAGAGAGGGCTGTAAAGCCCTGTGAAGTGGTATATAAGTCTAAGTGCTATTGCTATGCATGAATGAGAAAACAAAATCGGCAAATTAACCCAAAGATGCTTTTCAAAAGGCAACTGGGCTTTGTTTTCCTTCAAGATGTTTCTGTCCTCATGCGAGAAGCTACATAAAGTTCTTTTCTTGGATGTGAAGCAAAATGGGTGTGGACTCTCAGAGCACAGAAAAACCAAAGGTGCTTTTTGATTTATCTGTGCTCTGAGGATCCACACCCATTTGCACGATTCAGGTGACTCAGAGAGCACAGATAAACCCCCCAAGCGGCCTCAACGACTTTCAGAAAGAGTACTAACAATCAGATGACTGCAAGGAATAAAAAGTTGATTTCCATTCTGCCAAAGGGAAAAGAAAAAAAAAATAATTTTCTTTCTGCCAAAAGAAATGGGATGGGATTATCCCTGGCGTGCCTTGCTTCCTTCCTCTACTGGCGATCAAGGTTGGAGAATGGGAATTCTCTAGATAAAACCCCCAGATCACCTTTCCTGCATTTCAGATTTCCCCCTTTTCCTTATCACACCTTTAAAATTTGATTTCCTAGAAATCAGAGTTTTTGTACTTTAGAACTTGGATAAGGAAATCCAAACAATTATATAACCCTTGGCATACACACTCAGGCTATTTCATTTCATGTCTGTATAAACGAAGATGTCTTTCACCTGTTCTTCAACTGAGTCTTTCGGTCTGAAAGTATTCGGGATGAAAGCTGATAGTTCCATTCAACTGAATTTATGCAATTTGAACTACAGTACTTTCAACTATTGTTCTTGCACTAATGGCTGAACTTTTTTTTATCTCAAAACATGTGCAAAATATATTCTTCAATAAAAAGGCAAAAATATTTGCTGTGTGATCTTGGGCCATTCATTTTCTCTCAGCTCTAGGAAAGAAGCACGTTACCACATGGTCTATACTTGCAGAGAGCAAAATTAGCAACTCAGTGGGATGTTTGGGTCTTGGTCAATCAGAAGATTAACCCATAAATAAAATTTATTTCTAGATTCTTAGTGTAATGGTTCAAATGATTTAAACTGGTTTAATGGCCCAAACTGCTTTGGCTGTTGCATTCTTGATATTTATTTATTTATTTATTTATTTATTTATTTATTTATTTATTTATTTATTTATTTATTTATTTATTTGATTGATTGATTGATTGATTGATTTTATATACCGCCCTATTCCCGAAGGACTCAGGGCAGTTTACAGGCGAAGTTAAAACAATACAAATAAGTACACTTTAAAATAGAATTACCGGTAAATAAGACTAGCCCACAATTAAACAAATTAAAATTAAAATTAAATTAAAATTAAAATAAAATTAATGATGAAATCATTTTAATATCTCAGAAAGGGAAGGATTAAGTTTTCCATTTAGCTTATGAGTAGATTTTAGAGGGATATTGTTATTAATTTTAGTGTTAGTACTTTGTATGTATCTATGTTAAAGGGGAGTTAAAGCACATTATGAATTTGGTTAATTTTATAATTATGGATAATTTTTAGTTAAAGGTAAAGGTTCCCCCGCACGTGCGTGCTAGTTGTTTCCGACTCTAGGGGCCGGTGCTCATCTCCGTTTCAAAGCCGAAGAGCCAGCGCTTGTCCGAGGACATCTCCGTGGTCATGTGGCCGGCATGACTAGACGCCAAAGGCGCACGGAACGCTGTTACCTTCCCACCGGAGTGGTCCCTATTTTTCTACTTGCATTTTTACGTGCTTTGGAACTGCTAGGTTGGCAGAAGAATTTTTAGTTAGAATATGATTATTATATCTATAACCCTGTTTTTAGCTCTGGGAAGCGGGGGGGAAGGGGGGTGGTTTGGGGTGGGTGGGTTTTGGGGATATGTATTGTAAAAAAAATTTTTTGTAAAACTCTTTAATAAAAAATAATAATAATAATAATTTGAAAAAAGAAACAAAATGTTTCCTTTGGCACCACAAGGAAGTCAACAGTAAACAAATAGTGTATGGGTGGGGAGACTATGAGCTTAAAAGAAGTGACACCTGTTAACATGTAGTAACTAGGAGTGGAGCCCAAGCATTCTTGAGAGTTATCACCTGCAAGAAGACCAAGAAACAAATTCTAAACTGTGAGTTAATATTTCTTTATCTCTTTAACCATTTAAAAGTTGGCAAATTTTATTCTTTTTTTATAGATATTTAATTGAGTTTTTATTGTTACAAATCTTTAGTGCTTAATAAACAATGTGTTCTCTGGGTTCACTTATTTTACATTAGTGGTGGTGATACAACTTCCATTTCTACTCTCTTTTCTGCTTTTCTAGCCATTTATAAAAGTTATCCCATGTTTGAAAATTCTCTATATGTTTTTTTCCCTTTCATTTTCAATGTAAGCCTATCCATTTCCGCACAATCCAATTTTTTTCTAATTATATCTTCTTCCGATGGTGTTTCTTCATTTTTCCAATGCTGTGCAAATGTAATTCTCGCCGCTGCTAGTACATGTAATATTAAATATATACATTTTTTTCATAGTTTTTTGTAATTATCCCTAAATGAAATAGTTCTGGCTTAAAATCTACATGTTTTCTTAACATTTTCTGTAACCACATGTGTATTTTTGACCAAAATATTTTTGCTTTAGGGCATGTCCACCAAAGATGGTAGTACGTGCCTGGATTTGCCTACATTTCCAACAGTTATAGACATGTTTTTAAACATATTTGCTAATCTTCCAGGTGGTAAATGCCAGCTATAAAACATTTTATACAGATTTTCTTTATAAGTAGTTGCCTTTATTATTTTATAGTTTCTTTCCCACAAGCTTTGCCATTTTTCTAATTCTACATTGTGTACACAATTTTTGCCCAAGTTATCATTGTTTCTTTAACTTTTTCATCTTCCACCTTCAGGTTTAACAAAAAGTTATAATTTTTTTTTAATTTATCAATTTTTCATCTGTTGACAATAGAATCTGGTCAAAAACTGTTTGATCTTTGTAAAAGCCATATGTTTTAATATCTTTTTGTATCTCATTTGCATTTGTAAGTATGACCACCATGATAGCTCAATACCCTGTTCTTCCAATTCTTGTTTAGTTTGTAATTTCCCATCAGTATTCAAAATGTCTCTGCATGGCACAAGTTTCTCATAGATGATTAATTTTTTTCTCTCTCTCTGAAGAGTTCTTAATATTGCAGCTCAAGCAATGTTTGTAAGCCAGGGAAGCCAGCTGGCTTCCAAGTAATTTATATTTATAATCTTTTATATTTATAATCTTTATAATCTTTTCAATATGTAGGTTTCAGGTTGGAAGTCAGATCATTGTTTATTTCGTTCTGGTGCTGCCATTTTAATGCATAAGGGTAGCAGTGGGCATCTAGATAATGCCAAAGACATGCTATATATTCTGAGAGTTGAAGTCCATGAGTCATTTATTTTATTTTTATTTTTATTTTAATCCCATTTATATCCCGCCCTTCTCCGAAGACTCAGGGCAGCTTACAATCTAAGCACAAATCAATGTGCTTAGCAGTAGCCTTCATTCTATGTATATGCCTGCTTATTAGGGCTTTCGCCCCCCCCCCCCAAGCGGCATTATTACAAAGTCAGCTTATTGCCCCCAACAATCTGGGTCCTCATTTTACCTACCTCGGAAGGATGGAAGGCTGAGTCAACCTTGAGCCTGGTGGGATGCGAACCTGCACTAATTGCAGGCAGCTGGTGTTACTTAAGGAGGCATTAGCCCACTGCTCCACCAAGGCTCTTCATAAAAGAGCCAAGGCTGCCTACCCCTACACTATACCATTAATAGATCTGGTTTCATCAAATCTGAATCTCATCTCTCAAGAAACCATTTGAAGGCACTCCTGCTGTTGTTGCTTGGAATTAACCTGGTGGAGTTCCTCTCTGATATGCAAAAATGTATGCAAAGCTTCACTTGAGGAAAATATAGGGTTGAATGCGGGTGGAAATATCTCTTGGTGGAAGGAGAGACAATTGTTTTATTCTATGATATATTGTGAAATACGCGCCCATTGGCAAGAAATTGTGTGCCACCTTTATAGTTTTTCACAGCATAAAGAGAAATGTTTTGTGGAAGAAACTGGACACATTTAATCATGGGACCCGGAGTCTTCTTTCGGGTAAGGCTCTCTCTTCAGATATCTATTTGAAAGTCTATACTGGGGTCAAGGACTCTCAGTTTTCCCAGGGAGTTTATCATGGCACTAAAATCACCCCTAAATTCTTAGCATAAAAAGTAATTAAGATGCGTAACTATAAATGATCAAAGTAATGAACATCAATAACATAAACTTAATGTTGTCCTCCAGTTCCATCCCAGACCTCTTGGCCAGAGCCAGACCAGAGACATTTTGTACAATGAATGCCCTGCAGTTCGGTGCTGTGTTCTTTTCCTTCATCAGCCTTCTGTGCCTGCTCGCTGCTTTGGGCTCAGACTACTGGATAGTGGATTCCAGCGTACATCTTGGTCTATGGAAATTTTGTAATGGCGGAACATGTTACTCACTAGGTGTGGAATTAGTGTCAGGTACGATTCAGTATTCCAAATGCATTACTAGCCTGAAATGCACAAGAACCTCTATCATGAATTCTTTCCTTGTGTCTGCATTGGCTCCCTACAGCCACTATCCATGCCACCCGAACCTTTATGTTTCTGGGGATGATCGCTGGAGCTGTCTCTCTCATTGGGCTTTGCACCCTGAATAATAAATACAGTCTTGGCAATACCAGTATCTCAGCAGGCTGCATCGCATATATCGGCAGCTTTATTGCAGGTAAGCATCTTTACAAGAGTTTTTCCCCAGATATGTTTTTTGCGTGAAATATATATATTTGCATGAAATATATATATATATACACAGTATATACATAGTATAGTACTATACTATTATAGGAACCATGGTGGCACAGTGGTTAGAATGAAGTATTGCAGGCTAATTTTGCCGACTGCCAGAAGTTCAGTTCTCACCGGCTGAAGGTTGACTCAGCCTTCTGAGATCAGGAAAATTAGGAAACAGATTGCTGGGGGCAAAATGCTAATTCTCTAAACTGCTTAGAGAGGGCTGTAAAGCTCTGTGAATGGGTATGTAAGTACAAGTGCTTATGCTATTTGAAACTTACTCTTTATTAAATTATTTTTTTAAAAAAACAACAACTCCACCCATACTGTCATTTTAGCAACGCAGACGTGGCATTAACTTGAATGGCTGGATTGCATCAATTGCCAACTTTATTTCAGGTAAGAAAATTGCTATTTGATGCTTCCTCTTTATCAAGGTATTTCAAAGAAAACCCCACCCATACTGTCATTCTTAATTCTATATTCTGCATGCTTATGACATTCATTTTAGTTCAAGTTTCCTGAGGAAGTTTCAAATAGCAATAACACTTAAGACTAATATACCGCTTCACAGTGTTTTACAGCCCTCTCTAAAAGAACTCTTTCTCAAGTGATTTATAAAAAAACCCGTAGTCATTCCTAATTGTATATTCTTAATGGTTTTCAAGTTCAATTCAGTTCAAGTTCTCTTAAAACAAGTATACGTGCATCTTATAGATGACTGTATAGGAGAAAGTTCTCTTGAGTTCAGAAGAACTTCAGCACATTGGTTGAAACCTTCGTGTTACATGAGTGACTCTGAGAAGAGCCTTTTCTTCCAGGAAAGGAGGCAGTTCAGTGTTAGAACAGAGCCCTGGTGGTGCAGTGCAGTACTGCAGCTATGTCTGCTGACTGCCAGCTGCCAGCAGTTCGTCAGTTCAATTCTCATTGGCTCACGGTTGAGCCATCCTTCCATCCTTCCGAGTTCAGTAAAATGGCGACCCAGATTGCTGGGGGCAAAATGCTGACTCTGTAAACCGCTTAGAGAGGGCTGTAAGTAGTATTGCTATGTATAAATGGAAAAATGTGAAACTGGGATTTTTTTCCCCCCTTGAATATGTTTCTCTCCTCATGCAAGAAGCTACATAAAGTTCTTTTCTTGGATGTGAAGCAAAACGTCTTCAAGGAAAAACAAAGAAAGTCCAGTTGGCTTTTGGAAAAAAACACTTTGGGGACAACCATGACCTGGATGATTGAGTACCTCCACAGACCTTTGGCAAATTAACCCATTCTTCTCTATGCCAGTTTCTGAGTTTGGAGCAAATATGAAATACTTGGACTTTCCCAATGCAATGAGCACCCCAAGAGGTTTGCTGCCTTCTTTGTAATGAGAGCAGAAAAGCCCATTGGTGTCTTCCATACTTCTGAAGGGAATGTTTCTACCTCTGCCTCTCCCTTGATTTCCAGGCTTCTGCTTCATGATTGCCATGTCCGTTTTCACAGGAGCGGTTGGTGCCACCAACCAATTTGGGTGGTCTTTCGGCTTGGGTTGGGCCTCTTTTCCATTGTACCTTATAACTGGTAAGGATCTCTTTTGGATACTCTGGTGAGATTTTTTTTAAAGGTACATCTTTATGCATTCTGTATATTTTGACAAGAGTGAAATTTGTTTCATTTTGCGTTGGGCACTAAGAGCATTTCCTTGGCAGGAGAGGAATCAGCAAATATCTAAACATATCCTGTGTGTTGTGATTCAGGGTCAGCCTGTGGGTTCAGCAGTTGGGTCGGACAATTCAGAGGAGGAGGAGAAGGGGGGTTTTGGAGAGCCTGCAGAGGACAGTTCTGAGGCTTCGCAGAGCTCTCAGCCACGCCCCTCTCATCTGGTCACGACGCAGACCCAGCTGTGTGAGCCTGACAGCGTGGATGAAGATGACCCACAGCTGGCCCTGTTCAAGGAGGCCCGACGCAGGAGGCAGTCAATCAGGAGTAAACAGAGGAAGGCAATGGGGCACCTCGGAAGGAGGCAGAGAGAAGCCACGCCTTGAACTGTTTAAAAGGGGAATGTGTGGAAGGCCTGGTTTGCTGAAGGCAACCGTTTGAATAGCTCCTGTTTTGTGGTTCGTGTTTTGTTCAGTTTGCTCTGTTTTGTGTCAATAAATTTGGCAGGCTTAGTTGCAGCCTTTTGCCTTTTGTAAAGGGGTTGTCCCTGCCTTTTCTGCAGGGCCGGTGGTAGGCTGGAACAGAACACTGTATTACAGCTTATCCAAACACCTTCCTTGCTTGGGACTGAAAATATTTGATATTTGGGACATTTTGAAGACACTAAGTTACCTGATATACCTGAGATAAAGATTGCATGCAATTAAGAGCAATAGATCTAATCTGGAACATTGACTTTTGAGGATTAGAGCTTGGTCATAAGGAGATGAAGAGATGAGGCTGAGTTCAGAGCTCCATAGATTCTTGGTTTTTTTTTAAAAAAAAATTCTATTTCATCTGCTGTCTGGCTAATCTGTTATTTTTCTCTTTGGACAGGTTCTCTTGCATATATATTGCATAAGAATACAGCAACATCAGCATAGGAGAAATATGGTCCTGCCTTTGGAGATGACCAGCGAAGCTGCATTGATTATCTGGAGGCACAAATAATGTCCAATCAGAATTATTTGCCCTGCACCAACTTTATAAGATGAAGGACGAAGGCAGAATAATTAGTTTAACATTAGAAAAACAGCCGTACATTCCCAGCCCCTCCCCGTCCATTTTTCTCTAAAATATTCTGATTGTTTCTTTCTGAAGGCCATTTGGATTTGCAAATGTTAAGAACTTTGGGAGACTTCTCCAAGCAGGTCCCAGAAAGCAGGAATTCTACTCTTCTCCCTTCTTTCCTGTTCCAGGAAACCAAAGGTGCTTTTTGATTTATCTGTGCTCTGAGGGTCCACACCCATTTGCACGATTCAGGTGACTCAGAGAGCACAGATAAACCCCCAAGTGGCCTCAACGACTTTCAGAAAGAGTACTAACAATCAGATGACTGCAAGGAATATAAATCCTTCGATCCTCCATCATTCAGTCACAGTCACCTCGTGGATGAGAAGTGAAATGTCTTCAAGGAAAAACAAAGTCCAGTTTTGAAGAAGCATCATTGGGACAAACATGACCAAATTTCTCTAGACTGTTTCAGGAAAGTTGATTTCCATTCTGCCAAAGGGAAAAGAAAAAAGAAAATTAATTTTCTTTCTGCCAAAAGAAATGGGATGGGATTATCCCTGGCGTGCCTTGCTTCCTTCCTCTACTGGCGATCAAGGTTGGAGAATGGGAATTCTCTAGATAAAACCCCCAGATCACCTTTCCTGCATTTCAGATTTCCCCCTTTTCCATATCACACCTTTAAATTTTGATTTCCTAGAAATCAGAATTTTTGTACTTTAGAACTTGGGTAAGGAAATCCAAACAATTATATAACTCTTGGCATACACACTCAGGCTATTTCATTTCATGTCTGTATAAACGAAGATGTCTTTCACCTGTTCTTCAACTGAGTCTTTCGGTCTGAAAGTATTCGGGGAGAAAGCCGATAGTTCCATTCAACTGAATTTATGCAATTTGAACCACAGTACTTTCAACTATTGTTCTTGCACTAATGGCTGAACTTTTTGATCTCAAAACATGTGCAAAATATATTCTTCAATAAAAAGGCAAAAATATTTGCTGTGTGATCTTGGGCCATTCATTTTCTCTCAGCTCTAGGAAAGAAGCACTTTACCACCTGGTCTATACTTGCAGAGAGCAAAATTAGCAATTCAGTGGGATGTTTGAGTCTTGGTCAATCAGAAGATTAACCAATAAATGAAATTTATTTCTAGGTTCTTAGTGTAATGGTTCAAATGATTTAAAATGGTTTAATGGCCCAAACTGCTGTGGCTGTTGCATTCTTGATATGATGAAATCATTTTAATATCTCAGAAAGGGAAGGATTAAGAAACCAAATGTTTCCTTTGGCAGCACAAGGAAGTCAACAGTAAACAAATAGTATATGGGTGGGGAGACTATGGGCTTAAAAGAAGTGATACGTTTTAACATGTAGTAACTAGGAGTGGAGCCCAAGCATTCTTGAGAGTTATCACCTGCAAGAAGACCAAAAACAAATTCTAAACTGTGAGTTAGTATTTCTTTATCTCTTTAACCATTTAAAAATTTTATTCTTTTTTTTATAGATATTTAATTGAGGTTTTTAAGGTTACAAATCTTTAGTGCTTAATAAACAATGTGTTGTCTGGGTTCACTTATTTTACATTAGTGGTGATACAACTTCCATTTCTACTCTCTTTTCTGCTTTTCTAGCCATTTATAAAAGTTATCCCATGTTTGAAAATTCTCTGTATCTTCTTTCCCTTTCATTTTCAATGTAAGCCTATCCATTTCCGCACAATCCAATTTTTTTCTAATTATATCTTCTTCCGATGGTGTTTCTTCATTTTTCCAATGCTGTGCAAATGTAATTTTTGCTGCTGTTAGTACATGTAATGTTAAATATATACATTTTTTTTCATAGTTTTCTGTAATTATCCCTAAAAGAAATAGTTCTGGCTTAAAATCTACATGTTTTCTTAACATTTTCTGTAACCACATGTGTATTTTTGACCAAAATATTTTTGCTTTAGGACATGTCCACGAAAGATGGTAGTACGTGCCTGGCTTTTGCCTACATTTCCAACAGTTATAGACATGTTTTAAACATATTTGCTAATCTTCCAGGTGGTAAATGCCAGCTATAAAACATTTCATATAGATTTTCTTTATAAGTAGTTGCCTTTATTATTACTTTGCCATTTTTCTAATTCTACATTGTGTCCAAAGATTTTTGCCCAAGTTATCATTGTTTCTTTAACTTGCTCATCTTCCACCTTCAGGTTTAACAAAAAGTTTTTTTAAAAAATTAATTTATCAATTTTTCATCTGTTGACAATAGAATCTGGTCAAAAACTGTTTGATCTTTGTAAAAGCCATATGTTTTAGTATCTTTTTGTATCTCATTTGCATTTGTAAGTATGACCACCATGATAGGTTACCATGTTACCAATTCTTGTTTAGTTTGTAATTTCCCATCAGTATTCAAAATGTCTCTGCATGGCACAAGTTTCTCACAGTTGATTAAATTTTTTCTCTCTATGAAGAGTTCTTAATATTGCAGCTCAAGCAATGTTTGTAAGCCAAGGAAGCCAGCTGGCTTCCAAGTAATTTATATTTATAATCTTTTCTATTTATAATCTTTATAATCTTTTCAATATGCAGGTTTCAGGTTGGAAGTCAGATCATTGTTTATTTCGTTCTGGCGCTGCCATTTTAATGCATAAGGGTAGCAGTGGGCATCTAGATAATGCCAAAGACATGCTATATATTCTGAGAGTTGAAGTCCATGAGTCATAAAAGAGCCAAGGCTGCCTACCCCTACACTATACCATTAATAGATCTGGTTTCATCAAATCTGATTCTCATCTCTCAAGAAACCATTTGAAGGCACTCCTGATGTTGTTGCTTGGAATTAACCTGTTGGAGTTCCTCTCTGATATGCAAAAATGTATGCAAAGCTTCATTTGAGCAAAATATAGGGTTGAATGCGGGTGGAAATATCTCTTGGTGGAATGAGAGACAATTGTTTTATTCTATGATATATTGTGAAATACGCACCCATTGGCAAGAAATTGTGTGCCACGTTTATAGTTTTTCACAGCATAAAGAGAAATGTTTTGTGGAAGAAACTGGACACATTTAATCATGGGACCCAGAGTCTTCTTTCAGGTAAGGCTCTCTCTTCAGATATCTATTTGAAAGTCTATACTGGGGTCAAGGACTCTCAGTTTTCCCAGGGAGTTTATCATGGCACTAAAATCACCCCTAAATTCTTAGCATAAAAAGTAATTAAGATGCGTAACTATAAATGATCAAAGTAATGAACATCAATGACATAAACTTAATGTTGTCCTCCAGTTCCATCCCAGACCTCTTGGCCAGTGAGAGACCAGAGACATTTCCTACAATGAGTGCCCTGCATTTTGGTGCTATGTTCTTTTGCTTCATCAGCCTTCTCTGCCTGCTCGCTGCTTTGGGCTCAGACTACTGGATAGTGGTTTCCAGCACACATCTTGGTCTATGGAAATTTTGTGATGGCGGAACATGTATCTCACTTGGTGTGGAATCAACATCAGGTAAGATTCAGTATTCCAAATGCATCACTAGACTGAAATGCACAAGAACCTCTATCATGAATTCTTTCCTTGTGTCTGCATTGGCTCCCTACAGCTGCTATACATGCCACCCGAACCTTTATGTTTCTGGGGATGATCGCTGGAGCTGTCTCTCTCATTGGGCTTTGCACCCTGAATTATAAATGCAGTCTTGGCAATACCAGTATCTCACCAGGCTGCATCGCATATATCGGCAGCTTTATTGCAGGTAAGCATCTTTACAAGAGTTTTTTCCCCAGATATGTTTTCTGCATGACTTAATTCCACACTATAGATGACTGTATAGGAGAAAGTTCTCTTGAGTTCAGCAGAACTTCAGTACATTGGTTGAAACCTTTGTGTTACAAGATTCTTTGAATACATGGAATTTTTAATGGTATCAGGGAGGGGGCAGTTTTCAAACTACTATTATAGAGTACTATATGCTGTTGGATGACCTCAAGCATCTAAGCAATACTGAACCTGCCTAATACATGAATGGGACACCACCCCAAAATCTCAGAGATGTAGGCTAGACAGGGAAGTTGAAAATGTGTCCCAAAAGAAGACAAATCACTTCATATTGTGGCCAAGACTGCAACAATATGGACATCTCTGTGCCTAATGATGACGATGATACAGCCACAAAGGAACAGGCCAGTGTACAAAGTTAAAACAACAAAACAACAACAAGGTGAACCACACCTGCCTTGTTGGATTTTGCAGGATGGACAGGGACAATGGGACAAAGACGGTCCCATAAAGAACCAGGGATCAAATAAGGAAAGGCTTTATAGGTGGAAACCAGCACCTTGAGTTCCACTCAGAAACCAACTGGCAACCATTGCAGCTCTTGAAGTGGTGGTGTCAGGTGGACATTCTGAAGTGCATTCATAATTACTCATACAGCCATTTGATGGACTAATTTAGTTGCCAGTGCATCTTTCAAGGGTGTCTTGAAGTGTGGCCCTGTGTACACTAACCCAGAGAAGGGAGGGCTAAAGCATGAGTGACTCTGAGAAGAGCCTTTTCTTCCAGGAAAGGAGGCAGTTCAGTGTTAGAACAGAGCCCTGGTGGTGCAGTGCAGTACTGCAGCTACTTCTGGTGACTGCCAGCTGCCAGCAGTTCATCAGTTCAATTCTCACCGGCTCAAGGTTCAGCCAGCCTTCCATCCTTCCGAGGTCGATAAAATAAAATTGTTGGGGGCAAATTCCTGACTCTGTAAACCACCTTAGAGAGGGCTGTAAAGCCCTGTGAAGTGGTATATAAGTGTAAGTGCTATTGCTATGCATGAATGAGAAAACAAAATCGGCAAATTAACCCAAAGATGCTTTTCAAAAGGCAACTGGGCTTTGTTTTCCTTCAAGATGTTTCTGTCCTCATGCGAGAAGCTACATAAAGTTCTTTTCTTGGATGAGATGCAAAACATCTTCAAGGGAAAAGAAAGAAAGTCCAGTTGGCTTTTGGAAAAAAGCACTTTTGGGACAACCATGACCTGGATGACTGAGAAGCTCCACAGAACTTTGGCAAATTAACCCATTCTTCTCTATGCCAGTTTCTGAGTTTGGAGCAAATATGAAATACGTGGACTTTCCCAATGCAATGAGCACCCCAAGAGGTTTGCTGCCTTCTTTCTAATGAGAGCAGAAAAGCCCATTGGTGTCTTCCATACTTCTGAAGGGAATGTTCCTACCTCTGCCTCTCCCTTGATTTCCAGGCTTCTGCGTCATGATTGCCACGTCCGTTTATACAGGAATGGTTGGTGCTACCAACCGATATGGGTGGTCTTTCGGCTTGGGTTGGGCCTCTTTTCCATTGTACCTTATAACTGGTAAGGATCTCTTTTGGATACTCTGGTGAGATTTTTTTTTAAAGGTACATCTTTATGCATTCTGTATATTTTGACAAGAGTGAAATTTGTTTCATTTTCGTTTGGGCACTAAGCTCATTTCCTTCGTTGGAGAGGAATCAGCAAACATCTAAACATATCCTGTATTTCAGCTTATCCAAACCCCTTGCTTGCTGGGGACTGAAAATATTTGATATTTGGGACATTTTGAAGACACTAGGTTACCTGATATACCTCAGATAAAGATTGCATGCAATTAAGAGCAATAGATCTATTCTGGAACATTGACTTTTGAGGATTAGAGCTTGGTCATAAGGAGATGAATAAAGAGATGAGGTCGAGTTCAGAGCTCCATAGATTCTTGGGTTTTTTTAAAAAAAAAATTCTACTTCATCTGCTGTCTGGCTAATCTGTTATTTTTTTCTCTTTGGACAGGTTCTCTTGCTTATATATTGCATAAGAATACAGCAACATCAGCATAGGAGAAATATGGTCCTGCCTTTGGAGATGACCAGCGAAGCTGCATTGATTATCTGGAGGCACAAATAATGTCCAATCAAAATTATTTGCCCTGCACCAACTTTATAAGTTGAAGGCAGAATAATTAGTTTAACATTAGAAAAACAGCCGTACATTCCCAGCCCCTCCCCGTCCATTTTTCTCTAAAATATTCTGATTGTTTCTTTCTGAAGGCCATTTGGATTTGCAAATGTTAAGAACTTTGGGAGACTTCTCCAAGCAGGTCCCAGAAAGCAGGAATTCTACTCTTCTCCCTTCTTTCCTGTTCCAGGAAACCAAAGGTGCTTTTTGATTTATCTGTGCTCTGAGGGTCCACACCCATTTGCACGATTCAGGTGACTCAGAGAGCACAGATAAACCCCCAAGTGGCCTCAACGACTTTCAGAAAGAGTACTAACAATCAGATGACTGCAAGGAATATAAATCCTTCGATCCTCCATCATTCAGTCACAGTCACCTCTTGGATGAGAAGTGAAATGTCTTCAAGGAAAAACAAAGTCCAGTTTTGAAGAAGCATCTTTGGGACAATCATGACCAAATTTCTCTAGATTGTTTCAGGAAAGTTGATTTCCATTCTGCCAAAGGGAAAGAAAAAAGAAAATTAATTTTCTTTCTGCCAAAAGAAATGGGATGGGATTATCCCTGGCATGCCTTGCTTCCTTCCTCTACTGGCGATCAAGGTTGGAGAATGGGAATTCTCTGGATAAAACCCCCAGATCACCTTTCCTGCATTTCAGATTTCCCCCTTTTCCTTATCACACCTTTAAAATTTGATTTCCTAGAAATCAGAGTTTTTTGTACTTTAGAAATTGGATAAGGAAATCCAAACAATTATATAACTCTTGGCATACACACTCAGGCTATTTCATTTCATATCTGTATAAACGAAGATGTCTTTCACCTGTTCTTCAACTGAGTCTTTCGGTCTGAAAGTATTCGGGGAGAAAGCCGATAGTTCCATTCAACTGAATTTATGCAATTTCAACTACAGTATTGCACTATTGTTCTTGCACTAATGGCTGAACTTTTTGTATCTCAAAACATGTGCAAAATATATTCTTCAATAAAAAAGCAAAAATATTTGCTGTGTGATCTTGGGAGCATTCATTTTCTCTCAGCTCTAGGAAAGAAGCACGTTACCACATGGTCTTTACTTGCAGAGAGCAAAATTAGCAACTCAGTGGGATGTTTGGTGTAGTGTATGTGACTAAAAGCATACACAGGATGTCAGCACAGCAGGGGCCTGGACAGCTCCAGGCTATAACCGCTTTTGGCGGGAAAGCCTGGTTGCGAACAAAGCCTGACAGCCCGAGGCATGATCGGCTCTGGCGGGAAGCCAGGGTTTAAATCTATTGGTCACCTGCACTGGTGGGAAGCCCAGGTTTGAATCCATTGGATGGTATTCACCTGGGCAGGTATAAAGATACGCCCGGTAACCCCTTTTCCCCAGCCTTGTTCCTGACCCCAATAAAGAAGTTAACACCCAGCTGAGTGTCCGTCTCTGTGTGCGACCACGTGACTTTGCACTGGAGACGAGGATAGGATCCTGCTCTGGACATCGCTAGCCGCGGACGAGACCCCATCGGCAGCACCGAATCAGGACGCAGGATGACCCGAGACAGCGGAATGGCACAGCTGGGTCAGTATCCCCTTTTTAAGAGTAACCGTCCTGAAGAGTGGGAAGCCTTCGTGGGACAGCTCGAGTGCTACCTAAGGGCGAACGGGGTTAAGGATGACTGGCAGAGAGCGGCGGCGCTGCTCTGCAGCTGTGGGACGGAAACGTACCAGCTGGCGGTTGGACTCTGCTCACCCGACATCAATGCCATTGGGTAAAATGAACTGTTGGCGAAGCTGACCAAACACTTCAGACCAGAAACATCTGAGATCGCATGGAGGTATCATTTCGAAAAACGGGACCAACGACCGGGTGAGTCCGCTAAACAATACATGGCTGCCCTAAGGCAGGTAGCCCATCTCTGCAATTTTGAGAACCTAGAAATCAGGCTACGGGATCGTATCGTCTGTGGGTTGCGGGATCGGAAGCTGCGGCAGAAGATGTTCGCAAAACAAAAGCTAACCCTGAGGGATGTTCAAGAGGAGTTCCTAGCCTGGGACATGGCTGAGGAGTCCGACGTGAGGGAAAATGGAGCCATCCACCAGCTGAGCGGCTGCAGCAGAGCAGAAGAGCCAGCATCCAAAGTGGACGCCATCAACCGAACCCCTCGTCTCTTCACCACCACCCGAGGCAACTTGAGGGAGCCAAGACCAGCCGCGGCAGACCTGAAGTACCAGGGGTGCAGGTGCGGAGCAAACAACCCCTGGTCTAGCAAACCCTCCGGTTACAGTGCGAACCGACCCTGGTCTACCCAGCATTGTGGCTGCAGCCCCCGGTCTACCCAGTACGGTGGCTGCGGACAACCCCGGTCTACCCAGTGTTCCGGCTGCAGCACAAACGGCTCCCAATCTACCCACTGTGCGAGTTGCGGAGGACAGCACCCCTGGTCTGCATGCCGTTTCAAAACGGCAAAGTGTCAGGCGTGTGGAAAGACCAGACACATCGCGTTGGTCTGTAGGAGCAAACAATGGGACAATCTGCACGAAGTGGAAGCGGAGTTCCAGTCTTCCACAGGTACCAGGGAGAGGTTGCAGCGACAGGCGGTCAGCCACACGGAGGGACGGGCGGCTGTGTGTTCAACAGGGGCCACTCAGACACTCACGCCAAAAATAAAATTAAGGGTGAAACTGCAAGGGATCCCCTGCACGATGGAACTGGACTCGGGGTCAGCCGTGTCGATCACCTCTGCCAGAACGTTTAAAGAGATTTGTGAGCACAGCGGCCAGCGGGTTCCCTTGAGGTCACCCAGACTGACCCTCTCTGACTTTCAAAATACACCGATAAACGTTCGGGGGGAGGCGTCACTGATGGTACAGTACAGGGGGTTCTCAGGCAAATTGAGTGTATTGGTCGTGGAAGGGCAACGGACCAGCCTTGTGGGGTTAGGGTGGTTCAAAGCGCTGGGCATTGGAATCACTGGGATTCACCAGACGCGGAGCCACCATTCACTTGAATTGGTCTGCAAAGATTTTGCAGATGTGTTCGATGAGCAGTTAGGAAAGTACACGGGCCCCCCAATTTCATTCAAATTAAACCCCCAGGTCCAGCCCATCAGAATGAAGGCTAGAAGAGTCCTGTTTGCTTTAAAGCACAAAATAGAGCGGGAACTGGACAAGCTGGTAGACCAGGGGGTGTTAACTCCAGTCGATGGCGCGGAATGGGAGACCCCCATCATAACGCCTCTCAAGGCAAATGGCGAGGTCCGTATTTGCGCTGACTATAAAGGGACAATCAACCGAGCTCTGAGCGCACATTCCTACCCGGTCCCCGCCGTTAGCAGCATTCTCACGTCCCTGCAAGGCTGGTCGGCGTTTGCCAAGCTGGATCTTGCCCAGGCTTATCAGCAGCTACCGGTCAACCCGGAGGCTGCTAGAGCGCAAACGATAGTCACACACAAGGGGGCGTTCTGGGTAGACCGGCTGCAGTTCGGGGTAAACGTAGCTCCTGGGATTTTGCAAGAGGTTATGGAGAGGACTCTCAAAGGAATACCTGGGGTTTGCCCATGCTTCGATGATGTCCTAATTGCAGGTAGCTCTGAGGACATTTTGGCAGACCGTCTGAAAGCTGTGTTAGAAAGGTTTAGGGCTGCAGGACTAAAACTCAAGAGGGACAAGTGTAAGATTGGGGTGACTGAAACAGAGTTCCTAGGGTTCAGGATTGATGCTCAAGGCATCCACCCATCAGCATCAAAGGTCAGGGCAATCAAAGAAGCCCCAATTCCACAGAATAAATCAGAGTTGCAGGCATTCCTGGGCCTGCTCAACTTTTATCACACTTTCCTGCCCCACAAAGCAACCATAGCGGAGCCTTTACACAGGCTGCTTGACAAGCAATCACCCTGGGTCTGGTCTACCACACACACGAACGCATTCAACGCACTGAAAACCCTGTTAGCAGGCAATGCTACAGTCACACACTTCAGGGAAAACAAGCCAATCTGTATTGCGTGTGATGCATCCCCTTACGGGATTGGGGCAGTCCTCAGCCATGTAGAGGAGGATGGGACTCAAGCCCCCATCACATACTACTGCAGGACATTGTCAGCTGCAGAGAGGAATTACACACAGATTGATAAGGAGGCACTGGCAGTGGTCGCAGGAGTAAAGAAGTTCCATGATTACCTGTATGGTAGGGACTTCCTAATATACATGGACCATAAGCCACTGTTGGGACTGTTCACAACTGAAAAACAGACACCACAAATTCTGTCACCCAGGATGTTACGTTGGTCCATATTTCTGTCAGCATATGCATGCAAGTTGGTACACAGGCTGGGCAAAGAGATGGGGCATGCAGATGGCCTCAGCAGACTGCCCCTAAGGGACACTGAGCCAGACCCCGTGCCTGCTGCCCAAATACTGGCAATACAGGAGCTGCCTGAATGCCCTCTCAACGCTAAGGATGTGGCCACAGAGACCCCCAAGGACAAAATCCTGAGCAGAGTGCAATCATGGGTAAGCAGTGAGTGGCAGGACAAATCACCAGGGCAAGAGTTCATTGCATACTTTTCCAGAAGGCATGAGCTATCAACACACAAGGGGTGTCTGTTGTGGGGAAGCAGAGTCATTATTCCCAAAGGACTAAGAGAAAGAGTCCTTCAATCACTGCACAAGGGGCACCCAGGGGTGGTAAGGATGAAGGCTCTGGCAAGGAGCTACCTGTGGTGGCCGGGGCTAGACAAGGAAATAGAAGAGTTAGTAGCAGGGTGCTACACGTGCCAGAGGTCACGGCACGAACAACCACATGCACCAGTACACAAGTGAGAGGAAACACACACCCCTTGGTCCAGGGTGCACATAGACTATGCGGGCCCTTTCCAGGGACACACATTCCTAGTAGTGGTAGATAGCCATTCTAGATGGCTGGAGGTGGTGCCCATAGGCAATATGACCTCAGCAGGAACCATTCAGGCATTAAGGGGGCTGTTTGCAACCCATGGTCTTCCAGATGTAATTGTGTCAGATAACGGAATGCAATTTACTTCATCAGATTTTCAGGTGTTCCTGAGGACCTTGGGGATTAGACATGCCACCTCAGCCCCCTTCCATCCGGCCAGTAATGGGTTGGCAGAAAGATTCGTGCGCACAACCAAGGACGCCCTCAAGCGCATTGTTCAGGGGGAATGGAAGCAACGGCTGGCCACCTTCCTTCTTCACCAACACTCAACACCCTGCTCCACAACTGGGAAAAGCCCGGCTGAACTCAGATGGGGCAGACATCTGATAACAACACTGGACAGGCTCCACCCCAACAGAGTAGCAGCAGACGTCGGACCCCCAAACATCAGGAAAGTTTTTAACACTGGGGATTCCATCTGGGCGAGAAACTATAGCTCAGGTCACCCATGGGTGCCAGGGGAAATACTAGCCCAAACAGGACCCCTGTCCTACAAGGTAAGGGTGGAGGGGGGACTCCTGTGGAAAAGGCACCTAGACCAGCTAAGGGAAAGGGCTCCTGAAAGGGTTTTTGAGGACACACTGGGATCCAATGAGGAGGAGGAAGCATCAACACAAGCACCCAGCAGGGATACCAGAGGGTCACAAGGGCAACCCTATGCCAGGCAGGAAACCAGCAGTAGAAACAGGGAAACTCCAAACCCCAATGAAGGAAGGCCTCAACAATACTATCAAAGCGGCCAACCAAACCCCAGCATTACACAAGCCCCTGGAACAACACACACACAGAGACACACAACAATCCACCACCTCCACAGCAACCAGGGTGTACAGGAGACAGCACATCACCACTGGTTGAAACAGTCCTAAGACGGTCAAGCAAGGCCCACAAGGCTCCAAGCTATCTCTCTGACTATGTGCGTTCCTAAGGGGGGAGGAAGTGGAATGTCAAAGAAATTAATTGAAGGTAACAAATTGTATATAGTTAATAAGTTGTATATAGTTGGAGAGAGGGGATAGACCCTCACTATGGGGGAAGGGGTGTAGTGTATGTGACTAAAAGCATACACAGGATGTCAGCACAGCAGGGGGCTGGACAGCTCCAGGCTATAACTGCTTTTGGCGGGAAAGCCTGGTTGTGAACAAAGCCTGAAGCCCGAGGCATGATCGGCTCTGGCGGGAAGCCCGGGTTTAAATCTATTGGTCACCTGCACTGGCGGGAAGCCCAGGTTTGAATCCATTGGATGGTATTCACCTGGGCAGGTATAAAGATACGCCAGGTAACCCCTTTTCCCCAGCCTTGTTCCTGACCCCAATAAAGAATTTAACACCCAGCTGAGTGTCCGTCTCTGTGTGCGACCACGTGACTTTGCATTTGGGTCTTGGTCAATCAGAAGATTAACCAATAAATGAAATTTATTTCTAGATTCTTAATGTAATGGTTCAAATGATTTAAAATGGTTTAATGACTCAAACTGCTGTGGCTGTTGCATTCTTGATATGCTGAAATCATTTTAAGATCTCAGAATGGGAAGGATTGAGAAATCAAATGTTTACTTTGGCAGCACAAGGAAGTCCAAAGTACACAAGTAGTATATGGGTGGGGAGACTATGGGCTTAAAAGAAGTGATACGTGTTAACATGTAGTAAGAGGAGTGGGGCCCAAGCATTCTTGTGAATTATCACCTGCAAGAAGACCAAGAAACAAATTCTAAACTGTGAGTTAGTATTTCTTTATCTCTTTAACCATTTAAGAGTTGGCAAATTTTATTCTTTTTTTATAGATTTTTAATTGAGTTTTTATTGCTACAAATCTTTAGTGCTTAATAAACAATGTGTTCTCTGGGTTCACTTATTTAACATTAGTGGTAATACAACTTCCATTTCTACTCTCTTTTCTCCTTTTCTAGCCATTTATAAAAGTTATCCCATGTTTGAAAATTCTCTGTATCTTCTTTCCCTTTCATTTTCAATGTAAGCCTATCCATTTCCGCACAATCCAATTTTTTTCTAATTATATCTTCTTCCGATGGTGTTTCTTCATTTTTCCAATGCTGTGCAAATGTAATTTTTGCTGCTGTTAGTACATGTAATATTAAATATATACATTTTTTTCATAGTTTTCTGTAATTATCCCTAAAAGAAATAGTTCTGGCTTAAAATCTACATGTTTTCTTAACATTTTCTGTAACCACATGTGTATTTTTGACGAAAATATTTTTGCTTTAGGACATGTCCACGAAAGATGGTAGTACGTGCCTGGCTTTTGCCTACATTTCCAACAGGTACTACACATGTTTTTAAACATATTTGCTAATCTTCCAGGTGGTAAATGCCAGATATAAAACATTTTATATAGATTTGCTTTATAAGTAGTTGCCTTTATTATTTTATAGTTTCTTTCCCACAAGCTTTGCCATTTTTCTAATTCTACATTGTGTACAAAATTTTTGCCCAAGTTATCATTGTTTCTTTAACTTTTTCATCTTCCACCTTCAGGTTTAACAAAAAGTTATAATTTTTTTTAATTTATCAATTTTTCATCTGTTGACAATAGAATCTGGTCAAAAACTGTTTGATCTTTATAAAAGCCATATGTTTTAGCATCTTTTTGTATCTCATTTGCATTTGTAAGTATGACCACCATGATAGCTCAATACCCTGTTCTTCCATTTCTTGTTTAGTTTGTAATTTCCCATCAGTATTCAAAATGTCTCTGCATGGCACAAGTTTCTCATAGATGATTAATTTTTTTTCTCTCTCTGAAGAGTTCTTAATATTGCAGCTCAAGCAATGTTTGTAAGCCAGGGAAGCCAGCTGGCTTCCAAGTAATTTATATTTATAATCTTTTTTTATAATCTTTATAATCTTTTCAATATGCAGGTTTCAGGTTGGAAGTCAGATCATTGTTTATTTCGTTCTGGTGCTGCCATTTTAATGCATAAGGGTAGCAGTGGGCATCTAGATAATGCCAAAGACATGCTATATATTCTGAGAGTTGAAGTCCATGAGTCATAAAAGAGCCAAGGCTGTCTACCCCTACACTATACCATTAATAGATCTGGTTTCATCAAATCTGAATCTCATCTCTCAAGAAACCATTTGAAGGCACTCCTGCTGTTGTTGCTTGGAATTAACCTGGTAAGAGTTTCTCTCTGATATGCAAAAATGTATGCAAAGCTTCATTTGAGCAAAATATAGGATTGAATACAGGTGGAAATATCTCTTGGTGGAAGGACAGGCTCAATTCTGATTGGAATGCTCCCTGAGAGACAATTGTTTTATTCTATGATATATTGTGAAATACGCACCCATTGGCAAGAAATTGTGTGCCACCTTTATAGTTTTTGACAGCATAAAGAGAAATGTTTTGTGGAAGAAACTGGACCCATTTAGTCATGGGACCCAGATTCTTCTTTTGGGTAAGACTCTGTATTCAGATATCTATTTGAAAGTCTATACTGGGGTCAAGGACTCTCAGTTTTCCCAGGGAGTTTATCGTGGCACTAAAATCACCCCTAAATTCTTAGCATACAAAGTAATTAAGATGCGTAACTATAAATGATCAAAGTAATGAACATCAATAATATAAACTTAATGTTGTCCTCCAGTTCCATCCCAGACCTCTTGGCCAGAGACAGACCAGAGACATTTTGTACAATGAATGCCTTGCAGTTCGGTGCTATGTTCTTTTCCTTCATCAGCCTTCTGTGCCTGCTCGCTGCTTTGGGCTCAGACTACTGGATAGTGGATTCCAGCGTACATCTTGGTCTATGGAAATTTTGTGATGGCGGAACATGTTACTCACTAGGTGTGAAATCACTGTCAGGTAAGATTCAGTATTCCAAATGCATCACTAGCCTGAAATGCACAAGAACCTCCACCTTGAATTCTTTCCTTGTGTCTGCATTGGCTTCCTACAGCCGCTATACATGCCACCCGAACCTTTATGTTTCTGGGGATGATCGCTGGAGCTGTCTCTCTCATTGGGCTTTGCATCCTGAATAAAAAATGCAGTCTTGGCAATACCAGTATCTCAGCAGGCTGCATCGCATATATCGGCAACTTTATTGCAGGTAAGCATCTTTACAAGAGTTTTTCCCCAGATATGTTTTTTGTGTGACTTAATTCAACACTATCCCTACTGTTTATTATATATATATATATTGCTCAAAAATAAGGGAACACTTAAACAACACAATGTACTGTATTTAATAGTAGGATGTCTTATTTTGTGTTCCCTTTATTTTTTTGAGCAATATATATATACGTATACACACACACACACACACACACACCCCACCCCAAAATCTCAGAGATGTAGGTTAGACAGGGAAGTTGAAAATGTGTCCCAAAAGAAGACAAATCACTTCATATTGTGGCCAAGACTTCAACAATATGGACATCTCTGTGCCTAATGATGATGATGATACAGCCACAAAGGAACAGGCCAGTGTACAAAGTTAAAACAACAAAACAACAACAAGATGAACCACACCTGCCTTGTTGAATTTTGCAGGATGGACAGGGACAATTTTTTTTTATTTTTTTTTTTGGGGACAATGGGACAAAGACGGTCCCATAAAGAGCCAGGGATCAAATAAGGAAAGGCTTTATAGATGGAAACCAGCACCTTGAGTTCCACTCAGAAACCAACTGGCAACCATTGCAGCTCTTGAAGTGGTGGTGTCAGGTGGACATTCTGAAGTGCATTCATAATTACTCATGCAGCAGTTTTATGGACTAACTTTAGTTCCCAGTGTATCTTTCAAGGGTGTCTTGAAGTGTGGCCCTGTGTACACTATCCCAGAGAAGAGGGGGCTAAAGCATGAGTGACTCTGAGAAGAGCCTTTTCTTCCAGGAAAGGAGGCAGTTCAGTGTTAGAACAGAGCCCTGGTGGTGCAGTGCAGTACTGCAGCTACTTCTGCTGACTGCCGGCTGCCAGCAGTTCATCAGTTCAATTCTCACTGGCTCATGGTTGAGCCGTCCTTCCATCCTTCCGAGGTCGGTAAAATGAGGACCCAGATTGCTGGGGGCAAAATGCTGACTCTGCAAACTGCTTAGAGAGGGCTGTAAGTGCTATTGCTATGTATAAATGGAAAAATGTGAAACCGAGAAAACAAAATCGGCAAATTAACCCAAAGATGCTTTTCAAAAGGAAACTGGGCTTTGTTTTTCCTTGAAGATGTTTCTCTCCTCATGCAAGAAGCTACATAAAGTTCTTTTCTTTTTCTTCAAGGAAAAACAAAGAAAGTCTAGTTGGCTTTTGGAAAAAAACACTTTGGGGACAACCATGACCTGGATGACTGAGAACCTCCACAGAACTTTGGCAAATTAACCCATTCTTCTCTATGCCAGTTTCTGAGTTTGCAGCAAATATGAAATACTTGGACTTTCCCAATGCAATGAGCACCCCAAGAGGTTTGCTGCCTTCTTTGTAACAAGAGCAGAAAAGCCCATTGGTGTCTTCCATACTTCTGAAGGGAATGTTCCTACCTCTGCCTCTCCCTTGATTTCCAGGCTTCTGCGTCATGATTGCCACGTCCGTTTATACAGGAATGGTTGGTGCTACCAACCGATATGGGTGGTCTTTCGGCTTGGTTTGGGCCTCTTTTCCATTGTACCTTCTAACTGGTAAGGATCTTTTTTGGATACTCTGGTGAGATTTTTTTTAAAAGGTACATCTTTATGCATTCTGTATATTTTGACAAGAGTGAAATTTGTTTCATTTTGGGTTGGGTACTAAGCACGTTTGCATGGCAGGAGAAGAATCAGCAAACATCTAAACATATCCTGTATTACAGCTTATCCAAACCCCTTGCGTGCTTGGGACTGAAAATATTTGATATTTGGGACATTTTGAAGACAATAGGTTACCTGATATACCTCAGATAAAGATTGCATGCAATTAAGAGCAATAGATCTATTCTGGAACATTGACTTTTGAGGATTAGAGCTTGGTCATAAGGAGATGAATAAAGAGATGAGGTTGAGTTCAGAGCTCCATAGATTCTTGGGGTTTTTTAAAAAAAAATTCTACTTCATCTGCTGTCTGTCTAATCTGTTATTTTTTCTCTTTGGACAGGTTCTCTTGCTTATATATTGTATAAGAATACAGCAACATCAGCATAGGAGAAATATGATCCTGCCTTTGGAGAGGACCAGCGAAGCTGCATTGATTATCTGGAGGCACAAATAATGTCCAATCAGAATTATTTGCCCTGCACCAACTTTATAAGATGAAGGACGAAGGCAGAATAATTAGTTTAACGTTAGAAAAACAGCCGTACATTCCCAGCCCCTCCCCATCCATTTTTCTCTAAAATATTCAGATTGTTTCTTTCTGAAGGCCATTTGGATTTGCAAATGTTAAGAACTTTGGGAGACTTCTCCAAGCAGGTCCCAGAAAGCAGGAATTCTACTCTTCTCCCTTCTTTCCTGTTCCAGGAAACCAAAGGTGCTTTTTGATTTATCTGTGCTCTGAAGGTCCACACCCATTTGCACGATTCAGGTGACTCAGAGAGCACAGATAAACCCCCAAGTGGCCTCAACGACTTTCAGAAAGAGTACTAACAATCAGATGACTGCAAGGCATATAAATCCTTCGATCCTCCATCATTCAGTCACAGTCACCTCGTGGATGAGAAGTGAAATGTCTTCAAGGAAAAACAAAGTCCAGTTTTGAAGAAGCATCTTTGGGACAAACATGACCAAATCTTTGTAGACTGTTTCAGGAAAGTTGATTTCCATTTTGCCAAAGGGAAAAGAAAAAAGAAAATTAATTTTCTTTCTGCCAAAAGAAATGGGATGGGATTATCCCTGGCGTGTCTTGCTTCCTTCCTGAAGTGTAGTGGGTTAACACACACAAGGCGACGCCAGGCAGTGAATTCAGCTCTTTATTTGTAGAGAAGAACCAGCAACAGAATGGGCTGCCTGTGCCCTTTATATACTCTGGCTGCTGAGCTGACAGCCAATCAATTTAACTAGGCTTTCCCCCTGAAAACTGAGCCACGCCTAGCGGCAGTTATGTACAGCCTCTTGTAGCTGTCATCTGTTAAGCTATTGCTTAATACAATACACACTCCAATACCCAGCACTTCCTCTACTGGCGATCGAGGTTGGAGAATGGGAATTCTCTGGATAAAACCCCCAGATCAACTTTCCTGCATTTCAGATTTCCCCCTTTTCCATATCACACCTTTGGGGAGAAAACCGATAGTTCCATTCAACTGAATTTATGCAATTTGAACTACGGTACTTTCAACTATTGTTCTTGCACGAATGGCTGAACTTTTTTTTAGTCTCAAAACACGGGCAAAATATATTCTTCAATAAAAAGGCAAAAATATTTGCTGTGTTTCATGCGAATTTCAATGGAGAAGGGAAACCTGGTTGGAGTTGGATGCCAACTGAGTTAGCTGTGCCTCAGCACCACTATAATTCCTGGAAACTAATTGTTGATTTGTAGTGCATTTCAATAGGGACTTATTTGCAACTTAGTGAGTCCAAAACAGAATTTAAGCCTCTGATAATAAACTCAGCTGAAACTGCAGTAATCATTAATAAGGGCTGTTAAATATAAAACATACCCAATAGCCAATATTTAGATAAATAAGGAGAAGGAAATGGATAGAAAATTTTGTTTAATCAGAGGCCAAAATACCTTGGACCGGCTGAATGCCACTCATGATTTACAATAAAATATAAGGAGGGACACGGTAGCTCAGTGGGTGAGGACGCTGAGCTTGTCGATCAGAAGGTCGGCAGTTTGGCGGGTCGAATCCTGAGTGCCGCGTAACAGAGTGAGCGCCTGTTACTCGTCCCAGCTTCTGCCAACCTAGCAGTTCGAAAGCACGTAAAAATGCAAGTAGAAAAATAGGGACCACTACGGTGGGAAGGAAACAGCGTTCCCTGCGCCTTTGGCGTCTAGTCATGTCGGCCACCTGACCACGGAGACGTCCTTGGACAAGCGCTGGCTCTTCGGCTTTGAAACGGAGATGAGCACCGGCCCCTAGAGTCGGAAACGACTAGCATGCATGCGCGGGGGAACCTTTACCTTTACCTTTTATAAGGAGGGAGAGCCAGTGTGGTGTAGTAGTTAAGGCACTAGAAACCAGGAGACTGTGAGTTCTAGTCTGACCTTAAGCAAAAAGCCAGCTGGGTGATCTTGGGCCATTCATTTTCTTTAGGAAGGAAGCACATTACCACCTGGTCTTTACTTGCAGAGAGCAAAATTAGGGATGTTTGGGTCCTGGTCAATCAGAAGATATGTAGCATGTCCATGTCTAGACTAGAAAAGGATGAATTTCACTCTCGCTTGGCTTTATTTTCTAGCTGTGATGTCAGCACTTTTTCAGTAATAGCTAGAAGTGAAAAAGAAAAGAAGGCAGGGAAATGCAACCATCCACTCCTCGATACAGAACAATCTAAAAAAAAAAGGAAACCTAACTAGCAATATAGAGCTACACAAAGTGATTCAGAATGAATTGAGGGGACTTCTTGATGAGTTTTTTTTTTTGAATGAACTGAAAGGCATGCAGGCAGTCCTCGAGTTACGGCCATTTGTTTAATGACTGTTCAAAGTTACACTGGCACTGAAAAAAGTGACTTATGACTGGCCCTTGCACGTACAACCATCACAGTAGCCAAACAGGTGCTCAAAATTTGGGACCTTGGCTACTGGCATGAATTGCTGATGATTGCAGCACCCCAGACTCACATGTCCGGTCCGGGTTTGGATGGGGAGAAACAGGCTTCGTCTCAATCCTGCCAAGACTGAGTGGCTGTGCATACCGGCATCTCAGACTAACCAATCTTTTCCATCGTTAACTATGGGGGGTGAGGTGTTACCCCCCCATTGATAGGGCCCGCAACTTGGGTGTCCTCCTGGATTCACGGCTCAGTTTGGAAGATCATATGGGAGCCATGGCCAGGGGGGCTTTTGCCCAGGTTCGTCTGGTGCACCAGTTATGGCCCTATCTGGACCGAGATGCCCTACGCACAGTCACCCATGCGCTCGTGACCTCCTGGCTAGACTACTGCAATGCTCTCTACATGGGGCTGCCCCTGAAGACCACTCGGAGGCTTCAGCTGGTGCAGAATGCAGCCGCGCGAGTTGTGATGGGAGTCACACCTCTTCTCCGCGAGCTGCATTGGCTTCCGGTTGCCCTCCGGGTGAGATTCAAGGTGCTGGTGATGACCTATAAAGCCCTAAATGGCATGGGCCCGGATTATCTAAGGGAACACCTGCTGCCAGCATCAATTTCCCATCGTCCTGTGTGCTCCCACAGGGAGGGCCTCCTCAGGGTACCACCGGTCAAGGATTGCCGACAGGCGATCCACAAGGGGAGGGCGTTCTCTGTGGGCACACCTGCCCTATGGAATCAACTGCCAACGGAACTCCGGACTGCCCCCGACCTTCGTTCATTTTGCCGGAACCTAAAAACCTGGCTCTTTGAGCTATCTGGTCTGACTGAGGGGTTTAATGTTTTTAAATTGTGATTTAATTTTTGTGGCTAGACTTAATTTTATTTTATTTTAATTTTATATTGGATTGTTTTTAAATTTTGCCTTGTAAACCGCCCTGAGTCCTTTGGGAATAGGGCGGTATATAAATCGAATAAATAAATAAATAAATAAAATGATCATTATTTGTGATCTTCCCAGTTGACTTCCAACAAGCGAAGTGCATGGGGGGAGCTGGATTTGCTTAACAACTCTATGATTCACATTACAACCGTGGCAAAAAGGTTGTAAAATTGGGCATTACTAACTCAGCAACCGCTTTGCTTTGGAACAGTCATTCTGGTTTCAATTGTGGTCATAGGTTAAGGTCAACCCATCTGAACTTAACCAATAAATGATTCTTAGTGCAATGGTTCAAATGATTTAAAATGGTTTAATGGCTCAAACTGCTGTGGCTGTTGCATTCTTGATATGCTGAAATCATTTTAAGATCTCAGAAAGGGAAGGGTTAAGGAAGTCAAAGGTCTCCTTCGGCAGGATATATATTAAAATTGGAACCACACAAGGAGGGCAATAGGAAATGAATCATATATGGGTGGGGAGACTATGGGCTTAAAAGAAACGATACTTATGTAGTAACGGAGTGGAGCCCAAGCATTCTTGAGAGTTATCACTTGCAAGAAGACCAAGAAACAAATTCTAAACTGAGGTAGTATTTCTTTATCTCTTTAACCATTTAAGAATTCACAAATTTTATTCTTTTTTTTATAGATATTTTATTGAGTTTTTATGGTTACAAATCTTTAGTGCTTAATAAACAATGTGTTCTCTGGGTTCACTTATTTAACATTAGTGGTGATACAACTTCCATTTCTACTCTCTTTTCCGCTTTTCTAGCCATTTATAAAAGTTATCCCATGTTTGAAAATTCTCTATATCTTTTTTCCCCTTTCATTTTCAATGTAAGCCTATCCATTTCCGCACAATCCAAATTTTTTCTAATTATATCTTCTTCCGATGGTGTTTCTTCATTTTTCCAATCCTGTGCAAATGTAATTGTCGCTGCTGTTAGTAGATGTAATATTAAATACACACATTTTTTTTCATAGTTCTCTGTAATTATACCTAAACGAAATAGTTCTGGCTTAAACTCTTCATGTTTTCTTAACATTTTCTGCAAGCACATGTGTATTTTTGACCAAAATATTTTTGCTCTAGTTCATGTCCACCAAAGATGGTAGTACGTGCCTGGCTTTTGCCTACTTTTCCAAAAGTTACTAGACATGCTTTTTAAACATATTTGCTAATCTTCCAGATGGTAAATGCCATCTATAAAACATTTTATATAGATTTTATTTATAAGTAATTGCCTTTGTTATTTTATAGTTTCTTTCCCACAACTTTTGCCATTTTTCTAATTCTACATTGTGTCCAAAATTCTTTGCCCAATTTATCATTGTTTCTTTAACTTGTTCATCTTCCACCTTCAGGTTTAACAAAAATTTATAGATTTTTTTATCAATTTTTCATCTGTTGACAATAGAATCTGGTCAAAAACTGTTAGATCTTTGTAAAAGCCACATGTTTTGGCATCTTTTTGTATCTCATTTGCATTTGTAAGTGTGACCACCATGATAGCTCAATACCCTGTTCTTCCAATTCTTGTTTAGTTTTTAATTTCCCATCAGTATTCAGAATGTCTCTGCATGTCACAAGTTTCTCACAGTTGATTAATTTTTTTCTCTCTCTGAAGAGTTCTTAATATTGCAGCTCAAGCAATGTTTGTAAGCCAGGGAAGGCAGCTGGCTTCCAAGTAATTTATATTTATAATCTTTTTTTTATGGAAAAGTTTTACAGTACATTTTAAGCATATACTCCTTCCCTCCCCCCTCCCCCTCCCCCTCCCCTCTCTCCCCCCCTCCCAGTTAATTCTGTTGGGTATTATTACAGATTGTACTGTTATAGAAACTAAATTGATGTTGAATTTAATAACGACAGCAAGACTTTTGGTTTTGCAATACTGGAAGAAGAAGGAATTGCCTACTCTAGAAGAGTGGACTATAAAAGTTTCATACTTGGCAGAAATGGCAAATATTTCAGCATATTTGAAAGAACAATCGCAACAGAGATATATCTCGGAATGGAGAAGATGGATCGATTATATTCAGAATAAATATGGGACTAAATTTTTTTATTTAGCATATGACTGAATATTAGAATTATAAGATGTATTATTATCTACTTATGTTTAAGGGGAGTTAAAGTGCGATAGGATTTAAAGTGTATTTATAGTTGGTTAGCATATTTTAGCTTATTTATTTATTTATTTATTTATTTATTTATTTATTTATTTATTTATTTATTTATTTATTTATTTATTATTGGGACTTATATGCCGCCCTATCTCCTGAAGGACTCAGGGCGGCTAACAACAATAAAATACAATAATACAGAAGTTAAAAGAAAATTAAATTAAAGGCCCCTATAGAATAAATTAAAATTAAAATTAAAATAAGTTAAAAATTAAAAACATAATTAAAATCCCTGTCAGTCCAGGTCAGCCTGATGGAAAAGGTGTGTTTTGAGGCCGCGGCGAAAGGACCAGAGATCTGGGGCCATCCGAAGCTCAGGGGGGAGCTGGTTCCATAGACGTAGATTGGAATATAAGCGTAAAGAATTAGAGGAGGAATGGCAGAAAGACTACCTTTTGTTCTGTAGTCATATTTTTAGACAAAATTTTAGGTTTTTTGCCTATGAACCTTAAATCCAGAAACTTGTCCATATTGCCAAATTATTTCCATTAAATCTATAACTGAGTGAGTCGGTTGACCTAATGTAATAACCAAGTCATCTGCAAATGCTCTCAATCTATAATCTTGATCTTTAATTTTAATTCCCTTTATTTTATTTGAGTCACGTATCTTAATCAGTAATATTTCCAATGTTAAAACAAACAGCAATGGTGACAACGGACATCCCTGTCTTGTGCCCTTTTCAATTTTGCAAGCTTCTGTTAAACTACCATTAATTATAATTTGAGCTGTTTGTTTTTGATATATTGCCCTAATAGGTTGTAAAAACTTATCACCAAACTCCATCTTCTCTAAGACTTTAAATAAAAATTGCCAATTCAATTGATCAAACGCCTTTTCAGCATCCAAAAAAATCAGCGCTGCAGGGACTTGATTATTTCTTTCCAAATATTCTAATAGGTTTACAATATGTCTCACATTACTTTTCACTTGTCTACCACTTATAAATCCCGTTTGATCACTATAAATCATTTGCTGCATAACTTTCATTAATCTATTTGCTAAGATCTTTGCAAATATCTTATAAATGCTGTTCTCCACGATGGAGGCACTTCCCCTCCAGATTGAATTGTCCTAAATAATTTTTTTAAAGGTTACACCAACTCTAATTGTAAATTTTTATAATAAGTGGCTGTCAAACCATCTGATCCAGGTGTCTTACCCACTTTTAGTTGTTTAATTGCTAAAATAATTTCTTCAGCAGTTATCGGTTAATTCATCCCTTCCCTCTTGTGTAAGTATAGGGATATTCACTTCTTGTAAATACCTATATATATCTAAACCTTGAGTTATATCCCTTGCATATAATTTAGAATAAAATTCAACAAAAGCCTTTTAAATAAGATTTTGTTGAAACACCTCTTTACCCTTATATTCTATCTTATCTATATTACATGATTTTTGTTTTTTCCTTAACAGATAAGCTAACCATCTACCTGGCTTATTAACATTGTAAAAAGTATTATGTTTGACATATCGTAAGTTAGTTGCCACTTGATCTGCCATCAACATATCAAACTGCCCTCTTAACAAATTAATTTCTTCTTTCAACCTCTTATTAGATGAGTTCAAGATAAAAGCTTTCTCTTTCATCTTTATTTCCTCCTCCAACTCTTTACGCTTATATTCCAATCTATGTCTATATTTATTATTCAAATATATTAACACACCTCTCATATAAGCTTTACTTGCATCCCAAACCATTTCAATGGGTGTACCCTTTTGCATATTTATAATAAAAAATTCTTTCATTTGTTTTTTACATTCTTCCACATTTTCTTGATATCTAAACAAATTTTCATTTAATCTCCAAGATCTCCTATCTCCCTTCCCCTTGTCCAATTCCATCCATATTGGACTATGGTCTGATAAGGTTCTTGGACATATCTTGATCTTCTTAACCCTGGGGAAAAAATCGTTAGTAGTTAATACAAAATCAATCCTAGAAAAAGATTGATGTCTGTCAGAAAAAAAGTAAAATCCCTTTCTTCCACGTTTCATTCTCTCCAGACATCTCTCAGTTCCAGATCGTCTTTCATGTCAAAAAAGGATTTAGGCAATTTAGCATGATTTGGAGTGCTTTTAAAAGGACCTTTTTTATCTTTTTATGTGTCTAGTACTCCATTCCAGTCTCCCATTAAAATACACGATTTATAATCCCATTGAATTATTTTGTTATGTAAAAGTTTGTAAAATTCTCTTTGCTGTTGATTAGGTGTATATAATCCAATTAAAAGCATTTTCTTCCCTTCTATTAAAAGTTCAATTAAAATATATCTTCCTTGTTTATCTGCTTCAATTAGGTTAGCTATTAAATTCTTCTTCACATAAATGACTACACCATTTTTCTTTTCTGGTGCAGATGCAATAAACTGCATACCCAATCTAGAGTTTATCAAATATTTTTGATCAGATACACGGATATGCGTTTCCTGCAAGCATATAACATCATTTTTAAATTGTTTCAAGTACTGAAATATTTTCTTTCTCTTTTGCGGTGAATTTAAACCATTAACATTCCATGTTAGAAACTTTGTCGCCATTTTTTGTGACTTGAAGCTTTCAGAGCGTATCTTGCAGATCCACAAGCATCTGCTTCTTTGGTCTCGCTCCTCCCACTGCTTCACTATAAGTAGATTCTTGAGTTGTAATTGTAGGATATTGTTTCTGTTGTTGTTGTTGTTCCTTTCATCTGGTTGCAGCCCGTGTCACCCTTTGAGCCCTTGATTTTTCTAGTGGGGCCAAGGGCTGCGCAATTTCCAAAATCTGCTGTGCTTCTTTTGAAATCAGCGAGGTGGTTTCTTCATCTCACTGTGTAGCTTCCAATTGTGTCTGTCACACTTCTTTTTCCTTTCTTCTTTTAATTTCTGGGGATGGTGGTGAGTCTGCCTTCAGTATATTATGGTAAAAATCTCGTGCCTTCAGAACTATATTAAGACGATATCTTGTACCAGCATAATTCACCACTATCCCAGTTGGTATCTCCCATCTAAACTGAATCTGACATTTTTTTTTAATTCATCTGCCAGAAAAACAAATTCTTTCCTATTTCTTAAAATTCTTGGTGGTATTTCTTTCAAAATTAAAACCTCTTGATCAGCCACTTTAAATCTGTTGTTATAAAAGGCTTGTATAATCGCATTTCTGATCATTCTCTTTGTAAAATAAACAACCACATCTCTTGGCAATTTTCTTTGCCTAGCAATCCAGGAATTGACGCGAAGTATTTTGTCTATTTCCAATATAAAATCTTCAGCTCACCAGCCCAAAATAGGCGCCACAGCTTTTGCCAATATCTCTTCCAAATTTTCTTGTGGATTTTCTTTCAGACCTCTGATCCTCAGGGCAAACTCCATGTCTTATATTGTATCATCACCACCTCATCATCAATTTTATCCATTTTATTCTCAGCTTCATTAATTTTAGCTTCCAATATCAAATTATTTTGACTAACGTCTTCCACACGTTCATCCAGATTCTCAATGCAAACTGTCAGTCCCTGAAATGCCAGCAAAATATCTTCTCGTATTTCCTTATTTTTCTCATTAATGAGCTCAGATATTTTCTCAGATTGAAGTTTTAAAGCATCTTGTAAGTCTTTTAGTGTTAATGTGGGTGTAGGTGCTGCGGGGGATGACATCAATGTTTGAAGTCCAGATTGTTGAACTGGTGATGCCCCCCACACTTTTAGAAGCAGGGAATCTAGGTGGTTTCAAAGCCATTTTAACACCCAATTAACTTTTGTTTCTCACTTTCACTTTTCCACCCAAATTGCAACCTTGTTGCTTCACTGTTAAATATCCAAGTCTTTTAAATCACTTTTAAGCCAACTTCAAATGTTTTTAACAGAGTCTTTTACAACTTTAAAAATCCACTTTATATCTTCCTCCTTGATCTTTTATTTTATTTTCCTTATTCTTTCTTCTTCCCACTTTCTCTAAAGATTTATTCCAGTGCCATCTTCCTCCCCTTCTTTTAAGTTAAACCGGAGTGAAAGATCATATACTTGCTGTTTCAATATTCTCCTGCTCAGCTCTGCCTGCGTCCAAGTAATCCAAAGTACAATATTTATTTTATTTTATTTTATTTTTAATCCCATTTATATCCCGCCCTCCTCCGAAGACTCAGGGTGGCTTACAATTTAAGCACAAACCAATGTGCTTAGCAATATTGAATGCAGGGATGGTTGCAGCATCCTGTTCTGTTTCAAAGCCTTCAAACAGAGGAGTCCCCGAGTCCGGAGTTAATTCAGGCTCCGAGGGAGCTCTCACCCTTCAACCCACAGAGTAATAATTCTGTGGGTCTAGGGGAGCTCGACCTCTACCTGAATGCTCACACCCCCTCTTCTCCCAAGGGGGGGATTCCCAAACCGCAAAACAGCTGATTGTCGCTGTTTTCACGATTTAAACAGAGCAACGGGGCTGACGGTAAAAAATGACCGCCATCGATGGAGCCTTGCCACCCGGAAGTTCTATATTTATAATCTTTTATATTTGTAATCTTTATAATCTTTTCAATACGCAGGTTTCAGGTTGGAAGTCAGATAATTGTTTCTTTCGTTCTGGCGCCGCCATTTTAATGCATAAATGTATCAGTAGGCATCTAGATAATGCCAAAGACATGCTATATATTCTGAGAGTTGAAGTCCATGAGTCATAAAAGAGCCAAGGCTTCCTACCCCTACACTATACCATTAATAGATCTGGTTTCATTAAATCCGAATCTCACCTCTCAAGAAACAATTTGAAGGCACTCCTTCTGTTCTTGCTTGGAATTGACCTGGTGGAGTTCCTCTCTGATATGCAAAAAATGTATGCAAAGCTTCATTTGAGCAAAATATAGGATTGAATACAGGTGGAAATATCTCTTGGTGGAAGGACAGGCTCAATTCTGATTGTGATGCTCCCTGAGAGACAATTGTTTTGTTCTATGATATATTGTGAAATACACATAAATTGGCAAGAAATTGTGTGCCACCTTTATAGTTTTTGACAGCATAAAGAGAAATGTTTTGTGGAAGAAACTGGACACATTTGATCATGGAGCCCAGATTCTTCTTTTGGGTAAGACTCTGTATTCAGATATCTATTTGAAAGTCTGTACTGGGGTCAAGGACTCTCAGCTTTCCCAGGGAGTTTATCATGGCACTAAAATCACCCCTAAATTCTTAGCATACAAAGTAATTAAGATGCGTAACTATAAATGATCAAAGTAATGAACTTCAATGACATAAACTTAATGTTGTCCTCCAGTTCCATACCAGACCTCTTGGCCAGAGCCAGACCAGAGACATTTTGTACAATGAATGCCCTGAAGTTCGGTGCTGTGTTATTTTCCTTCATCAGCCTTCTGTGCCTGCTCACTGCTTTGGGCTCAGACTACTGGATAGTGCATTCCAGCACACATCTTGGTCTATGGAAAATTTGTCATGGCGAAACATGTGACCCACCAGTTGAGGAATTAGTGTCAGGTAAGATTCAGTATTCCAAATGCATCACTAGCCTGAAATGCACAAGAACCTTCACCTTGAATTCTTACCTTGTGTCTGCATTGGCTCCCTACAGATGCTGTACATGCCACCCGAACCATTATGTTTCTGGGGATAATCGCTGGAGTTGTCTCTCTCATTGGGCTTTGCATCCTGAATAAAAAATGCAGTCTTGGCAATACCAGTATCGCAGCAGGCTGCATCGCATATATCGGCAGCTTTATTGCAGGTAAGCATCTTTACAAGAGTTTTTCCCCAGATATGTTTTCTGCTTGACTTAATTCCACACTATAGATGACTGTATAGGAGAAAGTTCTCTTGAGTTCAGCAGAACTTCAGTACATTGGTTGAAACCTTTGTGTTACAAGATTCTTTGAATACATGGAATTTGGAATGGCATCAGGGAGGGGGCAGCTTTCAAAATACTATTATAGAGTACTGCCTGCTGTTGGATGACCTCAAGCATCTAAGCAATATTGAACTGGCCTAATACATGAAGGGGACACCACCCCAAAATCTCAGAGATGTAGGCTAGACAGGGATGTTGAATATGTGTCCCAAAAGAAGACAAATCACTTCATATTGTGGCCAAGACTGCAACAATATGGACATCTCTGTGCCTAATGATGATGATGATACAGCCACAAAGGAACAGGCCAGTGTACAAAGTTAAAACAACAAAACAACAACAAGATGAACCACACCTGCCTTGTTGAATTTTGCAGGATGGACAGGGACAATGGGACAAAGACAGTCCCATAAAGAGCCAGGGATCAAATAAGGAAAGGCTTTATAGATAGAAACCAGCACCTTGAGTTCCACTCAGAAACCAACTGGCAACTATTGCAGCTCTTGAAGTGGTGGTGTCAGGTGGACATTCTGAAGTGCATTCATAATTACTCATACAGGCACTTTATGGACAAACTTTACTTGCCAGTGCATCTTTCAAGGGTGTCTTGAAGTGTGACCCTGTATACACTATCCCAGAGAAGAGGGGGCTAAAGCATGAGTGAGAAGAGCCTTTTCTTCCAGGAAAGGAGGCAGTTCAGTGTTAGAACAGAGCCCTGGTGGTGCAGTGCAGTACTGCAGCTACTTCTGCTGACTGCCAGCTGCCAGCAGTTTGTCAGTTCAATTCTCACTGGCTCACGGTTGAGCCGTCCTTCCATCCTTCCGAGTTCAGTAAAATGGCGACCCAGATTGCTGGGGGCAAAATGCTGACTTCTTTTCTTGGATGAGATGCAAAACATCTTCAAGGGAAAACAAAGAAAGTCCAGTTGGCTTTTAGAAAAATCACTTTTGGGACAACCATGACCTGGATGACTGAGTACCTCCACAGACCTTTGGGAAATTAACCCATTCTTCTCTATGCCAGTTTCTGAGTTTGGATCAAATATGAAATACTTGGACTTTCCCAATGCAATGAGCACCCCAAGAGGTTGCCGCCTTCTTTGTAATGAGAGCAGAAAAGCCCATTGGTGTCTTCCATACTTCTGAAGGGAATGTTCCTACCTCTGCCTCTCCCTTGATTTCCAGGCTTCTGCGTCATGATTGCCATGTCCATTTTCACACGAAGTGTTGGTGCCGCCAACCTATATGGGTGGTCTTTCGGCTTGGGTTGGGCCTCTTTTCCATTGTACCTTCTAACTGGTAAGGATCTCTTTTGGATACTCTGGTGAGATTTTTTTAAAGGTACATCTTTATGCATTCTGTATATTTTGACAAGAGTGAAATTTGTTTCATTTTGCGTTGGGCACTAAGAGCATTTCCTTGGCAGGAGAGGAATCAGCAAACATCTAAACATATCCTGTATTACAGCTTATCCAAACCCCTTGCTTGCTTGGGACTGAAAATATTTGATATTTGGGACATTTTGAAGACACTAGGTTACCTGATATACCTGAGATAAAGATTGTATGCAATTAAGAGCAATAGATCTATTCTGGAACATTGACCTTTGAGGATTAGAGCTTGGTCATAAGGAGATGAATAAAGAGATGAGGTTGAGTTCAGAGCTCCATAGATTCTTGGGTTTTTTTAAAAAAAAATCTACTTCATCTGCTGTCTGGCTAATCCAGGGGTCAGCAACCTGAAACAGTGAAAGAGCCACTCCGAACCGGTTCCCTCACAAAAGGAAAAACTGGGAGCCGCAAAAAATGTGTGTGCATGTGCGTACATGCGCGCATGCGCAGAACAGGGGTTGACTGAAGAGTGGAGCCAAGGCGAGATATGCACCTACCCTGCATATTTGAATTGATTGGTTGAACTTTTTTAGTCCCACTGTTTTTTTTTTGGACTGCACATGGCAGAGGACTGGGAGCCACAGGAGATGGCTGAAAGAGCCGCATGGTTGCAGACCTGTGGGCTAATCTGTTATTTTTTTTCTCTTTGAACAGGTTCTCTTGCTTATATATTGTATAAGAATACAGCAACTGTAGTTCCATTCTGCCAAAGGGAAAAAAAAGAAAATTAATTTTCCTTCCTCTACTGGAGATCAAGGTTGGAGAATGGGAATTCTCTAGATAAAACCCCCAGATCACCTTTCCTGCATTTCAGATTTCCCCCTTTTCCATATCACACCTTTATTTATTTATTTATTTATTTATTTATTTTAATTTTTATTCCATTTATATCCCGCCCTTCTCCGAAGACTCAGGGCGGCTTACAAGCTTAGCAGTAGCCTTTAAAATTTGATTTCCTAGAAATCAGAGTTTTTGTACTTTAGAACTTGGATAAGGAAATCCAAACAATTATATAACTCTTGGCATACACACTCAGGCTATTTCATTTCATGTCTGTATAAACGAAGACCTCTTTCACCTGGTCTTCAACTGAGTCTTTCGGTCTGAAAGTATTCGCGGGGAAAGCCGATAGTTCCATTCAACTGAATTTATGCAATTTCAACTACAGTACTTTCAACTATTGTTCTTGCACTAATGGCTGAACTTTTTGATCTTAAAACATGTGCAAAATATATTCTTCAATAAAAAGGCAAAAATATTTGCTGTGTGATCTTGGGCCATTCATTTTCTCTCAGCTCTAGGAAAGAAGCACGTTACCACATGGTCTTTACTTGTAGAGAGCAAAATTAGCAACTCAGTGGGATGTTTGGGTCTTGGTCAATCAGAAGATTAACAATAAATAAAATTTATTTCTAGATTCTTAGTGTAATGGTTCCAATGATTTAAAATGGTTTAATGGCTCAAACTGCTGTGGCTCTTGCATTCTTGATATGATGAAATCAAGAGCCTTGGTGGAGCAGTGGGCTGATGCCTCCTTAAGTAACACCAGCTGCCTGCAATTAGTGCAGGTTCACATCGCACCAGGCTCAAGGTTGACTCAGCCTTCCATCCTTCCGAGGTAGGTAAAAAAGGACCCAGATTGTTGTGGGTAATAAGCTGACTTTGTAATAATGAAGCTGGGGGGGGGGGGGACAAAAGCCCTAATAAGCAGGCATATACATAGAATGAAGGCTATTGCTAAGCACATTGATTTGTGCTTCTTAGATTGTAAGTCTTCAGAGAAGGGCGGGATATAAATGGGATTTAAAAAATTAATATCTCAGAAAGGGAAGGATTAAGAAACCAAATGTTTCCTTTGATGCCAAGGAAGTCAACAGTAAATAAATAGTATATGGGTGGGGAGACTATGGGCTTAAAAGAACTGATACGTGTTAACATGTAGTAACTAGGAGTGGAGCCCAAACATTCTTGAGAGTTATCACCTGCAAGAAGACCAAGAAACAAATTCTAAACTGAGTTAGTATTTCTTTATCTCTTTAACCATTTAAAAGTTGGCAAATTTTATTCTTTTTTATAGATATTTAATTGAGTTTTTATGGTTACAAATCTTTAGTTCACTTATTTAACATTAGTGGTGGTGATACAACTTCCATTTCTACTCTCTTTTCTCCTTTTCTAGCCATTTATAAAAGTTATCCCATGTTTGAAAATTCTCTATATGTTTTTTTCCCTTTCATTTTCAATGTAAGCCTATCCATTTCCGCACAATCCAAATTTTTTCTAATTATATCTTATTTCGATGATGTTTCTTCATTTTTCCAATGCTCTGCAAATGTAATTTTTGCTGCTTCTAGTACATGTAATATTAAATATATACATTTTTTCATAGTTTTCTGTAATTACCCCTAAAAGAAATAGTTCTGGCTTAAAATCTACATGTTTTCTTAACATTTTCTGTAACCACATGTGTATTTTTGACCAAAATATTTTTGCTTTAGGGCATGTCCACCAAAGATGGTAGTACGTGCCTGGCTTTTGCCTACATTTCCAACAGGTACTAGACATATGTTTTTAAACATACTTGCTAATCTTCCAGGTGGTAAATGCCAGCTATAAAACATTTTATATACTCTAGATTTTCTTTATACGTAGTTGCCTTTATTATTTTATAGTTTCTTTCACTCAACCTTTGCCATTTTTCTAATTCTACATTGTGTCCAAAATTCTTTGCCCAAGTTATCATTGTTTCTTTAACTTGTTCATCTTCCACCTTCAGGTTTAACAAAAAGTTCAAAAATAATAATTTATCAATTTTTCATCTGTTGACAATAGAATCTGGTCAAAATCTGGCCATTTCTACTCTCTTTTCCGCTTTTTATCATCCACGAGGACCTTTATTTGCATGTAGAGAAGATGTGGTAGATGATGAAATGGATGGTATTTCAAGGTATTTCAAGGTCAAAGACATTAATGGTCCTACCATGAGAGGAGACCGCATGTAGAGGAGACCGCATGTGACAATGGTGCCAGAAAGTCATAGAACATTCAGAGTTAAGAAGAAGGAGGAAGTATGTCACAAATGGGAGGGGTTGGCTTAACAAATTAACATAAATGTTGTAGTTCCCAAACAACCACATGGTGGCAGCACAATATGCACTGCATAATACTTTATGGCTGATGTAACAGCACAACACTTGTGTTTTGTAATCATTTGCTGTGTACAAACACTCTTAAGGAATGCCAAAGTACCTGGGGTTTAACCAATCCTGATAAACCTCAAAAAACTAAAGGTTTTTTTTTTTAAAAAAAAAAAAAGCTAAAACTTTCCAAGATAATCAAATGCATATTACAGCCACTATGATCCAGAGGTTTTAATTCAACTGCAATATTTTGTGAAGGACAGAATGCCCATTGGGACATACATCCACACTATATATGTAGGTACACCTGAGATTTTTCTCCTACCTCTTTAAACTTCTTCAGGGCGAGTTAACTGCTCCGTTTAATCAAATTATTAAAAAAAATGAATCCAATAAAAAGTTCAGGTTTCCTCAATTAGAGCGATTCATTCAGCCATAAAGAAGATTAACGCGTAATAATATTGTATGTTCTGAGCAGATAGAAAACAAAGAATAGAGTCGGCGCTTCAGCACCCTGGAGAGCGCACTAATCTACAACCGTCTCTCTTTTGGTTACTAAGGCCCAAGGAAGAGAGAGGTGCAGCGTTCTGAACAATTCCTTGCCTACCTTTGCAAACCTTCACCTTCAAATATTCTCCATTCCCAAAGTTGGCGTCTGCCCTGCGTCAAAGAGAAGAACATCTCAGAAGAGAGCAGCAGGAAAACACATCCATACTGTGGCCAATATACAGAGTAGTGAGGGGTTCTTAATGCCCTCTGAGCTTCCTTGTTTTCTGGCAGATGTTTCATTACCCAAACTAAGCATCGGTGCTGATATTACCTAATTTGGGTAATGAAACATCTGCAAGAAAAGAAGCAAGCTCAGAGAGCACCAAGGACCCCTCATTTCAGCTCTGAGCTACAAATATCCTCCTTTATTGGTACATGGAATAGTCCCTGGAACTATTGGCAATTAAGCTTGATCTGAAGGAGACTTTGACAAATAGTGTAGTTCCTCTGAATCTCTGGATATAGCTTGCTTGAACATGTGGGGAAGGAGGGCAGATGTCTTCGCACAGGACATTGCTACAGTAAAGGAGAACATCCCTGCTGGAATAAACAGCAGTATTATTTTTTTTAGCAATACAGGGAGGTCACAATTACTAGGAGTTTGAATGGTGCTGTACTCTATTTAGAGTGAATTATAGATTGATACCAGGTCATGTTTAATACAGGCCAAAGTTCAATTAATGTGAGGCTAGCACATGCACAGCTGAGGCTGGCACGCATGTGCAGTTGCTATTGGGGTTTTAGAAGTTAGTCGTCATTTGTGCAAAATGGAAAAAAAAGGTTCTGCTCAAAGAAGGTACAAAAAAGAAGAGTTATTTTGAAGAACTAAGCAGAATATATGAGATAACAGGTAGGCTCTGAATATGGGTTTGTTCTGTTATGGTTGTACAGTAATTCATTAATAAAAGTATAAAAAAGTTTTTCAAAATTTATAATTGCCTATTTTTTTCAAGCTGGAACCAGTTATCCTATTTTTCACAGAAATATCACTTTGAATAGCTGCAAACTTTTACAATGCAACCATTTCATGGGCTTTATTAATTGATATATTTATTAATCAAGACCTACCTGTACGGGTTCATTAAAAAAAAAAGAAACATTCTGTCCTGATCTTGACTTTGATCCTTGTTACTTTTGTAGAAATATTTTTACCTCTCTGTCTAAGAGGCGTGGCTGTTCAGATGGAAAGCAACCTAAAACATGAATGCCTTTTTTATGTTTTAATGGCAGGTCAAATATACAGAAACAAACAGAAAATTGAAATGAGTGGATGTTCCAGATCTTGATGACATTAATGGCTCCAGACTCATAAAAGAAAATCAAGAACAATGTTTTTAATAAACAAACAAACAAACAAACACAAATAAATAAATAAACAAACAAACAAACATCTGGAATTGAATTAAATTTCATTGGATTTTAATGACTGTATCTTAAGATGTTGCCAAAGGTTGGTATTCAAAATCTCACCGGAAGGAAGGAAGGAAGGAAGGAAGGAAGGAAGGAAGGAAGGAAGGAAGGAGGGAAGGAAGGAAGGAAGGAAGGAGAGAGAGAAAGAAAGAGAAAGAAAGAAAGAAAGAAAGAAAGAAAGAAAGAAAGAAAGAAAGAAAGAAAGAAAGAAAGAAAGAAAGAAAGAAAGAAAGAAAGAAAGAGGGTGGGTTATCTTCTGGCATTCCACCAGGGGGCAGCACAACCCCCTGATCCTTGCATTAATAGACCAAAGACTTGACTTAGCAAAAGCAGCTTTCAAGGGTGCAACATCAGAAGTGCCTGTCTGATCAACTTTTGCAAATATAATGAGAAGAACCAAAGAATCTTGAGTCAGTTTCCGAAAACAGACCTGAAGAAAACAAGAAATGGTCAGAGGGACATAGCTCCCAAAAATATTAGACTGTTTTATTGGCTGGATCACTCAAGCAATATGTGTCCAACTTGAGGATCCAAATAAATAACCAGATTCGTTCCATTTCTGAAAATTGAATACACGGCATGGTACTAATGAAGCAAAATTCACTCTAAGGCTTCAGGACACCTGATCATAGAATTAAACAATAGTCTCTTTGCCCAAACCCTGACCTTCTCACGCAGTAAACAATTTCACTTTGTTATGGGAACCATCTGCTGCTTTTCCACACGAGTTTTGTAAGTCTAAAGAATCATAGTAAACTCTGCCCAGAGAGCAGCTTGTTCAATAAATTAGCATAATTTGCCCAGTGGCAGAGGGCTAAAGTCCATGTCATAAACATATATCTGGCAGAGTTTATAAATAGGACAAATGGCAGCTCAGAGATGGTTGAGGAGATGGGAGGGACAATTGAAAAGGAAAATGAACCAATTGTATGATTAACAGGCAAAGAACTTCCTAAAAGATACGTACATAATGCTGGATCCTATTTTGTTCCCTATCTACGCTGAACTTTTCTAAAATTATGGTTCTTAATTGCTATATTAGTTCAGGATCCCCCAAAGTAATCAGTACTGACTTCCAAGGATTAATGGTACAATGCAAGCGGTGATTTGGGGTCAAAAGAGGGTCAGTATACATCTACATCAATAGAGGGTTGATAAATGATAGAAGGTCAATTGGGGTCAATTAATCTTGCCGGGGTCCATGCCAGTCAATAGTCAATAGTCCCAAAGTTGAGGTAGCTAGTGGTGAGACAACATTATCCAGCGTAGGATAGTTAGCTACCGGTGACAGCACCTTCAGTTTATTAATATTATTTTTATGGTTGGTCATGCAATCAGCCAGATATTTAGATTGGTTTGGGCATTTTTATGCACCTATCTACTCATTCCCAAGGACTAGAAATAGGCAGGTGTTGTTTTATGGTGTTAAATGTAAAGCTATTATTTTTCATATTACTATTAAGGTAAAAGGTAAAGGTTCCCCCGCACATGCGTGCTAGTCGTTTCCGACTCTAGGGGTCGGTGCTCATCTCCGTTTCAAAGCCGAAGAGCCAGCGCTTGTCCGAGGACGTCTCCGTGGTCATGTGGCTGGCATGACTAGACGCCAAAGGCGCACGGAACGCTGTTACCTTCCCACCGGAGTGGTCCCTATTTTTCTACTTGCATTTTTTACGTGCTTTCGAACTGCTAGGTTGGCAGAAGCTGGGACGAGTAACAGGCGCTCACTCTGCTACGCGGCACTCGGGATTCGACCCGCCAAACTGCCGACCTTCTGATCGACAAGCTCAGCGTCCTAACCCACTGAGCCACCGTGTCCCTTATTACTATTAAAGTACTATTTATTATATTTAAATACCAACAATACTTGGGAGTCAATGAACAATCTGGAAGTCCCTGAAAAAGTCAATAAACTAAACAGTTTGGAGACCCCTGTGCTATTTCAGTATGTCCAAGGCAGCCACATTCTGTACATCTTCTGCATCTGGAGGGTTGTGTAAAAAAAAAAAACATCCAGAGGTGGTGAACCACCAATCTCGGTAGCTAGACTGTTCCATTGTTTAAGAGATCTCAACACCTGGAAGTGTTTTTCCTTAAATGAAACCTAGACAGCCATAACTTATAACCGCTGTTTCTGGTCCTGCTTTTTTGTGGCATGGAAATGTAGTCTTTGATCATCATCACCCATGTAGATTTCTTTAGTGGACCTGGATACAACATTAGATTGGAAAGTGTGTATAGGGCTAAAATTCTCTCCATCTACAGTAGAGCGACGTTCTCTATTCTGGTCTTAAGGTGGTGCCAATTAAACAGACTCAAATCTTTCCCAGTCTCCACCAGCTTTATTTGGCCTGTTCTACCCCCAATACTGAAACATATTGAAAAGACATGCTGCGTAGTTGGAGATACTCATGCTCCACCTACTTTCTCCTTGGTCTCTAACCCCCAGTGATCCTGACAGTGCCTGAACTTTGTCCCAAGCCTTTCATAGCTCTTAATCTGGGGCACTCTGCTATCTGGGGTAGCATTCCACCGTGTGTGAGGTTGCTCGAGGTATCTTATCTCAGAGTTGAAGCAAAAAGTGAAGCTCAGTTTCCTAGAGTTTCCTGAACCAGGAATACTGACTATGCGGTGGCCATTTTTTCTCAAGATCGTCAGTTCTATTCTGCTGTCTCTGGCTTCTGCACTTTTGCTGATTGGCCTGTTCACTGACAATTGGGTTGTTCTCCACACTCCTTTCGGAATATACCATGAAAACCTATGGACATCTTGTATCGACTCAAGCTGCTTCTCTTTGAATCGAGGCTGGGGTAAGCTATTTGTCAGGATGTAGCATATGACATACTTGGGCCACTTACGCTCTGAGGTTGCTAATTTCTTTGAAGATATAGGTCCGTAGTCATGGAAATGACTCTGCTTCCAGACCTCCTCCTTGTTTGCCATTGAAAATGGTTTGATTTGATTTGATTTGATTAAATTTGTATGCCGCCCTTCTCCCTGAGGACTCAGGGAGGCTCACAACCATAAAAATTTAAAAAAAAACATAAAGTAAAAAATTTAAAAAAGAATTAAACAATAGATGCAATAAATACAAGACAATTTAACCCAGTAAAAAGCCTAATTAAAAAACGTAGTCAGTCCAGGCCCACTTGTTGGAACAACCAGGTCTTCAGGTCATGGCGGAAGGACCGAAGGTCAGGGGCCGTCCACAGCTCTGGGGGTAGTTCATTCCAGAGGGTCCGCGTGCCCACAGAGAAGGCTCTCCCCCTGGGGGTTGCCAGCCGGCATTGCCTGGCCGACGGAGGCCGACTCGGTGGGAGCGAACCGGGTGATGGGAGGTTGACAATGGCAGCAGGTGGTCTCACAAATTGTTAACAATACAATTGTCCACAAGCCCTTTTAGTTGGCCCTGTTTGGAAAATCATTTTGCAAAGGGCTGGGTGGTCTTCCCCCCACCACCAGCACTTTTAAATTTTGAGACGCTGCTGAACAAAAAGTGAATATCCAGAATGGTTTGTATTTAAGAGTCAAGGATGATATTGATAGAAAGTTAAACCTGACAATTTTGGGGATATTTATATTAGTGGATGGCTTCCACTGATTTAATATTAAATCTGAACGCATATCGTGTCTCTTTGGATATAAATGTCTGTCCTCGCCCATTTTTATTTTTATTTTTGTCTTAAGCTCACTGATAGTTTTTCCTCTCTGCTCGCATTTTTTCTTGAAACGTTTTTGGGAAATTTTATTCCTGCTTTCCTAGCCAACTGTTTAAAATAAAATTTAAAGCTATTGAACGCTGGGAAAAATAACACATTGGTTGGATTTTCATGACACATTAGACTTAAGACTCTTGGTGAATCTTTTCTGCTCAGCATTTCCAAAATTTGAAAAATGTGTCACTCGACTTGGCTTGGGTTATCACACTCCCCGCCATGCACAAAAGCAAAACAACAGTTTACAGATTTTGTGTTGTTGTTGTTGTTTTTTAAAAAAAACAAAAATATGGACAAATTTGAGGCAGCCCTGGGTTGCATGAGGCTTTCTTTCTTGAAGTGGCTTAAGAGAATGCTCTTTCGCAGCCTCTGCCACCTTCAAAAATTGTACGAAAGCGTACACCATTCTTATGGGGTTTGGGGAAGCTCTGCGAAACCAAAGATGCTTTTTCAAGAGGCAACTGGACTTTCTGGGTTTTCTTTGAAGATGTTTCGCTTCTCATCCAAGAGTCTTCTTCAGCTCTGACTGGACGGTGGGGAAGAGTTGATGACGCTTCTTAGATGAGAAGCGAAACATCTTCGAAGAAAAATGAAGGAAGTACAGTTGCCTCTTGAAAAAACAATTTTGCAACAACGATTACCTGGATGGCTGAAAATCTCCATAGAGATCAAGCTCTGTGAAAGCATACCCCATTCTCACATGATCTCGGCAGCCTCTGCAAGTCACACAAGACAAAGGCATGTTTTTGAGGATAGTTGTTCAGTCTTGGTGAATGCCACCGTGTCACCCAAAATGTCATGGCGTGTCACCTTTGATACATGTACCATAGCTTCCCCATCACTGGATTAGAAATTGGGCAGTTTGTGACCCAGGTTGTTGTCAAAACCCAGTCATTGTATTATCGCTATACAAGCCACGAGGTATAGCCGCCCTAAGGATGAGTTATTGGGTGTAAGCCACCATGTCAGCTAGAAACTCTACAGGTGGTCCTTGATTTACAACAGTTCATTTAGTAACATTTCAAAGTTGCAACGGCACTGAAAAACATGACTAGTGGCTGTTTCTCACACTTACAACCGTTGCAGCATCTCCATGGTGACGGGATCAAAATTCAGACGCTTGGCAAGTGACTCATATTTATGACGGTTGGAGTGTCCTGGGGTCATGTGATCTCCTTTTGAGACCTTCTGAGAAGCAAAGTCAATGGGGAAGCCAGATTCACTTAACAACCAGGCTGTTAACTTACCAGCTGCAGTGATTGACATAACAGCTGTGGCAAGAAGTCATAAAATGGGGCAAAACTCACTTAATAAATGTCTCATTTAACAATGGAAATGTTTGGGCTGGCTTGTGGTCATAAGTTGAGGACTATCCCTATTTATTAACCTGGCAGTTAGGATCATAGTTCATATGTGAACCTAACCTACTCTAACAGGGCTTTTCAAACTTGGCCCTTTTATGACTTGTGGACTTCAACTCCCAGAATTGCCTAGCTGAGGAATTCTGGGAGTTGAAGTCCACAAGTCATAAAAGGGGCAATTTCGAAGAGCCCTGCTTGTGGACTATAACTCCCAGAATTCCTCAGCAGGCACGCTGGCTAAGGAATTCTGGGAGTTGAAGTCCACAAGTCATAAAAGGGCCAAGTTTGAAGAGCCCTGCTTGTGGGCTGTAACTCCCAGAATTCCTCAACAGGCACGCTGGCTAAGGAATTCTGGGAGTTGAAGTCCACAAGTCATAAAAGGGCCAAGTTTGAAGACCCCTGTGCTATAATGTAACTCCAAAGGCTTGTCTTGGTTTGCATTCTGAATGTGCTCTCATTACTCTTTTGCAGTATACAAAGTTTTTGTCATTGGGTTTTTGGGAACGGCTGCAACATATTCAATCTTGCTCCCCATTGTTCTCCGACTGCTCTACATTTGCAAGACAAGCAAGTTCCTGTCCAAAAGATTAAAACAAACCATCTTAATGCCAGGTACCTGCAACCTCCAAATTCCTCTTCTGAAGCAGAATGGGTTGTTTTAGCTCACTTCACCTTAACCTAGTTTTGATTTTCTTTTTTCCTAATCATTTTTTTCCAGAAATGACTCCTGGTTTTCCAACTTAAACCCAACTGTTTCTTTCTTTATTTGCTCATTTTTAGTTATTTGTTGAATTTATCAATGCTGTCCATCTCGCTCTCCAAAGCAACCCGGGGCATTAAATTCACCATCTTAGAAGCAGCCAGAACTGTTTGTGCTGCTGCATTCTGTGGCAATAGCAGCTTCTGGATACTCTTCAAGGGTAGCTCCCTGTAGAGCATATTGCAGTAATCCAAGATGACCAAGGCGTGAGTGACTGAGTGCAAGGCTTCGTGATCCAGGAAAGGGCATTACTGGCATGGAACGCAAAGTTGCCCAAAGGTCCTCCTAGCCAAAACTGCCACCTGCGGTTAGAATAGGACTCATGAATTATTAGGAGGACAGCCCCCCCCCACCCCAGCTTGTGTGTGGGCGGGTCTATCCAGGGTAGTGCAACTCCATCCAGAATGGTGATAAAGCCCCAGATCCTGAGGCTCCACACACCCACAGCCACTCTGTTCAGCTGAATCCTGTTGATCCCCATCCAGATCCCCATAACTTCCAGGCAACACAGAAAGATAACCGCAGCGTCACCCTGCACAGAGATGCGAAGTTGGGGATCATCAGCACACAAATACAATCTTGGATTTCTGAAAAAAATCTTTCGGGTTGGTAGAGTACCGTAGTAGCAACCTTCAGAGCTTCCCCAAGTGATTGCAGGTAGTCCTCAACTTACAACCGTTCACTTACTGGCCGTTTGAAGTTACACCGGCACTGGAAAATGTGACTTATGACCATTTTCACACCTACAACCGTCCCAGCAACCCCATGCTCGCGTGATTTACATTCGGATGCTTGGTAACCATCTCACACTTACGACGGCCGCAGCGTCCCGGGGTCATGTTATCCCCTTTTGCGACCTTCTGACAAGCAAAATCAATGGGGAAGCCAGATTCACTTAACAACTGCATGCCTAATTTAACAACAGCAGTGATTCACTTAACTAAATGTGGCAACAAAAGTCGTAAAATGGAGCAGAACCCACTCAACACATTTCTCACTTAGCAACAGAAATTCTGCATCTCATACACCACCACACCACACCACTTTTACCTAATGTAAAAGTACCACCCTTTCCTCTTCACCTGGATTCAGTAATCAATAATCTCTTTTGTAATTATCCTGTTTTCTCCCTGACCTATTTCCTCTTCTCAGCTTCCAAGACCAATTAAGCATCTCATCACTCACAGTGAACAATAAATACGTTTCAGGTTATCTGAACCAAAAGGACATAAAATCAGCTTGAGGTATCCTTTAAAACAAGATTAAATCCCTAATAGCCTGACGTCATGCTTAGCTACAGCATTAAAATGGAGTTTCCTTTTTATATTCCCTTTGAATTAAAATGAAATACCCCTTGGAAGCTGATTCATGAAGCAAACATTTCTTCTCACCTCTAGAAAAGGGATGGAAGATCCTCCTTCGTATTGTTGGGTATTCTGGAAGAGATGTGACAAAAAAGGCTCCACAGGCCAATTTTATCCTGGGCTGCTTTCGTAAGATCTGGTGGCACAGTGCTTAAGTGCAGCATTGCAGACAAACTCTGCCCACACCCTGGAGTTCAATCCTGTTGGGGCTCAAGGTTGACTCAGCCTTCCATCCTCCAGGATCAATAAAATGAGGACCCAGATAGTTGGGGGGAATATGCAAATAATGCTTACATTATAAACTGCCCAGAGAGTGCTGTAAAGCGATATATAAGGCTAAATGCTGTTGCTACTGTTGATGTCAAACATATGCCTCAAGCAGGCTTAGGATCAATCTAGCGTATTGTCCATTAATCAAGTGAGGTGGACTTGCACAATCTGCAAAACCACGTAGACGCAGGCCTGGGGTGAATGCTAAGCAATCTTAGCATGAGATGTGAAGGCCAGCACTAGCTCTTGGTCCAACGTGTAAAGTGTGATGTGCAAATGCATCCTGCAAAAATGACTTAATGCTGGTCATAGCTAACACATTGTTACTTAAGAATGCAGAAAGCTTGCCACAGAATGAAACCTTACAGTGGTATCCAAGACCTGAAAAGTGGATTGAATCTTGCTTGAATCCTCTTTGAAATGATGACAAGCTCTTCTTAGTCCCAGATCTTCACCCACATATGAAGTCGTTTTTATAGTTAGATTGAGATGCTTTCGTTCCGGTTTCTCACAATCAAGTTCCTCTGTGGGCCAGTATATCTCTAAACCACTTCCTCTTACAGACTTAACTCTCACACACTTTATTGTCATTGCCCTTGCATTTCCCTTAATGGCAGTTAATCCCCTGAAACTATACATACACTTTCCCTAACACCTTGGCTCAGTCTGTTTACACATTGATGATCTTTGTTGTGTGCTGCATGCATTCCCATTATCACAATTAACCACAGTATTTTAAAACCGATCCTCTGTCTCTGATATGGTTCAATTCATTTCTTCCTAGTGCTAGCTACAATGATTGCAATGTCAGTTTACACTGGACATTACACCAACGAAGTGGCTTATGAAGACCGTGGGTTTTCCTTCTGGCTGGCCTGGTCTTCCTTCCCCATCTCGCTCATGGCTGGTAAGTTCCATGGCAGTATTAAGAAACATGGGCTTCATCCATTTTGGATCGTGAGCTCCTTTTTTTCCAAACTGAGCTTCCTATTGTTTCTTGAAATATACCATCTTGGTTTAATTAAAGACTCCCTGGAAGCCAATTGGCTCTGGGTGAACCCAGGACATGTCATTTTCCTAACCATACAGAAGCGTTTTGCCACTAGGTCTTTCTGCAGTGTTTTGTCAACTTTGCAATTAGTTTAGAGTTCTGGGATTTCCTAGGGGTTACCCATTCAAATATTAACCATCCTCAAGACTGCTTTTTTTTCCAAGACCAGCCAAACTTGGCTTGGTGCTTCCGTTGGCTTCTCATCTACTGTGATAAAAGCACAAGATGGTGGGACATTGTTCTTAGAAATATGTGTGTAGCTTCTCCAGAAGTTGTGGGTGCTCCATCACTGGAGGTTTTTAAGAGACTGGACAGCCCCTTGTCTGAAATTGTATTGGGTCTCCTGCCTGAGCAGAGGGTTGGACTAGATGACTGGCAAAGTCCCTCGCAACTCCATTATTCTGTTATTCTTACAAGTTAGAATAAATTTATTTATTTATTTTATTTATTTATTTTATTTTAATTCCATTTATATCCCGCCCTTCTCCGAAGACTCAGGGCGGCTTACAAGCTTAGCAGTAGCCTTCATTCTATGTATATGCCTGCTTATTAGGGCCTTCACACACACCCCCAAGCGGCATTATTACAAAGTCAGCTTAATTGCCCCCAACAATCTGGGTCCTCATGAGATTCAAAACAGCATTTTTATGCAAGCAGAGAAGGTAGCGTGTTTCTCTCGCCTACATCCATCTCCTTAGCAGTTACCTGTTGAAGTAGCTCAGATAGAAATTAAATATTCAAATGCAGGGCAGAAATTTGATGGGTAAAGCTGATCAACGCTGATTTTTTTTTTTTTGGTGTGTGTGTATTTTTCAAGAGAAACCTAGTCTCCGTCAGATCCTAAAGATTGTGATGCATGTTTGTCTTTTCTTCTTTGTCCCTTCCAGCTTTTGCAGCATTGTGTCATACAATATTCCAGGAAATCGAAGAAGAAAATGAAATCGTATTAAATGTAGTTCCAGGGAACTGAAAAAGCTCCAGCCCATGGAAGGTGGTTTACAAATCTGGGAAAAAAAATATTGTTTAAATGGACTAGAACTGTCTCCAAAAATGCCTGCGTCGGAAATGCTCCTTGATGTATATATTTAAAATTACTCAGTATGGACTTCTGTTCATTTATACCATTTCCTTTTTCTTGAAGCGGAATCAAAATGCCACATTATGGATTTGCTGTTGCAGTTTCTCTTAGGCCAGGGGTCTTCAAACTTGGCCCTTTTATGACTTGTGGACTTCAACTCCCAGAATTCCTCAGCCAGCATGGCTCAGCTTGGAAACCTCTCCCTTTCCCCTCAGCATGGCTGGCTGAGGAATTCTGGGAGTTGAAGTCCACAAGTCATAAAAGGGCCAGGTTTGAAGATCCCTGTCTTAGGCCCACACGTCTACGGAGATTCTCAGTCATCCAGATCCCGGTTGTCCCCAAGATGCTTTTTTCAGGAGGCAACTGGACCACATTTTGTGTGGAGCAGTGCGTGGGCAATATCATTTTCACACTTTCTTTTTTCTCACCTCTCTTAGGAACACACAGACACAGAAACACAAATGGATCCAGACAGAGAGACACACATAAACTAGTACCCGCTCAAAAACACACACTGTACAGTCCGCAACTTACGACCGCCGTTGAGCCCAAAATTTATGTTGTTCAATTTGTGAAGTGGGTTTTGCCCCGTTTTATGACTTTTCGCGCCCCGTTTGTAAAGCGAATCACTGCAGTTCTTAAATTAGCAACCCGGTTCTTAAGTGGATCCGGTTTGCCCCGTGGACTTTGCTTGTCAGAAGGTCCCAAAAGGGGATCATCACATGATCACCCCGGAACACTGCAACCGTCATAAATATGAATCAGTTGCCAAGTGTCCGAATTTTGATCACGTGACCCTGGGGATGCTGCAATGGTCCTAAGTGTGAAAAAACGGCCGTAAGTCACTTTTTTTCAGTGCTGTTGCAACTTTGAACGGTCAGTAAATGAACTGTTGTAAGTCGAGGACGACCTGTTCTGAGCTTTTGGTTCTTTTCGTTAGGTTTTGTCGAATTTGCAGTAAGCCAGCCATGCAAATGTTTTTGAACAAACAGACTAACTTCCTTGTCGACTAGTCTTCTGGGTCAGCACTGACCACAATGTACTCTTTAATAATAATAATAATAATAATAATAATAATAATAATAATAATAATAATAATAATAATAATAATAATAATAATAATAATAATAATAATAATAATAAGAAGAAGAAGAAGAAGAAGAAGAAGAAGAAGAAGAAGAAGAAGAAGAAGAAGAAGAAGAAGAAGAAGAAGTTGGAAGGGACCTTGGAGGTCATCTAGTCCAACCCCCTGCTCAGGCAGGAAACCCTATACCATTTCAGACAAATGGCTGGCCAGTCTCTTCTTAAAAACTTCCAGTGTTGGAGCATTCACCACTTCTGGAGGCAGGTTGTTCCACTGGTTAGTTGTTAGTTAGTTAGTTAGTTAGTTAGTTAGTTAGTTAGTTATTTAGTTATTTAGTTAGTTAGTTGGTTAGTTAGTTAGTTACTCTGTTTCTACTCTGCTCTGAATTTTCCAAACTCCCAATTCTTAGGCAGGCCCTTCCCCTGTCCCAGATGTTTCTGGACCATGCCTGTATTTGCACATATCCTCTCACAGACAGCCTTTGTATGTGTCTCCTGGCTCTTCACTAGTAAACTGTCTTCTGATCAATTCAGGGTGTGCGCATGTTCGGCTGGAAACCGGTTTCTATGGGTGTGTGTAGTGCACACATGAGTGTGTTGCTATTTTGTCTCCCTGTATACACCGCGGCCGTGTGATATCGGGAGGGTCAGCCAAGAATTAGGGAACTTTCTTCCGATCTCTGCTCGGCCATAAATCTTTCAGTTAATCTTTACCTCAACCTGCACCACCACAGAGATAATTATGAGCATAAAGGTGTAAAGCATAATCATTTTAAAATAACACAGCTTAAGATGGTATTTTAGGCTGCACATCAATGAAAGAGCAGCCTCTCTAATGTTGCAGTAAAAAGAGAAAAGGAAAAGCATCTAGGGCATAGTCACTGATACATCGATGCAAACAAAAATTAATCAGTGGAACGACTTGCCTCCAGAAGTTGTGGCTGCTCCACCACTGGAGGTTTTTAAGAAGAGATTGGACAACAATTTGTCTGAAATGGCATAGGGTTTCCCGCTTGAGTTGCCAGGAGTGGAGGTGGCCTTGAGGACCCAAATATATGTAAAATAAAAATACTGCTTCAGCATGTGTTTTGGTTTTCTTTTTGGGTTCATTAATTGGACCTCATCTCCTTTTGATACTCAATGGCTTAAGAATCTTTAGGAAGATCTTTTGGGGTCAAAACCTCTGAACAAGTCCAGCTGACTTTCTACCAAATCATCCAGACGCTTCCCCCCTTCCCCACACACACACACACTGCTCCCCGGAAATAAAACACATCTTCAATTTCCTCCACTGACATGTTCATGATGAGATGTGAACAGTTTGTAGTAAAGAAGTGTTGGGGGTGGGGGAACTGATGGCAAAACTTCACCCATGAGTCATTGTCCTCAGAGAGTTTCTTTCTTTCCCCCACCTGCAACTGGTAGAGTTAATCGTTTAAAAACAATTGTATATTAAGGAGTCAGAATAGAGCTGGAAGGGACCTTGGAGGTCTTCTAGTCCAACCCCCTGCTCCAGCAGGAGACCTTATACCATTTCAGACAAGTGGCTGTCCAGTCTCTTCTAAAAAAACCTCCAGCGATGAAACCCCCTCAACCTCTGAAGGTAAGCTGTTAATTGTTCTCACTGTTTTTTCTCAGTACGATGTTGCTTCTCTCTTTGATCAGTTTCTGTCCATTGTTTCTTCCCTCTGATACTTTGGAGAATATGTTGACCCCCTCCTCTTTCTGGCAGCCCCTCAAATATTGGAATGCTGCTATCATGTCACTCTAGTCCTTTCTTTCTTTAGAGTAAAGGTAAAGGTAAAGGTTCCCCCGCACATGTGTGCTAGTCGTTTCCGACTCTAGGGGCCGGTGCTTATCTCCGTTTCAAAGCCGAAGAGCCAGCGCTTGTCCGAGGATGTCTCCGTGGTCAAGTGGCCGGCATGACTAGACGCCAAAGGCGCACGGAACGCTGTTACCTTCCCACCGTAGTGGTCCCTATTTTTCTACTTGCATTTTTACGTGCTTTCGAACTGCTAGGTTGGCAGAAGCTGGGACGAGTAACAGGCGCTCACTCTGTTACACGGCACTCCGGATTCGACCCGCCAAACTGCCAACCTTCTGATCGACAAGCTCAGCGTCCTAACCCACTGAGCCATACCCAAATTCTTCATGTAATGTACTGCGCTTTTGGGCACCACACCCAGACAGGCCGTCTCCAGGCCTGCAATTGGTCAGCTTCTGGCAGCAAGCGCGGGTTCAATCTTATTGGCTGCTACCATAGGGCTTGGCTATATATTGGGTCTGGGAGCAGCCCAAGCTCAAGTACAGTACCATCAAGAAATAAAGAATGAGTTTCTCTACTCTCAGCCGTGTGTCTTCATTCCTGCTCACCAGCACCCACGACATAACACTCCATATGTTTTAGTCTCCAGGCCTTTAATCATCTTAGTTGTTCTGCTCTGCAGTTTTTTTCCAAAGTCTCAACCTCTTTTTTGTAATGTAGTGACTGAAACTGAGTCACTGCTTTTATTTGTCCCCCTCAGCCAAAACAACATATGAGCCCACTTCACCTAAGAATACACTAAGGCAGAATCTTGTCCACCCCAAGGATAAAACACCCAGATGCAAACTGAGCAACGTGGTATACGCAGCCCAATGCAGTGAGCCATGTGCAGATCTGTACGTTGGGGGAAACAAAACAACCACTTCAAAAATGCCTGGCACAACATTTTTTTATTTTATTTATTTTTATTTTTTTTATTTTAATTCCATTTATATCCCACCCTTCTCCAAAGACTCAGGGCGGCTTACAAGCTTAGCAGTAGCCTTCATTCTATGTATATGCCTGCTTATTAGGGCTTTCGCCCGCCCCCCCAAGCGGCATTATTACAAAGTCAGCTTAATTGCCCCAAACAATCTGGGTCCTCATTTTACCTACCTCGGAAGGATGGAAGGCTGAGTCAACCTTGAGCCTGGTGGGACTCGAACCTGCACTAATTGCAGGCAGCTGGTGTTACTTAAGGAGGCATTAGCCCACTGCTCCACCAAGGCTCTTATTGGGAGAACAAACCCATCAGGACAAGAGCCAGGAGTCCACCTGCATTTAAAAGACAAAGGCCCCTCTTTCGAAGATAGCAAAGTCCACATTTTGGACAGAGAGGACTGCTGGATTGAAAGAGGGGTCAAAGATGCCATCTAGGCCAAAATTGAACAGCCCTCTCTCAGTGGGGGGGGGGGGAAATCCGACATCATCTATCTCCAGTCTACAAAACAGTCCTTTCAGCAGTTCCAAGAAGGCTCCACATCCATTTGCACTACTCAGGTGACCCTGAAGACACAGATAAGCCTCCAGGTAACTTACTAAAAGAATGCAAATGACCAGCTGTCTGCAAGGAATATAAATCCTTCCATTCCCCACCATCCAGTCAGAGCTGAAGAAGCTTCTCGAATGAGAAGCGCAACATCTTCAAGGAAAAAACAAGGAAGTCCAGTTGCCTCGTACAAAAGCATCTTTGGGATAACTATGACCTGGATGACTAAGAATCTCCAGTCACTCTTACTTATGAGTCCTACAGATATTCACATCATCTGATCAAACTTTGTAGTAGTTCCGGCATCAAGGGGACAGGAGTTCCATGGCAGTTGGAGGAAGACATATAAAACTGCCACACTGGGCAGCAGGCAGTGGGAATATTCTCTGGGAATCTCATTTCCCTTGCCAGTCCCTTCTACCTTTCAGATATGCTATTGGGAGCAGGAAAGGATCCAAGCTGTAGGGTTTAAGAGAAATGCCTTTGGCCTCATGTGTTCGAAGGATACCTCCCAGACTCATAAGCTTTTCCCTTTGTTTTCTTAATGTCATGTTCATAATGCTAACTCTTGGGTCTCATGGATGGACTATGCATTTCCCTGACACGGATGTCTACAGCGCTGGACTTTGGATCATCTGTTCCAGGAAGTATGGGTGCCAGTTCATGAAGTCATCTGATGGTACGCCATAGAGGGTCAAATGAAAACAGTACTACTAACATGTGAACTAAGCTGAGTATGTATGTGAAATGTGGGAGAGAAATACAAGACAAGTCATCAGATGAGCAAATACCTAGCAGGAAAGGCAGTCCTTCTCTTAGTGCCCCAAATTTTGGGTATTTCTTCATCCAGCATTGCTGGTGATAACATGGGAGCGTTCCTTAAATTTCAAGCTACTTTCCTGGCCTTGAGCAGCCCTAGGCCCTTCCCTAATTTCTACTTAGATCCAAACTATAATTAATTTGGGATAGGCACTCTGGGGTCAATGCAAGTCACATGCGCTCCCCAACTCTTTTGCCTTGATGGCCAACAATTTGAGTCACTAGAGCAGAGGTCTCCAACCTTTTGGGCCCCAGGGACCGGTTCCGTGGAGAGAGGTTTTTCCGCAGACTGGAGGGTGCGTGGTTTTGTGTGCTGCCTGCATCTCATGGATGGGGCTTTGTTTGTTTGTGCGGACCAGTTGTTGGCATGCCGCAGCCTGGTAATGGTCCACAGACCGGGGGTTGGGGAACCCTGCCCTAGAGGACCCAAGTGACATTTCATGGCAAAAGGGGAGCCTTTGACAGGAGGGTTTTTGTTGGTCTTTTAAGAAGCAGTTCGAGTGGTAAAACAGGGGCTTTAACCTGTTAAAAAGAAAGCCAAAAAAACCCCCACTGCTTTTCATCACAGAGTCCTTGACTTACATTTCATTTACTGACCGTTCAAACTTACAACGGCACTGAAAAAAGTGACTTATGACTGTTTTTCACACCTATGACCATTGCAGCATCCCCAGGGTCCTGTGATCAAAATTCAGACGCTTGGCAACTTACTCATATTTATGACGGTTGCAGCGTCCCGGGGTCGTGTGATCAGATTCTGTGACCTTCTGGGGAAGCCAGATTCACTTAACAACGGTGTTGCTAACTTAACAACTGCAGTGATTCACTTAAAAGCAGCGACAAGAAAGCTGGCAAAATGAGGCAAAACTCGCTTAACAAATGTCTCACTTAGCAACAAAAATTTGCGGGGTCGGTTGTGATCTTAAATCAAGGGACTACCTGTGTGAGTTTATACCAGGGGTTGGCAACCTTGGCTCTTTTATGACTCGTGGACTTCAAATCCCAGAATTCCTGAGCCAGCCATGCTGAGGGGAAAGGCAGAGGTTTCCAAGCTGAGCCATGCTGGCTCAGGAATTCTGGGAGTTGAAGTCCACGAGTCATAAAAGAGCCAAGGTTGCCTACTCCTGGCCTAGTGGTTAAGGTGCTAGCCTAGGAACTGGGAGACTGTGAGTTCTAGTCCTGCCTTAGACATGAAAGCCAACTGGGAACTTTGGGCCAGGCCCTTTCTCAGACCAACAAGTTGCTCGTTGGCTCAGCTTGGAAACCTCTCCCTTTCCCCTCAGCATGGCTGGCTCAGGAATTCTGGGAGTTGAAGTCCACGAGTCATAAAAGAGCCATAAAAGTTGCCTACCCCGGTTTATACCGTGAGAGTCCTAATCTATCTGTCTCTTTTTTTCTTTTAGTTTACCTGAATACCATTCGTATTTCCATGATAACAGCTCTTATAACAGCTGCCGTAGCAATGCTGTGGACAGTAGAATGGGATTATGTCATCCACTGCAAATTCATTTTTCTCCCAAAGCCCTTGGCGACTGCCATCTTTAATTTCATAGCAGGTATTGTTTGTTGGGAAATGAACCAATATCTGTAATAGAACAGAATAAGAATTAATAGTGTCAGTAGGGACCTTGGAAGTCTTCCAGTCCAACCCCCTGGTCAAGCAGTACATCCTATACCATTCCAGACAAGTGGTAGTCTGGTTTTTCCTTAAAAAGCAGTACTTTTTTGTTAAAAAAGGTGCTGGAACTCACACATAGCTGTGGCTCCAGTCGAAAGTCCTTTATAGAGTGAGGGGGGGAGAAGAAGCCGCTTTAGGGAGTGATTTTGTGCCCCCCTCAGCGGCCCGATCCAGGCTCCGGAGGCCTTTTCCAGGCCTTTGGAGCCTGGATCGAGCTGCTGGGGGTCCACAAAATCGCTCTGCTGGCACACCTGGACTCGTTCTGGCAGCTTAGAAGGAACTGGTTCTTCGGTTCAAAAAAAGGTGCCGGAACGCCATTCCGTGCATTTTGTGACCAAAAAAGGCCTGTTAAAAAATACCCACAACTTCTGAATGAAATCCATTCTACTGATTAATTGTTAATTGTTCTCAAGTTTAGGAAATTTCTCCCTAGTTCTAGGTTGCTTCTCTCCTTGGTTAGTTTCCATCCATTGTTTCTTGGAAAATAATCAAATATAGAAGCGCAAGGGTACTATTCCAAACCACCAGAATTTCTCTCAAATTCTCTTATCCCTGCAAAGACTTTCTAAAAGAAACTTTCTTTCATCTATATGAATGAAATAATAGGATATTTTCTTAGGCCAGTACCTGAAATGAACATTAACCCTGCTATTTTGCAGAGAAAACACTGTACATTTGCAGTGGAACTTGAGAACTCGTGTTCTGGGTACAGGAGAAACCACCTTGCCTTGATAGTAAAGGTAAAAGGTAAAGCTTCCCCCACACATGCGTGCTAGTCATTTCCAACTCTAGGGGCCGGTGCTCATCTCCGTTTCAAAGCTGAAGAGCCAGTGCTTGTCCGAGGACATCTCTGTGGTCACGTGGCCGGCATGACTAGATACCGAAGGCACATGGAATGCTGTTACCTTCCCATTGTAGTGGTCCCTATTTTTCTACTTGCATTTTTATGTGCTTTCGAACTGCTAGGTTGGCAGAAGCTGGGACGAGTAACAGGCGTTACTCTGTTACGTGGCACTCGGGATTCAACCTGCCAAACTGCCGACCTTCTGATCGATAAGCTCAGCGTCCTAACCCATTGAGCCACCACATCCCTTGATAATACCCTCTCTCTAATTCTCTTGTTGACTTTTCTAGGGTTCTCGGTGCTGCTAGCAACGTTGGTTTTTGAATTCCAATTCAATCAGAAGTTTGTGGAACCAGCACGGAAATGGGCCTTTTACTTGACTTACATCATTTGCATCCTCTGCTTTTTCTCAGGTGGGCAATTGTTTGATTATCATATTTATATAGCTGTCCATCTCACAGTAAAGTGACTCTTGGGTGGACTGACAATAAAAAGAATCATAAAATCTAACCATTAAACACAATTCGAATATATTGACAATATTCTTGATAACAAGACAGTTGAGAAAACAGGTGTTAAAAACAATGCAGCCCTCTCTCATCTAGTTGCCATTTTCTGGATCTCCCCTGGCCTGCTGACCCAGCAATATTTTGAGGGACTTGTTGAAGGATGTTAAGGATGCGGCCAATCTCACTCATTGGGGCAGGGGGGGGATTCCATAGGGTGCCACAGCAAAAAAGATCCATTTCCTGGGTCCATCAGATGAAACTCTTCTGCAGATGGGGCCTACAGCATACATCTCCTACCAGGTCTGTAAATGGGTGCAGGCGGTCCCTCAAATGTGGTGGCAAGGAGAGCAGTTCCTGAAGAAGCTGTCTGTCTCATAATCCTATTCCTCTCCATCTCACCCAGAGATACCGGTAACAGAACAGAATAACAGAGTTGGAAGGGACCTTGGAGGTCATCTAGTCCAATCCTCTGCTCAGGCAGGAAACCCTATGTCATTTCAGACAAATGGTTGTCCAACCTCTTCTTTAAAAACTCCAGTATTGGTGCATTCACAACTTCTGGAGGCTAGTCGTTCCACTAATTGTTCTCACTGTCAGGAAATTTCTCCTTAGTTCCAGGTAGCTTCCAATGATGGGATTCAGCCACTTCACACCACTTCGGCAGAACCAGTAGCTAATTTTTGGTTGCCCAGGCCCAGAATGGACTTCCAGAAGTGGCATCCACACAGAGACCCAGTTATTCCCCTATTTGAATCCCACCTCTGGTTGCTTTTCTCCTTAATTAGTTTCCACCCAATGCTTCTTGTCTTACCTTCAGGTGCTTTGGAGAATAGCTTGACTCCCTCTTCTTTGTGGCAGCCCCTGAGATATTGGAACACTGCTATCATGTCCCCCCTTGTCCTTCTCTTCATTAAACTAGACATACCCAAATCCAGCAACCGTTCCTTATATGTTTGATCCTTTAGTCCCTAATCACCTTTGCTGCTCCGTTGCTCTTCTCTGCACCTAATCATCTTTATTGCTCTTCTCTGAGCTATCCTGGCATTAATCTCCAGACTGGTTTAAGAAGACCTACGAAGCTCTTCCTCTCAACCTAAGTTAGTTTCGCCTCTTTTTCTGCCAGGCCTCTATAACCTACTGAATTACAAGTGGGCGCTTTGGGGAACACGATTACCAACTGTGGAAAAGAGTGAAGAGACGCAAGAAAGAGAACCTGAAGTCACCCCAACTTTACCGCTATGAACAGCTGACTTTTCTGCATTGGAATCCGTTTGGACCCCGGGCATTGTAAGGGGCAGAGAATCCCCCCACCCCATGATAAAAAGGGGAAACTTTGGGCTGTCGTCACATTTTCCACTTCCATGCCATATAAAAACAATAATGCAGATTTCTCTATTCAGAGAAGTATTCCACAACTCCTTTACTTTTTTATTAAACTTCCCTGCAATGTGTTGTTCTACATAAATATTTATTATTTTGATGCACTGTCTACTGTATTTTTTTTCCAGTCCTGTGTAGTTATTAAGGTGTCCTCTTACACAAAGTACACACCGAGCTTGACATTATTATTCAACTTTACTTTGCTCACCACACATCTGTTTGTTTACTTATTTGTTTATTTTATTTCTGGGTAGCTCATAACAATAATAAAAATCAGAAAAGGCAAGGGTGTGTGTTCTAAGTTATGCATTTCTAAAGACGTATCATGCATTACTTTTCCAGGGCTGCAATTCTGTTTCCAGAGAGGTGTCTGAATGGGATTATAGGTAGTCCTCAATTTACAACTATAAGTGAGCCCAGATTTGCAGTTGTAAACCATGCTGGTCATTAAATGGGTGATCACATTATCAACCCAATTGAAAGAAGAAGGAAGGAAGGAAGGAAGGAAGGAAGGAAGGAAGGAAGGAAGGAAGGAAGGAAGGAAGGAAGGAAGGAAGGAGGTGTGTGTGTGTGTGTGTGTGTGAGAGAGAGAGAGAGAGAGAGAGAGAGAGAGAGAGAGAGAGAGGGAGGAGAGAGAGAGAGAGAGAGAGAGGAGAGAGAGAGAGAGAGAGAGAGAGATTCTAAAACATCCTAGGTCTGTAACGTATAAAGATTAATATCTCTACATTCTAAACATTGAAGTATTTCCTTCCTTCCTTCCTTCCTTCATTCATTCATGTATGTATTCCTTCCTTCATTTTAAGCATATTTACAGAGGCCCGAGTGATGAGACATTCCAAACACTCTTACCTTATTTGGATTTATTTCAGATAAGTGAGTTCCATATTTGCCACAAACTATTTTATTACCAAGAAATGGATGGAAAGGATTCATTGAGCACCCACACAACCCATTGTGATCTAGACTTCCTTCGGCTTCTAAACCCAGAAGCCACCATGGCCTTGGAATAAACCTGATTTAGACTCCACAAATTCGAAACAGCGGTAGTGGACAAAAACTAAATTAGACTGAATTTCAGTGTTATATAAATTAAATTTTCAATTTCAATTTCGTGTAAATAATATTAATTAAAGTAGTAATAGGATGGTTCTCCAGGTTTGCATTTAATCATTTTCCTCTACTATCCCATTAACACTGAGAATCTGATGGCACCCTTCGGACAACTCAAGAGTTTGTGGGGCTTGAACTTGTAAACCCTAAGCAAACTTTTTCACCTGTACAAAAGCTTTGTAGAAAACTAGAAGTCTAGTCACTTCACTTCGGCTGCTACTTAGCACTGATAAAGCTATATGCAGTTTGATCCTCAGTTCCGCTTCTAGCACTTACATTCACAGATGTCCCTACAAAATGGCAAGCTTATTTATTTACTTTGTGGGGGGTTGTCATTTTTTTCTCTCTTTCAGGTGTATACAACTTAGTGTGTTACAAATATTCGCTTTGGGAGGGCACAGTCTATTCTGGCAAACTTTCTCCATCAAAGATGCAACAGGAAGAGGAACAACTGCAAAGATCCCTTGAACAAATTGACCAGAATCCTGGTTGACCATGAACGTGTGGACAAAATTATCTCCTTACATGGCCGTTTCTCACAGAGCCCAATGTCTTTGAGGTGTCTCCTTCCAAGGGACGCATTCTAGAGAGGCCATTTGTCAGGAGGATTTGTTTCTTGCTGGAATATTATCTGGACTATAGTATGTTCCGTTTTCTGCACTGGCCCATCCTTCAAGAATATTGAACACCTTTTTCATTGAGCATCACTTCGCTCAAGGCAATTCTCTTGATACCACTTAGTGGGTATAAGTGAATAATGCTATTGCTTTACTAATGGCAAGCTTAATGAAATGATTGAAGCCCTACAACTTTCTATGAATTTTATGCTTCCTTTTAAAAAAACAAACTATGTCATCTTATTCCCAGGCAGTAATTTCCCTGCGTTCTTGTAGATACGCTTCTAGATAAGGTTCTAGTAGCAGAATCACCATTCCATGACAGTTGGAACCCAGGATGAAAGTCGACAACAACCCACAGAAAAGAAACGAAGAAGGATCTCTCTTTGGGCTTTCCCTTCTTCCAAACCTTTCTTCCCTTCCCGTCTTGTCTCTCTATACGTTGCTTTCCGTCACGCCTATGTCTTCCTCCAGAGATACTCAGCGGAGAAAGGAAGGCGCTGAAGGCCACCCAACAAAACTGAGGCTTTCCCACAAAAGCGTCAGTTACATCCTTACCTTCTTTAACCTTGTGCTCCTCCTAATTGTTATCTGTTCTCCCTGCTGGTTTACATATTATGCCCATGTAGATCTGTATTATATGGGCCTCTGGATCATCTGCTCAGAAAAATTTGTCTGCCGAGTTATGAAAGATGCTGACGGTATGGCCTATGGGATAAAACGAACTTAAAACTGCCTAGTAGTACAAAGGCAGGTGTGGAAGTGCGGTGCCACGAAACCTCTTCTATGTAGATGGGTTTCTGAATACACTAAACCCAGGATTAGAATTAACAAACTACAGTTGCCGTGTTTATATAATATACCACGCTCTTCCCTCGCTCCAAGCCATATTATAGTTGAATGCAATGGGCTGATTTACCTAACATGCTAAGTAAGTCAATGGCTGGGTTTTTACAGTAGGCTGAATGACCAAGTACCCAACCTCAATTTTAATTAAAGGGAGATTGCTAAGCAAAGCCATTCTGCATATATGCCTGATTTAAAATGAAAATAATAATTTGGCTGAGTTGAATAAAGGTTTGGGGAGGGGTTATTTTTCAGCTACGGAGTCCACGAAATTGCATTGGGATTCACCTGGGTAAAACGCAGGATTTTGGCCACCTGGTTACGAGATGCCAGAACTATTGTATGTGTGTATATATATATATATATATATATATATATATATATATATATATATATATATATATATATATATATATATATATATATATATAAATTTACACACACACACACACACACACACTCAGAAAACATATATATATATATATATATATATATATATATATATATATATATATATATATATATATATATATATATATATATATATATATATATATATATATATATATATAAATTTATTGTGACATTGTATTTCAGTGAGTTTCTCCCTATTTTGTGATCTTTCTTGTCACCGTTGTTAGATGAATCACTGTAGTTGTTAAGCTACCAACTGTTCTGTCCCAGCCCATGTGAGTCCTTGTTATGCTCACAAGGAGAAACCCCTTTTCCAACAAGCAGGCAGGAACCACAGTAAAAAAACAAAACCCCTTTTATTATTCACAGACCTGAGTCAATGTCCGAGGCAAACAAACACAGTTCACAGAAACTCAGTCCTCAACACGAACGGTTGCTTTTGGCAACCAGCACCTCCCACACCTTCCCTTTTATTATGCAGCCAAGGCGTGGCTTTTCTAATGCTTTCTCCTTTGCCTTTGGAGCTGCCCCATTGCATTCCTCTGTCCTGCTCTCTTTTCTTGTCAGCGCTGTTGCGCATCCTGAATAGTTCTCAGCTGCATTTCGTCACTGTCCAACTCAGACTCCCAGCACAGCTGTGTCTCAGCCTGAGCGTGAGTAGAGGGGCCAGGCTCCTTGCCAGACTGTAAGTCTTGGAGCTCCTCAGAGCCTTCTTCTGACTCTGATGTCACTCCAGGCCCTTCCTCCTCCTCTGAGTCCTCAGACTCAGCTGCCGGATCCACGGGCTGGCGAGGAATCACAACAGTAACATGTTTGTTAAGCGAATCTGGCTTTCCCATTGACTTTGCTTGTCAGAAGCTTGCAACAGTTGATAACGTGACCCTGGTACACTGCAAGCACTGTAAATACACGCCAGCTGCCAAGCATCCAAATTTTGATCACATGACCAAGGGGATGTGACAACAGTCATAAGTGTGAAAAATGGCCCTAAGTCACTTTTCCCAGTACCACGGTAACTTCCAATGGTCACTAAATGAATGGGTGTAATTCAAGGATTTCCTGTATCAGAAAGATGGATGGCAGAGTCAAAAACAAATATATATCAAGAAATAAGTCAGCATTTCTGCTACTTCACAGGGAAACTGATACGGCTGAACTAGGAATTATTCTTAATAACTTTCATTCTCTCTTTTTCTCTTCCCCAACCTGATGATGATGATGATGATGATTTTATTTATTTTCAGCCTACATGATCATCTGTCGAGTTCTCTTGATGTTAGGCCTCATTGCATCTGTCACGACTTTACTGTGGATGTGGTTGGTAAAGAGGAACAAACTTGGTGGTTGTCCTTTTCGTTGTCCTTCCCAAGCTTTGATGGCTGCTACTTTGAGCTTCACTGCAGGTATCACTACAATATACACAATTTGCCTCACACATATATCCTGCTTTTTCAGTGGGTTAGGACGCTGAGCTTGTCGATCAGAAGGTCGGCAGTTTGGCGGGTCAAATCCCGAGTGCTGCATAGCAGAGTGAGCGCTTGTTACTTGTCCCAGCTTCTGCCAACCTAGCAGTTCGAAAGCATGTAAAAATGTGAGTAGAAAAATAGGGACCACTCCGGTGGGAAGGTAACAGCGTTCCGTGCGCCTTTGGCGTCTAGTCATGCCGGCCACATGACCACGGAGACGTCCTCGGACAAGCGCTGGCTCTTCGGCTTTGAAACGGAGATGAGCACCGGCCCCTAGAGTTGGAAACGACTAGCACGCATGTGCCGGGGAACCTTTACCTTTTTAAGTACTCCCAGGGTAGAGTTTCTAGGCAGGTATCGCTACAATATACACAGTTTGCCTCACACAACAGAAGCAACAGAAATGTTGGGCTCATTTGCCATAGTCTGAGGACTGTCTGTATAACTAGGGCTGGATTTACCTTGTTTTGGAAAATATTGAAGGTAAGGGTGCAAGATCAAAGGTGGTTTATTTATGGTTTCTCCCAGGATGGTAATTACAATGTTGCATGCTATATAAGTGTCCCATATGAACGCCATTTTTTTTTTACTGTTCGGATTCTGTGGTAGAATCTGTCTCCTTACGTTTTTTTTAGGACTCAGCATGCTGGGTGCCATGTTGATCTTTGAGCTGAAAATTAATGACGAGGATTTAACCCCAGCTCCTAAGAAGAAATGGGCTTTTTATTTAAGCTATATCATCTTGATCCTGTGGTTCTTTATAGGTGAGTACGATGGGGGTGGGGGAGAAGATTGTGAATAAGCAGATCAAATAATGGCTGTGTTGGATGATTACAGTCCAGAATGCGCAAAGCCCACATAGCAGTTGAAATGTTCTTTTGAGGTGTGTTTGGGTCAAAGATATACCCGAAAAATGAATTTCTAGTAATCTAAGTCAGGGGTGTCAAACTGCCCGCCTGCAGGCTGGTTGCGTCACGCCAAAACCACGCCCACCCCATTGCCGGCAATGGGGGGAAAGTCATGATACATCGCGACACATCAGGTGACGTTGCAAGTTTGACACCCCTGGTCTTTCTAAACCGTCAGGCCTTACTAGGCCTTCTAGGGAGTTTCCAATAGCCCAGAAAATTTATTTATTTATTTATTTATTTTATTACATTTATATACCGCCCTTTCCCTGAGGACTCAGGGCGGTTTACAGGGAGTTAAAAACCAGCAATACAAAAGTTAAAGTTAAAAATGAAGGGCTGAAAATATTTGCCTACTTTCTTAACATTTGCATGTCTTGGGGAGAGAAAGTATGGGAAAGGAGATTGTTTCCCAAAGGTTTGGACCTCCCCTCCTGCATCCAGTGCTATCAAAATACTGAGATCTGGTCATTTTGCCTTTAATTTAATTTTGCCACACAAATTAAGAGAGCTTCCGAAGAGAGCTGAATGTTTCATAGAGTGCAATGGATACAGAAAGTCTATCCTTGGCCCTCATCAATGTTCCAATCAGTTGTTGTCATCCCTGATTTATTTATTTATTTACTTTGTGGGGGGGGTTGTCATTTTTTTTCTCTTTCAGGTGTATACAACTTAGTGTGTTACAAATATTCGCTTTGGGAGGGCACAGTCTATTCTGCCAAACTTTCTCTATCAAAGATGCAACAGGAAGAGGAACAATTGCAAAGATCCCTTGAACAAATTGACCAGAATCCTGGTTGACCATGAACGTGTGGACAAAATTATCTCCTTACATGACCGTTTCTCACAGAGCCCAATGTCTTTGAGGTGTCTCCTTCCAAGGGACGCATTCTAGAGAGGCCATTTGTCAGGAGGATTTGTTTCTTGCTGGAATATTATCTGGACTATAGTATGTTCCATTTTCTGCACTGGCCCATCCTTCAAGAATATTGAACACCTTTTTCATTGAGCATCACTTCGCTCAAGGCAATTCTCTTGATACTACTTAGTGGGTATAAGTGAATAATGCTATTGCTTTACTAATAAGAACATCTTGGTCTGGATATACCACTAACAAGGTTAAGGATGTTATGATGGAATGTGTGGTTTATTAATAAAATGTATGCGGTATTTTGTGATTTGACTTATGTGTGTAATTTCAAACTAGATTTTTATTTTGAAATCTAAAACAAAAAGAGAAACCACAGTTGCAGTAACCTGGCTGACAGTGCATGAAAACACAAATATGGATTGGTTATGTACCATCAAATCAATACAGGTAGTCCTCAGCTTACAACGTTTCATTTAGTGACTGTTCAAAGCAACAACGGCAGTGGAAAAAGTGATTTATAACCATTTTTCTTACTTACGACCTTTGCAGCATCCTCTTGATCATGTGATCAAAATTCAGATGCTTGGCAACTGGTTCATATTTATGACGGTTGCAGTGTCCCAAAGTCATGGGATCACCTTTTGCAACCTTTGGCCAAGCCAAATCACTGGAGAAGCCAGATTCCCTTAACAGCCATGTTACTAACTTATCAGCCATAGTAATTCACTTAACGACTTTGGCAAGAAAGGTCATAAAATGAAGCAAATGTCTCAATTAGCAACAGAAATTTTGGGCTCAATTGTGGTCGTAAGTCAAGGACTATCTGTATCAACATTCACAAACCACAAAGATAAACTTTTCATAACAATCTGAAGAGATGGGAGTTTGGTTAATGGTGTAAATTTTCTTAAAAGGTGATTAGAGACTGCATGGAGAAGAAATCTAAAAGTGATTTTTAGGTAACAGAATTTGAGGGATCCTCCGTCTTCAGGGCCAGTGATTCACTCCCTGTGATACTGCTTTTAGAAAAACAAAAATAAAGAACGTTCACAATAATTGGCACAATAGTGGAATAATCTATCATCAATATAATTTAATATAAAATTATATTGATTATAAACAATCAATAAAATATAAAAAGGAAACACGCTCACCTGACATAAGGAGGGTGCCAAAAATCCCCCAGATTAAACTATTCAAATATAAAATATAATTATGTAAAGAAATCTCGTTTGCAAGAACACAAACGGAACTGTAATATTTAGGTTAAGGTTCGCATTCAAATATCTCCATATTATTTTAAGGAAATTCCAGAATTTCCTCCAATAGAACTGACAAATCTGGATGGCGCAATTTGTGAAAATCAATGCCACAATTTCTGTCCATTTTGAGGTAGGCAGCTTACAAAACCAGTAAGGCAAGCCCTAAACTAAGTAGGGATTTTTTTTCCTCAACCCTTTTTAAGATGTCCATCCTAGGTCTTGTGCTTACAATGGGAGGGTCAGCAAAATTCCATGTCACTGGCCAACTGCCTCACTTATAGGGATACATTAGGCTTTTAAAAAAAATCTTTTTATCTGAGTTGTATCTGGCCCATTCAGTCTTTCTTTTGTCAGTCCCTCTCCGACATCAACTGTGATTCTGTTCTCTTTCCTTTGGAGAACTGTCTTTCTGATGAACCAAAAGTTGGACAGATTTTGTCATCCCTTCACTCAAATCTCTTTTTCTAAAGGCATTTCACGCAAACTGTTTCATATCTGCCTGATGGGATACCCAACCTGAATCTCATCGGAGATGAAAATCCAGGCAGGTTCTTGCAATAATGTTAAAAATAATCAAGTGATAATTACTCGCAGGCTTGCATTTGACCAAGAAGACAACCATTTGTCTGAAATAGTATGCGTTTCCTGTTTGAGCAGGGGTGGGGTGGGTTTGGACTACAGCACCTCCAAGTCTCCCTTCCAACTCTGTTATTCTGTTAAGAACCGTCTAACTGCAAAGGATCCATTTGAAAAGAGATTTATTTTGAGCGGTGCAATAGAAAAAAAGAGATAGGCGTGTTGGCAACGAAAGGCAATATTCCACTCTAGGTAGAAATCTAGAGTAGCCATTTGTATTGAAAAGATGATGGAATTTCAAGGACTATCCAATCGCTGCAACAGTGCAATCACAGAAGAAAATTGAAAAAGATGGTTTCCGTATCCGGACTGGCATCGTGTCGGCTGATGTCACCGCATGAATGGCCATCTCCAAACAGGGTCCAGGATCTCGTGTTTGGTTCAGACGTGAATCCTTGAGACTATGAATCAGGCGCGCAGATTACACAGAAGATCTGGCTGAAGAAATACAGGAGTATTCGTCCTCTTCTGCCATAGCTTCAATACCAAGGGGTTACACTTTTATGAACCTAGTCCAGAAGAAGCTAGTGATAGCTAAAAAAAAATGAAAATAAAAAGGGGGGGAATCAAATTATTTTTGCTGTATAATTGTGTGATTTTGTTTCTAGTCAGTCATCGGGACCAAGAGATGGGGGGGGGGGGAATTGCTCTTTCGAAATTGTTTTCCAAGAAAAGAATTTAGGAGGTTTTAGGTGGGTTAGGGTTAGGGTTGCACTAGCTAAGGTACAAAATGTCCAAGGGAGAACCAAGCACATTCTGGCATTGTAGAATCAACGTTTTCACAATCTGTAGCCTCACGGTCGTCCTGGATTTCCACTGACATCCAAAAGTACAGGTAGTCCTCAATTTACAACCCACAATTGAGCCCATTTCTGTTGCCAGGTGAAACATTGGTTAAATGGGTTTTGCCCCGTTTTACGACTTTTCTTGCCACAGCTGTTAAGTGAACCACCCCAGTTGTTAAATTTGTAACATGGTTGTTAAGTGAAACTGGCTTTCCCCATTGACTTTGCTTGTCAGAAGGTCCCAAAAGGGGATCAGGGAAACTGCGACCGTCATAAATACGAGCCAGTTGCCAAGCATCTGAATTTTGATCACCTGACCAGGGGGATGCTGCAAGGGTCGTAAGTGTGGAAAACAGTCATACGTCACTTTTTGGGGTGGCATTGTAACCTGGAATGGTCACTAAATGAACTGTTGTAAGTTGAGGACTAGCTGTAATTTCTTCCATTTGGTTTTTCCTCTGTCTGGAAAATATGGGCTACCAGACAGGCTTCAGAGGAACAGAAGCATGTATAAAAAGGAACAATAAAAACCTTAATAGCCACCTTCACTATCTTAAATAATAACGATAGATCACAAACATCACTCAGAGAAATTCCAAAGAAATTATGGCACACACTGTAAAACAAAATTGTTGAGAACTTCCAAGACATGTTTTAGTACAATGTTAATTCTGTGCAGTGGTGGGATTCAGCTGGTTTGCACCACCTTGGCAGAACCTGTAGCTAATTTTTTGTTGCCAAAGTTCAGAACGGACCTCCAGAAGTGGCATCCACACAGAGAACCAGTTGTTGACATATTTGAATCCTTCCTTCCTTCCTTCCTTCGGTAGGATTCAGCTGGTTTGCACTACTTCAGCAGGACCTGTAGCTAATTTTTTGTTGCCCAAGTCCAGAACAGACTTCTGGAAGTGGCATCCACACAGAGAACCGGTTGTCCCCATATTTGAATCCCACCACTGGTTCTGTGGCTTTCTGGAAATGTGACAGTTCCCTTGTTTTATTATACTTGTTGAATAGGGATACAACTCTGGGAAATAGATTTGGGTTGCAGTCAGTCTAAGATGACCTTGGAAAAGTTTGTACCAAACCTATAGAAGACACTCCTTTGTCCACTAAAGAGATGCCTGTTTATCTAATGATAATATTTGCATTTACTGGGATACGCTTCCGTGTTCCTAAAATCAAAGACTTTCAAACTACTCTTCCCATTTTGGTTTGAATTAGGGATTTTTTTTCCCCTTTCAACATAACCTTATTATTTAACAAGCATCACCCTTAGAATCTTGCTTAATCTGGATTCCTTGCTTCATGTTGTTTTATGGCTTCCATCTTAAACTGGATGTTCACTCTTTGTCAGAGATATTATTCACCTAAGATAAAGCACAGAGCACAGACGCAGCAACCTAGGTAGAAATCCCAATTTAGATGCAGAATAAGGACCTCTTCAAATTCATATTTAAGCTTCTCATTCGTAATCACTAAAATGCCCAACAGAGAGCTGGCTGCAAACAAAGAAAAGACAATTAGATTCCTTTAAATACAGTAACCTTCTACCAAGAGTAGAACTCCCTCTGAAATTAATACCAACTGTCCTGCAACCTAACATTTTCTAGATGTGTTAGGTCAACTAACTCTCCAAGCTCCCACTGTGACATTCAGGAGACCCAGCACATCTGGAGGTTGCTAAATTTGGAAAGGAGAGAACATATGGCCATCTGCATGCTAATTAATTAGGGTTTTCTGCAATCACAGTCAATATGGTCCATAGCAAGGAGCCATAGGTTCTCCACCTTGGATATACAGTAAAGACCCCCCCCCCTTCTTTGTCTACATGCATGTAGACCCAATACATGCACTCAGAAATCAAATGAATGCATAAGAACATGGTGAAAATATAGCTTCTTTTTTTAAACACGCTTTCAGGCTTACCATGTCCTATGACCTTGAAACAGGCTAGTTGAGCATTCAGAAATTAGAACTTGTGGGATGCAGGCAGCACACAAACCCACACACTTTTCGGTCCACAGAAAAACCAGACCCCCTGATCTAGTCCAACCCTCTGCTCAGGCAGGAAACTGTATACCATTTCAGACAAATCGCTGTCCAGTCTCTTCTTAAAAACTTCCAGTGTTGGAGCATTAACCATTTCTGGAGGCAGGTTGTTCCACTGGTTAATTGTTCTAACTGATTAATTGTTCTAACAGATCTATCTATCTGGCATCTATCTAGTTTGCTTGCTGCTCATCTGACTATAGAATAACAGAGTCGGAAGGGACCTTGGAGGTCTTCTAGTCCAACCCCTGCTCAGGCAGGAAACCCTATACCATTTCAGACAAATGGCTGTCCAGTCTCTTCTTAAAAACTGCCAGTGTTGGTGCATTCACAACTGATCCAATTGGATGGGCAGATGTAATTGGGAAGAGGCAGTCCCTCAGATAACCTGGTCCCATGGCATGAAGGGTTTTAAAGGTCAAGAAGAGCATCTTGAATTGGACCCAGAGGCGAAAGGGCAAACAATGCAGCTTACGGAGCAGGGGTGTCCTGTGTGACATTCTAGGGGCACACATACTAACCAGTTGAAGTTTTTGGAAATACTTCAAGGGCAGCCCCATTTAGTCTGCATTGCAATTGTCCATGTGGAAGGTGAGAGCCTCAGCAGAGCCTCCCAATCAAGGAAAGGGCATGCCTGGGGCACAACAGAAAGTTGTCCAAATATCCTCCTAGCCACAACCACTGTGGCTAGGAGAAGGATGAGGGGAGACACGATAGCAGTCTTCCAATATCTCAGTCTTCCAATATGTCAAAGAAGAGGGAGTCAAGCTATCCTCCAAAGCGCCCGAAGGCAGGCAAGAAGCAACGGATGGAAACCAACCATGGAGAGAAGCAACCTAGAACTAAGGAGGAATTTCCTGGCAGAACAATTAACCAGTGGAACAACCTGCCTCCAGAAGCGGTGAATGTTCCAACACTGGAAGTTTTTAAGAAGAGACTGGACAGCCATTTGTCTGAAATGGTATAGGGTTTCCTGTCTGAGCAGGGGGTTGGGCTAGATGACCTCCAAGGTCCCTTCCAGCTTTATTATTATTGTTATTGTTATTATTATTATTATTATTATTATTATTATTATTATTATTATTATTATTGTTGTTGTTGTTGTTGTTGTTGTTGTTGTTGTTGTTGTTGTTGCTATTACTGCTCAAGAAAGATGAATATATTATTAACTGCCATGATTTCAAAGGCAAAATAACAATGTGTTAACTTTGCTAGTAAATATGCCAGTGGACCTCATTCATTTGAAAAGATATCATAAAATCCCAGCCTTAAAAAGAACCTCCTATATCTGGCAGAACTTCAACTCTTCTCTCTAAAGAGCCAATATTTTTTATTTTCCCCTAAGAAGATAGGATGCAAAGGTTGGAAGAGACATCTGCCAGGTCCGCTAGCCCTTGCTAAAAAAATTGAACCAGTGGTTTGCTATTTATAGTTAGAAGACTTACACGATACCTGTGATGAAGTGGGCTATAGAAGAAGGCAGGTCTTCTGAGATATTTATTTTCAGGCAGCGAATAAAAAAATTCCGCGATAGAATCAATGCGGTTAAGGAACAGATAATGGCATTTATCACCAGTGTCCGGACCACAGTCAGAGTGACTAGTTAAGAAATATTTTCCAAAAGGAGAAGAAAAAAAAGGCATTAGCATTTAAAATGGGCATGGGAACCCTTAATTCCAAGACTACATCTAAAGTTCTAGAGATGAAATGAGATGGAAGAGGAGAGAAGGGAGGAGAGTTCTAATATGAAAAACAATTGTAGATCATTTTGGCCAGCTTGATCTGTCCTTCACAACTGCCTCCTTCTTTAATCTCCCTGCCCCTACAACTGGCACACCCCACCAGTAAATTATCTCTGAAGAAAGTATAGCCAATGACAGAGAAAATATCATTTATCTCTGATTTAAACAGACTAATTTCTCATCCTCACTAGAACAATGGTGTTGGGGAAATGATTGAAGCTACTTTTTAAAAGAGGGGAGTGAGGACTGTATAGTAAAGGGGTGGGCAACATGAAAGTATCCAGATTTTGCTGGACTGCAATCCCCATCATTCCTGATTACTGGATGAATGATAGTCCCATCCAACCAACATTTAGAGGACTATTGACTTGGAGATTCCCAAAATGTGAAACTAGTGTAAATTACACAGAGCAATTAGAAAAGTACGTTTTATGATTTCATGCAAGATCCAGGAGACTATCAGCTTGACATTGATACCTGGAGAGATTCTGGAAAAGATAATCAAGCAATGAATCTGCAAACACCTAGAGGCAAACCATGTCATAACCAGAAGTCAACATGGGTTTCTCAAACAACAAATCATACTTGACAAATCTTATTGCATTCTTTGACAAAGTGACCAAATTAGTGGACCAGTGAAATGCTGTGGATATAATTTACTTGGACATCAGTAAGGTGTTTGATAAAGCAGAAATTTCTTCCAACTTGTTATTCTATTAAGTTTAACAGTGAGTTAGACCATCAAATACACATCTCTGTTGCAGGGTGATGTCATTTGTTTGTCATTCATTCATTCATTCATTCATTCATCCATTCTTGACTCACCCATTTCCCTCATAGAGGGACTCTGGGCAGTGTCTAACAAAATATTAAAATATATTATAAAAAGGCAAGGATGACAAAAACACAGTCAAACTTAATTAGAAGACTAAATCTTAAATGTCATTGTTAAATATTAATGTTAAATCTTATTTAACATCTTCACAATTCAGTTTCAGGTTTTCACATAATTTATGTACAAATAAATTATCCAAAGATGAAAAGCGAAAGCGCAGAGAATCCTTCTTACTTGTACTATCTCCAATAATGTAACACTTGTGTTCAAAGCATTTGGTCCAGAATCCCAATGAGAAGACATATTCTCCCTGTGGATGCATCAACCAATAGGGAGAGATGGAGATGAGCAGAAGCAGGAGACAGTTAGTACAAGCAACAATATTGTATCCAGTTTTGTAATAACTGACTGGGAAGATGAAGCAGCAGATCTGCAGAGGAAGGGAGAATTGGCAGCAAGGTTAAGATAAATTACATTGTGTTTTGCTTCCATCCTGACCCTGCCTATTTCCTTCTCCTGGCTTCACCGTCTTTATGTTTTAGTCATCACATACCATGCAAAGGCAAAGATGGAGTTGGGTGGAAAGCCAAGAGTAGCAGCAAAGCTGATTGAAAATAAACACAGTGGAGAAAAGATGGCCACATCCTCTTCCATCAACATCTTCAACATCTTTATGAAGCAAATGGGAATCAAATAACACTGTGAGGATGTTGGGGGACACCATTCATTCCCTCAACCAGCCAGGACACTGCAGGTGATAACACCCAAAGAATAGTGATGCCAAATTTTGGTTGTGAGATTTGAGGCTGTTCTGTGTCATCTTAAAGCTTCCCACTCACATTTCCACTACAGCATTATTTCAGAAAAGAGCAGAGGGAGGGAACACACGCTGCTTAAAGGCTGCTATTGGCCTGCTAAATCATTCCAAGGTGTTATAAGAAGAAATGGGATATCAATGCCCAGGGGTGCTTTGGATCTCTTCAACCCCTTTCTCCTTTTGCATTAAGCACCAAACTGGAGTGAGGAAAAATAAACCTACTAAGAACAGTCAGACCCAACACTTCAAATTTAAACAAGAAACAATTCTGCTCAGACACATGTCGAAGCCCTGGGCAGATTATTGTGACATGGTTTAAATGACTCCCAGAAAACTAGCCTTCATTATGTAAAGTCCCTTGGCCTTCCACGCCAGTTTTGGATAGTCTTTATGAGATAAGTTTCTTTGCAAACCACTCTTCCTTAAGATTCAGCTCCAAATAGCCTCTTCTTCCCCACATATTAGGGGCAAAGTTTCTAAGGATTTACAAGTCTGCTTAGCTCAAATATGTCATCAAAGAAGGGCAAGGCCTCAGATGGCTGTTCAAGAAGTAACATTTGATCCAATGTGAGGTAAAAAAAAAAGTAACACCTGTAGCTCTCCTTCCAGGTAGCTTTCACTATCCGAAATCCCCTCTTCCCAAATCCCATTCATGTCCCTTGTTTAGCAAGCCCGACATTGCTTGATTCTATTCCATTCAACCAGTTCTAACTGTCATGGAATCTTCTTCACTGAAAAACCAGGAAGTGTCACAGATTGGGTATGTATGTGTGCAGCTTTGAGTCCATTTTGAGTCTTGGAAACTGCTTGGGCAAGTCCTTGTAGTTTTCTTGGCAAGATATTGGAAGGGATTTACCATTGCCTTCTTCCTGGGGCTGGGAGAAAGGGACTGGCCCAAGGTCACTGTTGTGTTGTGGGTTCTGGAGAGTAGGAAGGACGCCAGGCCGATGAGTACAGCATAACAGCTCTTTATTAGGTGGAAGTGACCATACTGGGGAATAGGGGTTACCCGCACTCTTTATATACCTGGCCAGGTACACAGCCAACCAATCAGATTGAACCTCTGTTTCCTGCCAAAACTGCTTCCTGCCAAAACAGTTACAGTTCACCGCCTCCTGGTGGTGACTCTTATACAAATGCTTTAGGTGTTCCTTTAAGCCTAATACATAACAGTCACCTTGCTGGCTTTGTGCTTAAGGTGGAATTAGAATACATGGTCTTCCAATTTCTACACTGAAGCCTCAACCACTGCACCAGGGGTAGGCAACCTTGGCTCTTTTATGACTCGTGGACTTCAACGCCCAGAAATCCTGCACTACACCAAACTGGCTCTATTTTGTATTATGCTGTTAAGCTTTATTTACATACATGATGGTGTCACTTGCTATTTTATTTTATGTCTGCACTTTGCTTAGTTATAAGCACATAATATTGCTAATAATATTTCTGCCTCCAAGCATACAAGGAGCAAGCTACAGCTCAAGTGCAAAGAACAACCAGATGCATTATCTAACAATTTTTGGAACATCATTGTGCTCTATGCTCATTTGTTTGGGCTACTGCAGAAAAAGGCAAGCTAACTATCTCAATCCTTGCCTCACCAAAACTGTTTTGCAACCTGGACTGGAGTCTCCAAGGACCCATCTGGCCTTCAAAACCCTTGCTTCATTCCCAAATGAGAAACATCCACCAAGAAGTATCTCATTTGCACTGCAAATATATTGCGTCGAAACAGTCCCTGTCTCACTAATGGATAAATCCACTTAAGGGCAGAAATTAAGACTGAATAGACAATAATCTTCAGTCACTTCAACAATTTTAATAGAAATGCTGGTGAGTGGAGCAGGGAAGACGCCAAGATACCAAGTTACGGCTCACATGTGGCCTTCCGTATCACAACTTGTTGTTGACTAAATGGCCATTCATTCAGCTTGTCTGTGATTTTCAGGATCTCCTAAGGATGTCTGTAATTGTACTCTTGGACAACGCAGATGAGGCATAGATTATACGGTAGACTTTTCATTGTCTGATTGTGGTATCTCTCCTTGTGCTTCTGCATTTATGTCACAGATTACATTTTCCTTTTCTTTGATCAAGCCCATATGATATAATAGGCTGATTGTGCCTGGAGGAAAAAATAATAATGGGGAAGTAAAATTGATCATGCATAGACAGAACGTAAACAAGAAACTACTGCTAGGCCTTTAAGTGATTGGGAAGGGATTGTTATAAATTTCTGACTCTTAATGCTACAACAAATGCAACAATGAAAAGGCTTTCCCCCTGCCACATTATGAAGAAGGTAACACGGGGGAAAATAGAAATGCGTTTTGTGTGAAAGATTTTTTTGTATTTAAAAATTCTGGGTGGAAAGTATGCTCAGATAATCTTTATCCTCCATTATCTTTATCCATATATCCATTCATTCATCCCTCGGGGCCCCTGACTTTCGGATTTAAGCGGGCCCTTTATACATGAGAAGATGCTTCTAGATATTTCTGTTTGAGCTTTCTGACTGGATTCAGGACTATCATTCGTTCATCCATTCAACTTTTTACACCAGCAGTTACTAAAGATCTTTGGTGGCTGACAATAAGACATACAATTAAATTCAGAGCTATTAAAAGCAGTTAAAAACAAGAATTAAAAGTCTGATTTGAAAGTAGGCTATTAGGGTCCTTTTAGAAATTAATGTAATAGTTCCTTAATTCAGCAAGGAGCATTGAATACAAAGAAAATTGAATACAGGAACATCTCGGTTGTGGCTGCCGTCCCAAAAAACTTATAAGAGCTGTTGGAGAACCTCTTCAGATAATCTCAGTGAGTTGCGGAATTCACAAACAATACTGAAAGAAAAGGGTAAAATAATAACAGAGTCGGAAGGGATCTTGGAGGTCATCTAGTCCAACCCCCTGCTCAGGCAGGAAACCCTATACCATTTCAGACAAAGGGTTGTCCAATCTCTTCTTAAAAACTTCCAGTGTTGGAGCACCCACAACTTCTGAAGGCAAGTCATTCCACAGTTTAATTGTTCTAACTTTCAGGAAGTTTCTCCTTAGTTCTAAATTGCCTCTCTTCTTGATTAGTTTCCATCCGTTGCTTCTTGTCCTGCCTTCAGGTGTTTTGGTATTTGAATTCTTTCAAATAGACTGGAGTCAGGTCTTGCAGAGCTTTAATCATAAAAACCAGGACTTTACATCTTATCCAGAGTAATTGGCAGTTAGCGCAATGGTTTCAGTTCAGCTGTAATGGGATTTCATTGAATAAACGACCTTCGCTCATTTCGCAGGGATTTGAAAACTTGGATTTTTGAGCTGTCTGGCCCAGACTGAGGGGTTTTAATTATTTATTAATGGGGTTTTAGTTTAAATTCAGGGACTTAATTTAATTTTAGTTTTAATCGATTTTAACTTTGTATGTATGTATTTTTAAATTTTTCCCTGTAAACCGCCCTGAGTCCTACGGGAATAGGGCGGTATACAAGTTTAAATAATAAATAATAAATCAATAAAATAAATCCACTTGTGCCACTTGTAGCTTTTGTACTGATTATGAGGTTAGTGTCCATGATCCGCTGGCAAATGTTAGAACAGGTAGCACACACTGATCAAAAACTTTTCAGGTATGGTGGGGAGGCTGTTCTTGAAAACTACACTTAACTTAAGAGTCTTACTTACCTAAGAAGAATGATAGAATACAGACAAAGCAACCGATGAAAAAACCACAGTACGGTTTCATTTTATTGTTGTATATATCAATCTTGATTCTTAGATTGTAGTACGTGATCAACAGAGCAGATAGCAAGAAGAGTCCTGCAAATAAAGAAGAGAAGTCAGAGTTCAGGATAAAAATACATACTCGGCTAGAAAAGATGTTGGGAAAGCATGTAGATTTTAAACCTGGACTTTTTTTTTTTAACTAGGCACAATGCCAGAAAAGATTGATAAACAAAGTATAGGCTTGATTTTACATGTGATAACAGCGGCAAGAATCACAATTCGCACAATATTGGAAAAATGAAGCGATACCATTAGAGAAAGAAATAATTAAAAAAAATACTAGAATGTCTGGAAACGGACAGGCTTACTATGAGGTTGAAAGAGAAAGAATACTTTCAAACTTGGGACTTATTTTATCAATGGCTGGAGAAAAGAATAAAGGATTAGTAATTAAATTTGTATTGGTGAATGATAAACTCAGACAACACTTTTGTTGAATAAATGCTACTGAATTGTATGAAAAAATAATAAAAAAAACTTTACCAAAAAGAGAGAGAGAGAGAAGTCAGAGTTCCTAGTAGGAGTGTCCATATTACCCAAAATCTAATTTTTAAAAAATGATCTTATTTGGATGTTTAAAATCATAGGTAAATAATTGAATTTTTCAATCCAGTAAAAGTGTACAAAACAAGCAAGGGCGAGGGGGTGGGGGGAGGGGGAGAAAATGAATGAATGAAAAGGGGGGGGGAACCAGCTATGCTTTCCACTTTACTTTCTATTGGATACAAGCAGTCCTCGACTTACAACAGTTCATTTAGTGACCATTCAAAGTTACAAAGGCACAGAAAAAAGTGACTGATGACCATTTTTCGCAAGACCGTTGAAGCATCCCCATAGACACGTAATCAAAGTTCAGATGTTTGGCAACTGACTCGTAGTTATGACGGTTGCAGTGTCCCGGGGTCATGTGATCAGCTTCTGTGACATTCTGACAAGCAAAGTCAATGGGGAAGCCAGATTCACTTAACAACCCTGTTACTAATGTAACAAGTGGCGAGAAAGGTCATAAAATGGGGCAAAACTCACTTAACAGAGGTTTCACTTAGCAACAAAAATGTTAAGCTCAATTGTGGTCGTAAGTCAAGGATTATGTGTAATTATCACAGTATTCTTTTTTTCATTCTCATTGGCCCATTTTTAAACCCCAAATCCATAAATCCAACATCTCTGGATGGATTCAGCAAATATCTTTCACTCAAGTGTAAAATCCAAGGCATTTTTTCCCGATTGATCCCCAGACACTTGATTCAACACAACGCTTCAAAATAATTCAACCTGATGGAGACTGAACACATGGAGTTGCCTTCAGAGAAAATCTTCAAGTCAACATTGGCACAATCCTGGTTTCTGCCAAGCCTCATTCAGGGAAGTGAGTGCTCTACGGAGTTCAGTCAACTAAAGCTAGCTTAGAGTAACTGAATCTTGGAAGCTAGAAGAGGAATTTCTCCAGGGTCTCTTTGAATGATTTGAAAAGCTTCTTCCCAGATTTCTTGCTTCCTGGATGGAGTTGCCATTTATGAGATGAACAGCCCATGGATTCATCTTCCATCGCTTGATTGTTGATGCCTGTTCTCCTATCCCTTTTCCAGCATCCTCAAAATCCTGCACAGCTTTTGTGTCAATGTTCCTTCTTCCCATTCAATCTCCTGAATGACTCATTCTCTAATCCCTGTTTCTCAACTTTGACTATTTCCAAGTATATGGATTTCAACTGCCAGAATGATCTTGGCAGTCCTAATGGACAATCACTTACATATAAGCCGGCAGTGTGCCGCAGCAGCCAAAAAAGCTAAGGCAATCCTTGGTTGCATAAACAGAGGGACAGAGTCAAGATCACTTTTTTTCCAAAACACCAGAAGGCAAGATAAGAAACAATGAGTGGAAACTAATCAAGGAGAGAAGCAACCTAGAACTAAGGAGAAATTTCCTAACAGAAGAATTAACCAGTGGAACGGCTTGCCTTCACATGTTTTGGGTGCTTCATCACTGGAGGCTTTTAAGAAGGGACTGGACAGCCACTTATCTGAAATAGTATAAGGCAGGGGTAGGCAACCATGGCTCTTTTATGACTCATGGACTTCAACTCCCAGAATTCCTGAGCCAACCGTGCTGAGGGGAAAGGGAGAAGTTTCCATGCTGAGCCATGCTGGCTCAGGAATTCTGGGAGTTGCCAAGTCCATGAGCCATAAAAGAGCCAAGGTTGCCTACCTCTGGCCTAGGCCTAGGCCGCTTTATGATTTGTGGACTTCAACTCCCAGAATTCCTGAGCCAGCCATGCTGAGGAGAAAGGGAGAGGTTTCCAAGCTGAGCCATGCTGGCTCAGGAATTCTGGGAGTTGAAGTCCATGAGTCATAAAAGAGCCAAGGTTGCCTACCCCTGATATAGGGTCTTTTGCTTGATCAGGTGGTTGGACTAGAAGATGTCCAAGTTTCCTTCCAACTCTATTATTTTGTATTCTGGAATGCTTAACAAGCCCATGCTGTTGATGAATTTCTGTGAATTGAAATGGCCACGGTTGGGCAACACTGCTCTAAAATATGACATAGATTGTCTCTCACTGCTTTTTGTCCACAACACCCTTCAGCACAATGACTTTTCCGTTTGGTAAACTGGGCCTCTCGTGACTTTCTAGGGCCTTGACAGGTGCCCAGCCATATTGACCTCTGCTGAGCATTTAACTATGAGCAGCTTACTTACCCATTTGCTGAGCTCAGCCCTATTATAGCAATAGCCCTTAGACTTATATACCGCAATATAAGGGGTTTACAGAGTCAGCCTATGGACCCCAACAATCTGGGCGTCAAGGTTCCAACAGATGAAACCCTCCAAAGAACCTCAAGGCATTGTTCTTTTCACGGTGGCACATCCTCATTTTACCCACCTCGGAAGGCTGGAAGGCTGAGTCAACTTTGAGCCGGTGAGACTCGAACTGCCGAACGGCAGTCAGTCAGCAGAAGTAGCCCGCGGTACAGGGCTCCTTACGTTCTCATCATTCCTTCATAGCTGAGCGGTTTACATCGTACCTGTGGTGAAATGAGCCACCGAAGAAATCAAGTTTTCGTTTATCTCCCGACCTATCAAGCGAGTCAGTAGCTTCCATGCAGAAATCAAAGCAACAAAGCCAAAGGAAACAGCAGATACAGCAAGGACCTGAGCAGCAATCAAAGGGCCTACAGGAAATATTCAAAGGAACAATTATACTTAAAGTTGTCTCATACTAAGCCAAGCTTCTGATCAGCCTGGGTGATCCGGCGGCACCAGACTTCCAAGTACCGGCACATCCCTGTTTCATCTTCAGATATATTTTCTTTTACTTCCAGATAATATTGCTCGGCTATAAGACAGGCAGGGCCCGTGATTTCCCCTACAGATAAGCCCTCGGCCTACCACCACAACTCAGCCCTGTTTCTAAGGGAGACCATTTGCTAAGTGAATTTTGCCCCATTTTGCAGCCGTTCTTGTCGCAGCTGTTCAATGAATCACTGCAGTTGTTAAGTTGGTGATGAGGTTGTTAACTGAATCTGGCTTCCCCGTTGACTTTACTCATCCCAGGGGTGGGGGATGGGGGTGGGGAACTCTGCAACCGTCATAAATAGGAACCAATTGCCAAGCGTGTCTGAATTTTGATCACATGACCACAGGGATGCTGCAATGGTCGTAGGTGTGAAAAAAGGGTCATACGTCACTTTTTTTCAGTCACTAAATGTTGTAAGGCAGGGACTACCTGACCTTTATTACGGGATGAGTGGTGATCATCCACTGTAGGCTGAGGTAGGCTGCACAATGCTATAGTATCAACATGATCTCAGATAACAACTTTTCTTTCAGCCAAGCTTCTTACCCACTTGATTTTATTTTAAAAAATAATAATAAAAAAATTAAATAAAAATTAAATAAATGAAATTAGATGCTGGGAGGCTGCAAAGGAAAGCATCGGCCTCCGGAAGCAATTACAGAGGCCTCAGAAGTCTTCTGACAGAATATAAATGGCAGGTGGTGTATCCCAGTTTCTCGGCAAACGGAGGTTTTTGGACCTCTGGCAATACCAGCTATTTTGTGGAAGCACCCATGAAGATGTGCTCACCTGGTCACAATCATTAGAGTCAGGAGCAAGAAAGCCAGAATGAATTAGGCAAAGTAGAAACAATGAGAGTAGCAGCAGCACTTAGACTTATATACTGCTTCATAGTGCTTTACAGCCTTTCTTTGAGCGATTTAGAATTGGCATATTGCCTCCAACAATCTGGGTCCTCATTTTATCGACCTCGGAAGGATGGAAGGCTGAGTCAGCCTTGGGCCAGTCAGGATCGAGCTGAGGGCAATCAACATAATTAGCCTGCAATACTGCATTCTAACTACTGCGCCATCATGGCGCAGTGAGAAAGTAAAATATTCATATTGTGCCATGTCTAGAGTTCGCTTAAATCCTCTGAATGGACAAGTGTGCTGTATTAGTTGTACGTCTCCTAAGCTCTAAGCTCAGTATTTGTCAACTTTGTCACCTTGTAAAATGTTTGGTCTATAATTCCCCAAAATGCTGGCCGGGGAATTCTGGGAGTTGAAGTCCACATATCTTCTTGAGGTCGAAAAACACTGTTCTAAACAGTTGGACCAGGATGGGCAGTAAAATATTTGAGCAGGCTATGACACTTACCAGAAGAGGACTTAATTGAGTTACAACTGTGTCCACCACAAACTGTCCACCATCCGTTCATAAAATAACCTTGGTATAACCTAAAGCTTAGCAATAAAGGACTTAAAGTGGTCACCAGCAACAGGATAAAGTTGATGGAAGACAGGATACCGTGCAGTTTCTTTGGAAAATTCAGGGGAAAATTCTATGAGGGGAAAAAAACAAAAAACAACCCAACTTATCTTCAAAATAAAATTCATCAGTCACCTGACTATACAAGTGAAGCATTCCACATGATATTTTTCTTGGACAATTGCGTGTTTTTTTAAAAAATGGTCTCAGTTTTCTTGACAACAACCCTGCTGAGCAGGACAGATCGGCATTTCTCAACCTCGGCTGGGGAATTCTCAGAGTTGAAGTCTATACAGCTTCAAGTTGCCAAAGTTGAGAAACTCTGGGATAGATTAAATCAAAGAGGGATCAGACTTGAGCAGACTTGAGAGGGCACTTATTACCACCTATGGTGGACCTGCGGTGAAGCGAGGAAGTATTGGCATCGGCTTCATATATGGTTGAATGAGATTTTAGGAAATTCTGTTAAACTGACTCCTGAGACGTTTTTGTTAGGCTTAAAACCAGACAATCTGAATAGATCTGCACGGTATTTGATGTCGCATTTGTTAACGGCGGCACGGATATTATGGGCTCAATATTGGAAGAATTCTGTTAGTCCTCCCGAGGATCTGTTAATCAAGAAATTCATTGATTGTGCGGAATCGGACCGTTTGACCATGCTGTTGAAAGATAAGGGGGATACAGATTATTATTTATCTTGGAGACCGTGGTATGAATGGTTGACAAAAAGGGATGGTTACGGGAAGGATTGATTATACAATGTAACAGCAACTTGTCTAAATCATTAGAATGTTTATTATTATGTTTTGTATTTTTTTAAAAGAATTTTAATAAGCACTGCGATGTATTGTTATGATGTAGTTGTGGATGATTTTAATAAAATAAAAAATATATTCCCAAAAAAAAAAGAATTGAGCACTTTGCCCTTAAGACAGAAAGCAAGTTTGTCACATATAGGTTGGTGTGTCTGTTGATGGAATTGCTTGTGGTGTGCCAGGCTTTGATGAACTCACGAACGTGGCAGGTGGTGGTGTGGCCAATGATTTCTGTATTGCTCCAATCGAACCGGTGCTGTTTGGTGTCGGTGTGGGTAGAGATTAAGGATTTGGGATCGTGGCGTTTGACTGCCAGCTGATGTTCCTGGATATTCCTTGGTTTCTATCATCCCAGAATTGTAGTAATTCAGTTTTCTCAACCTGTGTTCTGTGGAACCCCCCCCCCCCCGGAGAGGGAGGAGAGAGGTTCAATGTCATCACAGGGGGTACATGTAGGCTTGATGCAGTCTAGTGCTTTAAATCTTGAGTCAAGTCTTGGTGGTCCATGGCCACAAAAGGTATTTACAGAGGGCGCGTGGTGAATGAATGAATGAACGAACCTTTATTGTCAAAGTACAACCATGCATACATTGAGATTGGCTGAGCCTCCCTTCGTGCCCCCACCCCCCAACTTACAGTGACACAAACCCTCCATCTTATTACACCATGTGAGCTAATTGCACAACGCACCAGCCTCACAAGTCAATCATGCATAAAAGTTTATAAAATTATTTCCCGTTCAAAAGCCTAAGAGCCCATGGATAAAAGCTGTTCTTCAGCCTGTTGGTATGGCTGGCTATACTTGAGAGCCACTGAGGTGTTAGATTTTGTAATGCTAGGAAACGAGGGGTGGGAGTTGTAACATGGCTTTGTAGTTCTTATCTTTGAGCCCTGCTGAAATCATAGAATACAAGTGCTAAGTAAAGTGGCAGAGAAATCCATGGGGGAGGTAAAAAAAGTCAAGATGGTGCACTTACCAATGCCACTGAAGTCCCACCAAATAAGAAAAGGGGCTTTTGACTGTTGCCACACTGCTGGCTCATACTTAAGTGTTTATATTTATATTTATAACTTATTTAAATTAGAGTTTAATGTTAAACTTTAATTTAAAAATAAATGGGGGAAAAAGTTTGAGCCAGATTTGTCTAGTGCAGGGGTAGGCAACCTTGGCTCTTTTATGACTCGTGGACTTCAACTCCCAGAATTCCTGAGCCAGCATGGGGGAACTATGGCCCCTTCATGACTTGCGGACTTCAACTCCCAGAATTCCTGGGCCAGCCACGCTGAGGGGAAAGGGAGAGGTTTCCAAGCTGAGCCGTGCTGGCTCAGGAATTCTGGGAGTTGAAGTCCACAAGTCATAAAAGAGCCAAGGTGGCCTACCCCTGGCCTAGTGGTTAAAGTGCTAGCCTAGAAACTGGGAGACTGTGAGTTCTAGTCCTGCCTTAGACATGAAAGCCAACTGGCAACTTTGGGCCAGTCCCTCTTTCTCAGACCAAAGGGTTGTTATGGAAAATAGGAAAAGGAAGTAGTATTGTGTGTCTTCACTGACTTAAGTTATTTATAAACAATAATACAAATCAAATAAATGAATAAAGGTTGTGAATCACCCAGAATCTTGAGAGCGTTGTCTATGCCAACAAGTGAACAACTTTTTAAAAGAATTCAAATAATGCTATTTTAACAACTGTAGTAATAACTCTTAAGCCAGTGAGAACATATGGGTTTCACTATCATCAGGGCTGGTGTTATTTAGAGATGCCACAATCTGATGCTGTGATGATGTGTTATTGAGATGCTCTACAATGGTTCTGGGGCTTCTCCTGACATAACTGTACCTTGTGTTGTGCATGCACAGATGCCCCTTCCATTATTTTTGATCAAGGTCTCTGATAGCCCACTTCCTTGATACATCATTGGCAGAAAGAAAATCTAATGCCATTTTGGCTACTCAAAAACCTCTTACTCACAACCATTTTTGCCTGGAAATTATCCTGCCTTCCAGCTTCAGACAATGCCCGATACACATCTCCCTCTCCTCCTCAACCCCGCAGCGAGAATCTTTGTGGTTTCCATGCCTTCCTTTGTGAGCCTCAGTGATGTCATAGATGCCATGCCCAGACGCAGGCCCGTGCAGTGGTTCTTCATGCTTGCAAGAGGCCTCTGGATCGCTCTCTTGGCTAGTCTATCAACACTCTTTTTCATCAGCAGCTGCTGATTCCTTGATGGATTTATGTGCCATCAAATTGGTGTTGACTCATTGTTGTTGTTGTTGTTGTTAGTTGTGAAGTCATGTCTGACCCATCACGACCCCATGGACAATGTTCCTCCAGGCCTTCCTGTCCTTTACCATCTTCTGGAGTCCATTTAGGCTCACGCCTACTGCTTCAGTGACTCCATCCAGCCACCTCATTCTCCGTCGTCCCCTTCTTCTCTTGCCCTCCATCTTTCCCAGCATGAGGCTCTTCTCCAGTGAGTCCTTCCTTCTCATTAGGTGGCCAAAGGATTTGAGTTTCAACTTCAGGATCTGGCCTTCTAAAGAGCAGTCAAGGTTGATCTCCTCTAGGACCGACCGGTTTGATCGCCTTGCAGTCCAAGGGACTGGCAGGAGTCTTCTCCAGCACCATAATTCAAAGGCCTCAATTCTTTGGCGCTCAGCCTTTCTTATGGTGCAAATTTCACAGCCATACATTGCAACTGGGAAGACCATAGCCTTGACTATTCGCACTTTTGTTGGCAGGGTGATGTCTCTGCTTGACTCCTAGGGACCACATATTCCATGATGGTTGGTCCCAGCCTGCTCCTGCTCCCACCCCACTGTAACTAAATCCATCAACGTTAATGCTGGTTGTCCACTTTTTTTTCCCTTCCACCTTTCCCAGCTTTCAACTGAAATATGTTCATATGGTTTTTGTGTTTTTAATTGTATACTACTCAGCGCTGCTCTGTGAGTGATTTTCTGATTTTTCTGCCCAGCCCCTGGCCAGCCTTACTTGCCACATAATGATAAATTCACTGCAGGAAATAATACTAAATTGGATTAAAAAGAAACTCTCAGGAAGGTTTGGAAAATTCACTTAACAGCCGGGGAAATTCACAGACTGCTGGGCAACATGAGAATGAAAATAGCTCTGAGATAGTTCCCCCCCCCCAAAAAAAAATTGACTACATGGCCTTACTTTTGATTGAGAGACATCCACTGAATGAGATGTGTTTTTAATAATGCAATTTAAAGGCAGTGCACCAAATCTGAATGTATTTTTATGAAGGCAGTAACAGATAATTGGGTGGGTGGAGCAGAACAGTTTTGCCATGACTTTGACCATTCAAACGGGGGTGGTCCCCTGTGCCCAGACGGGCTCAGAGTAGCTCTCTGGCATTCCAAATGCAGGGCATCCCACTGACTCAATGACATTACCAGTTGGAATGCCAACATCCAATCAGGCTCCAGGACTTAATCTGGGTTCATAAAGAAGAATGCCTGTATCCGTGAAGGTGGCCCTCAGGAATCATGCTTCAGATGACTCTGTCTCTTCTGCTTCTTGCTGTCTTCAAACAAGCCAGCTGGGTTCACGAGACCAACTATACCTGGAAGCGGGGGTGGGGGGGTGGGGAATCAAAGAGAGGAATGGAAAATGAGAATCTGTGCAGCAGATCTGTGTATCTACCAATATATATTTTTTATTAAAAAAAATTGATTTGGCAATCAATCAGTAAGGATTTCTGATTCTTAATTACCCAACCACTAGGCCAGGAGTAGGCGACCTTGGCTCTTTTATGACTCGTGGACTTCAACTCCCAGAATTCCTGAGCCAGCGTGGCTCAGCTTGGAAACCTCTCCCTTTTTCCCTCAGCGTGGCTGGCTCAGAAATTCTGGGAGTTGATGTCCACGAGGCATAAAAGAGCCAAGGTTGCCTACCCCTGCACTAGGCTTCTGAAAAACAAGCATTTTGGGATAAATCAAGAGTGGACTGGAGGGTGGGTAGGTTAGAAGAATCTTGATTCTAGCACTGATCATAGCTACCTGGAACGAGCATGCATTCAGATAGAACAGGGGTGTCAAACTGCTGGCCTGCGGGCCAGATGCATTATAGCAAAACTGTGCCCACCCCATTGCTGGCAATGGCAAAAAAGTCACGATACGTCGCAACACATCATGTGACATTGCGAGTTTGACACCCCTAAGATCGATGTTGTTCTTTCTATTTGATTTTTCTGTTGCTATATTGGACCTTATTTGGTATTTTCTGTTTGGATGTGCTCCTTGTAGGAGAAGACCAGGCTGAGCCTGAAGGAGGGGTCAAATGCATCATCAGTCATGAGTCCCTGCATGGCCACAAGAGATCTAAGTTCAGCCCATCTTGAATTCCTTTGTGTTTCTTATCTCCCACTCATTTCCCTTGACCGTTAGTAGTTCAGATTCTTGTAGAGAGCTTAAGCTTGCAACAAATCTTCATAATCATTTGAACTGCCTAAATCTCCTGATTTCCCCCGGTGCTTGACACCCCTGACATGCACCATCTATCTTGATCTACCTATGGATTTTTATTGGTTGATAATTGCAGTTTCTGCATGTTCCCTCCCCGGTTCTATCTGCCTAACCCACAATGTAATCTTGTCATATATTCTAGAGCAGGGCTCTCCAAAGTTGGCAACCTTAGGACTTATGGGTTTCAAGTCCTAGAATTTCCCAGTTAGCATGGGAGTTGAAGTCCACAGGTCTTAAAGTTGCCAACTTTGGAGAGCCCTGCTCTAGAGTAAAAATCATGTACCTTACAGGACAATTTTTTTAACCAGAAACAGCTAATCCTATGAGTTCTTCTAAATAAGAGTTGTTGAAGGCCTCCTCTCCATGCAGGGCGAAAGGTGTGAAGGTCTGGGAGGCATCCCTTTTGGGAACCTGAGAAGCAGGGAGCTTCCACTTGGCTTACTTTTGGTACATTAGTCAAGAACATCTTATTCCACAGAGCCTTGGTTGCACTTTTATTGCAATGTCCTTTTTTCTCTTAATTTGTGACGGTCCAATTTCATTTTGACCATGGTGATATTACTAGATCCTGCCTTTAATCATTGGAAGTAGACAGTGGTGGGATTCAAACATGTGAACAACCAGTTCTTTGTGTGGATGCTGCTTCCGGAAGTCCGTTCTGGGCCTGGGCAACAAAAAAATTAGCTCCCGGTTCTGACAAACTGGTGCGAACTGGCTGAATCCCACCACTGGAAGTAGAGCAATCTAGAAATAATGTTATAAATAAATAAATACCTAAGATGAAGGCCAGAAGACAGGCAACACAACCTACATAAAAACCAAAGGATGGTGATAGGTATATATCCTCTGTACTGATCTGAGCTCTAATCCTAAAGCAGATAATCATCAGAGCGAATAGCAGAAAGATGCCTAAAGAGAAGAAAAAAAAAGAGACTTGGTCCACATATATTCATGCCCCACCATTTTAGCCCTTACTTCTGCTTGGCTGGGAGTGTACAGTCTGATAAAACCTAAGCCTTAGTTAACAAAAACTAATCAGATCATCATCTAACAGGAAATGCCCAAATAAAGGAATTGCACGATTTAATGTGATGATCTGATTCACCCGGCATACAAATACAGTGGCTGGATTACCCAGGTTAAATGCTGAGTAATAAAGTATCCAAGCCTTTGGGAGGGAGGATAAATTTGGCCTGTTGTTCAAGCCCAAACGTTATGTCTCAGCTTGTGAGCTTTGCCCCTCCGTGAATCTCTCACGCTCAATCCATCAATATCTTTGGTTTCCCTTTAATACCATCTTTCTGACTTCAGCTACCAATTATGAGGCCTGGACAACCAGATCTCAACCCTAACCCTAACCCTAACCCTAACCATTAGATAAGGCTGCAAGGAACTTGGGGAGAGAGGAATCCTTGTCCTTTTGCAGTTGCAGAGTGACTCCAGGCTAACCCCGCACATCATCCCTGCTAGTCTGTTTGCTTCCCAACACCAACAATGTCCTCCAATGCAACAGTTTTTAAGACACTGAAAGGGGGATTTCCCTTATTGTGTAGTGGGTTGTGGACCGCATGGCAATGAGGAGGCAAATGAGTACCGCATGTCAGCTCTTTATTTGTGGTAGGCGCGAACTGAACAAAGGGGATTACCTGGACCCCTTATTTACTTAGCCAGGTGATGCTCTGGCCAATCCATCCATCCGTATCTCCCGCCGAAACCCTTTCGGCCAATCCAGCCACAGCACAGTGCCCCCTGGTGGTACCTGCAGAGCTGCTGCTGCTCACACCCCATACATAACATCCCTCATTGTCCTTTTGAGGACCAAAACATCTACTAAGGTAAGATTTCATTTCCCTGTTTACCTTCCTGTCTCTTGCCCTCTGTTCCTATCTTCAACCTGAGACTTGAACGGATAGTCATTTGAGAGGTTTAATTGCATTCCCCCCCACCCCACCCCAAATACCTGCAAAGAAATTAGCCAGGGAAGAAATCAAGCTTTTAGAGAGTGCCGTATGAAAGAATTGGGAGAAGTTGTCCTGTGATAAAATTAGGGAAATTAAAGAGTTGATGAAGGCCAATAGCGAAAACCACCGGGCAGTTTGTAGCATTACTGGAGACACTAAGAAGAAGAAGAAGAAGAAGAGATATTGCATGATAAGAAACCAAGGATTCTTAAACCAAAATGGTATGGAAACAATGACAGTGCACATCACAAATCATATAAACTATCCCACCTCCCCATAGACTTCCAAGGGTCTTGCTACCATGTTTCAGCAACCAAATAAGCTCCAAATTCAGTATTTTAGCTTGTGTTAGGCTATGTGTTTTTCTTCAGAGTAAAAAAATAACCCTACTAAACTCAACTCCCTTTGGGTGATATGGCACCTGCAACATTTGGAGACCTCTAGAAAGACCGCAGAGAAGAGCAGTGAAGATGATAAGGAGTATGAAAGCTAAACCATATGATGAACAACTGAGGGAAGTAGATATGTCTAGTCAAAGAGAGAGAAGGATTAGGGGAGAGATGGTAGCCGTCTTCCAATAGTTGAGGGGCTCTCACCAAGAAGGAGGGGTCGACCTATTCTCCAAAGTACCTGGGTACAGGACAAAATTAACAGTGGGAAATCATTAGAGTTCCAACCTAGAATTAAGGAGAAATGTCCTGACAGTGGACATCAAACACTGGAAAGGCTAGCCTCCAGAAGTTGTGGGTGCTTTATCACTGGGGGTTTTCAAGAAAAAAACTAGACCACCACTTGTCTGAAATGGTATAGGGCAGGGGTAGGCAACCTTGGGTCTTTGATGACTCGTGGACTTCAACTCCCAGAATTCCCGAGCCATCCATGCTGAGGGGAAAGGGAGAGGTTTCCATGCTGAGCCATGCTGGCTCAGGAATTCTGGGAGTTGAAGTCCACGAGTCATAAAAGCGCCAAGGTTGCCTATCCCTGGTATAAGGCCTCCTGATTGAACAGGGAGTTGGATTAGAAGACTTCCAAGACCTCCCAACCCTATTATTTTATGTTTTATGTTCTTCACCCTCTGGACTGTAATCCCTCCCTTCTGGGAATCCAGACTACATTTCATCTCAGTCAGACAGATTACTGAATTTAATCAAGGGTACTTGCGCCTCTTACCGTTTGGCAAAGACATTTTATGACAACCAGAATTATTGCATTTGAGCCACAGTCCCATAAAAATAAACTCATTCTTAGAATTATTCCAGAGCCAAAAGGGAGTTAAAGTGACTATCAGGACAATCATGAAGTTGAAGCAGCAGAACAGGTGGTAGACAATTCTGCTAGAAGAGGGGCTCTGCAGAAAAAGGAAAATCAAACATGAATCATCCTCATTATCAATGAGCATTTAAGCATTCAGAGAGTTGGTAGAAATAATAATAATAATAATAATAATAATAATAATAATAATAATAATGATGATGATGATGATGATGATGATGATGATGATGATGATGATGATGATGATGATGAAGTTGGAAGGGACCTTGGAGGCCATCTAGTCCAACCCCTGCTCAGGCAGGAAACCCTGGCCTATACCATTTCAGACAAATGGCTGTCCAGTCTCTTCTTAAAAACTTCCAGTGTTGGAGCATTCACCGCTTCTGGAGGCAGGTTGTTCCACTGGTTAATTGTTCTAAGTTCCAGGGCTTTTTTTCTCATAGAACGCTCAGAACGGAGTTCCGGCACCTTTTTTGGATGGAACCTTGTAGGGTAGGCAAGGCGGGTTGTATGACATGTGTGAGTTCCGGCACCTTTATTCTTTTATAAAAAAAGCACTGGTTCTAACTGTCAGGAAATTTCTCCTTAGTTCTAGGTTGCTTCTCTCCTTGACTAGTTTCCATCCGTTGCTTCTTGTCCTGCCTTCAGGTGCTTTGGAGAATAGCTTGGCTCCCTCTTCTTTGTGGCAGCCCCTGAGAGATTGGAACACTGCTATCATGTCCCCCCTCGTCCTTCTCTTCATTAAATTAGACATAACGAATTCCAGCAACCGTTCCTCATATGTTTTAGCCTCCAGACCTCTAATCATCTTTGTTGCTCTTCTCTGCGCTCTTTCTAGAGTCTCAACATCTTTTTTACATTGTGGTGACCAAAACTGGATGCAGTATTCCAAGTGTAGCCTTACCAAGACATTGTAAAGTGGTATTAATACTTCATGTGATCTCGATTCTGTCTCTCTATTAATGCAGCCTAGCGCTGTGTTGGCTTTTTTGTAAGAAAGAGTTGAATTTGTGAATTAAAGCTTTTGTGCTTTAGCCAGCTAATCCTGTCAGGACCTTGTTCTTCTCCTTCTTCCTTTCCCTGCTCAACATGTATATTAGCCTCCTTTCATTTGGATTATTAGTTAGAATGAAATATTTCAAGCTAACTCAGCTCACTGTTAGGCGTTCGATCCTGACTGGCTCAAGGTTGACTCAGCCTTCCATCCTTCCCAGGTTGGTTAAAATGAGGACCCAGATTGTTGAAGGCAATATGCTGATTCTGTAAACTGCTTAGGGCAGACATGTCAAACACAAGGCCCGGGGGCCGGATTCGGCCCACAAAGTGGTTTCATGCGGCCCGCGAAGCCATCCTGGAAACAGTGAGGGAACAGCCCCCACTGCCTTGGCCCTGGCCCAGAGACCCTCCTTCTGCCAGAGACCCTCAGATCTGTCCCACTCCTGCCCAGGCCCCCATAGGCACCCTTGATGCGAACGATGTAGAGCTGGCCATGCCCACCCAGTAGGCCATACGCACTGCAGCCACGCCCACCCAGTAGGCCACGCCCACCCTGGCCATACCCACCCGGCCCCCTGAGGGCAACCGCAATGCTGATGTGGCCCTCAATGAAATTGAGTTTGACACCCCTGGCTTAGGGAGTGCCGTAAAGGACTATAAAGCGATATATAAGTCTAAGTGCTATTGCTATTACTAAATAGAAATAAACAGTAATAGTAATAATAGCGGGCATAGGCTATTGTGACTTAGAAAACCCATTTTACTTACCATTAGGTCTTCTGGCACTATATCCGACTCTCCGCATCAAATAATAATTGTTATCACCCAGCCTCCTTTTTAATGCTCTGGTCAGCTAGGCAACCTTGTGAGATTTCCATGCTTACCTTTGTGAGACTTGCAATGACCTCACAGGTTCTATACGGACAAACAGACAGACACAGCATCGCCACCCCTACCATTTCTTCTTGCTTGGACTTAGAAATCCCTGGTTGCAGTGCAAGCAAGGAAGTCAGCCTTCATGTACAGCTTGGCTCAAAAGACATTTGGGGGACAGAAAACTGGAAACAATTTCTCTAAATTTCCGCAGAGAGAGGAGAAATAGTCCACGGATTCCAGAAGGGTAGGATTCCCCTTCCGACATCAATCAATCAGAGTAGAGCTGGAAAGGACTTTGGAAATTTTGGAAATGTAAACATAAGTCAGGCACGTATTATCATGTTTCTTGGACATGTGATAAAGCGAAGAATTATTGGGAAAAGATACATACTGCGCTAGAAAAGATGTTGGGAGAACATGTCGATTTTTAAACCTGAACTTTTTTTATTAAGTATATTGCCAGAAATGACGAATATACAAAGCTTATGCTTGACTTTGCATGTCACAATAGCGGCAAAGAATTATACTTGCCGCAACGCTGAAAAAGTGAAGGAATACCATCAGATGAAGAAATAATAATAAAAAAAAAATACTAGAATGCCCAGAGATGGACAGAGTGACTATGAGACTGAAGGAAAAAGAAGAAATGGACTATTAACAAACTTGGGATTTATTTTACCATTGGCTGGAAGAAAGAAGAAAGGATTAGCATGCAAACTCAAGAGAGCACGTTGGTTGAAAAATTATTATTGTTATGTATGGGAAAAATGAATTAAAAACTTATATATGATTATGGATGAAACGTGTAACAATAATATTATGATTATGATTGTTGTTGTTGTTGTTGTTGTTGTTGTTGTTATACACTTTGCCAAACTTTTGATTTGGCAAGTTAATAGCCATCAAGTCAAACTTGATTCCTGGTAATTGCACAGGCACTGTAAATGCCTCTGTCTTGTCCTGCCTTCAACAAACTACGTACTCTTCAACGGACATGTCAATAATCCCAACCCACCCACCTACCCTATCTGATTCCATTCCCCTTCTTCCCCTTCTTCCAACTAGCCAAGTATCATTGGCTTTCCTGTCCATCATTCATTTGCACCAGAAGCCCAACTTATGTGTTGGAAATCCTTATCTCAAGGGAGAAAAGAGCCTTTATTTCCTGCAGGACTGAGTGGTTCTCCTTACAATCCATGCATGGTACCATTATTCAACACAAGCCTTGCTCTCCTTTTTCTTGCTTTTTTCTCAAAAGGAAAGGATTAAATAATGTGAAGTTAAGCATCTGTGGGGCTGAGCACGCATTTCATTTGTTCTTGGTTGTTTTTTTTAAGAAATGTGAAGATCAGTGGATACCAAACCACTCCTGATTACAGAAACCAAAGTTTGAAGATGCAAAAACATGTCACCTGGACTTAAATGGAACGGAACTTTCTTTCGTCTCCATTAAATTCAAATGGGGCTTGTTTGGCCTTGGCAAAGCATACTGTGGTTTGTACATGATAGTTCATGGCTTCAGAATATAGACCCATCCTGCCATTGTGGCTTATTAAAAAAAAAGTGCTGTAAATAAAGTACTCACTTGCACCTCCAATTGTCAAGGATCTGAAGTTTTGTCAAGAACCAAACATTTATTTTTAATAATGCACTGAAGAAACTAGAGTGGCAAAGAAATTGGTGGGGAAAATGAGAAGGGGTCTGCATTTTGGAACGCCGAACCACTATTTATGGAATTGTTCAACTCTGAGGTATTGTTAGCTGAGTGTTTGTCCTTCCTTTTAACCTGTCTATGCTCCATTTTCTTCTGGAGGAGTCTCTGTTTAAACGTTTCAGCACGAGGCTTCTGTATCTCAGTAGACTGAGTGTGCCTAAGCAGGTACAGAGGGTGAATAAGAAGAAAACATGGTCAGTCATGCATAAGATTTATACAGGATTAAAATCCTAATTTGTGAGATTGTGGTGCAATTAGAAACTCCTAAGAGTGTGTGTGGGGGGGGGGAGGGAGTTGTGTGCCTGCATGCATATTTAAGTCATTGCAATTGTTCCACTTAGATTGTGACTCTGACTTGACCCTGATGTTCAGTCAGGTAACTCCTAAATAATGCATGGATGGCTTGTGTTTTAAAAGTCATAAGAGCCAAGTCAATCATTGGCTAAGGAGAATCCTGCTATGTCAAACTGAAGAATGATAGGATCCTGCATTTTGTAATGAAATCCCCAGGTATTTCCAGAAAACTGCATCTTGCTCATGAGTCTGGAAGATAAGATGCAGCTTTCACGACTAGAGGTTTTCCCACAGTGTTGATTCCTGTGCCTAAATTGGTGACAGTGAAGCCAGGTTACTAAGTCCTCCTTTTGCTATTATTTCAACATCTTTATTGACCTTGGCCCCAGTAATAAAGTCTGTCTGAATTGCAGTTAATTACACCCTCCAATTGGTTGAGTTTCTCCTGCTTCTCTTCCCCTCATGTCAGGAAAGGGAAGTCTCCCTTTAGTGGGCACGTTTTTTGTATAAAGCATAAAATATAAAGGTAAAGGTAAAGGTTCCCCTGCACATGTGTGCTAGTCATTTCTGACTCTAGGGGCCAGTGCTCATCTCCGTTTCAAAGCCGAAGAGCCAGCGCTTGTCCGAGGACGTCTCCGTGGTCATCTGGCTGGCATGACTAGACGCCAAAGGCGCACGGAACACTGTTACCTTCCCACCGTAGTGGTCCCTATTTTTCTACTTGCATTTTTACGTGCTTTCGAACAGCTAGGTTGGCAGAAGCTGGGACGAGTAACAGGCGCTCACTCTGTTACGCGGCACTCGGGATTCGACCCGCCAAACTGCCGGCCTTCTGATCGACAAGCTCAGTGTCCTAACCCACTGAGCCACCGCGTCCCTTCACATAAAATATATCTGGATATAAAACTTCTCACAGTTCCCATGTGATGCACTTACCTAACACAAAACAGTGTACACAAATGAGGCAACTTCCAATGAAACCCCACCAAAGTTTGATTTCGCCCCTGAGTTCATCAAGCGCAGTCCTAAGCCGGAAATGTACAATCAATAGCAAAATCATCAGGAAGATTCCTAAAAGGAAGGAGGGAGTTAAGGCTCCATATAACAATCGATCTTTCAAAAGGGTTTTCTATAATATTACAAAATCAAATTTTAGGAATAATGGTTTCCCTGGATTGGATTCACAAGTTGGGCTAGCACAGAGTTTCTCAACCTCGGCAACTTCAAAATGGAAGAACCTCAACCCCTAGAATTCCCCAGCCAGCCACCTGTACCCTCCCTGTTGGCGAGATGAATATGGATTGTTTTTGGACATTATATCTTCTGTTTTCACATTTCACATTTGTTGTTTATATTATCCGATTGTTATCCACTGCCCAGAGATGCTATTGGCGAGATTAGCGGCTATATAAATTTGATTAATAAATAAATACTTTGGGAGCCGCAGGGTTTGTGATTCCTAGATCTTCCTCAGATGATCACCTCAGGGAATAGCACCTTGGCTTACACCATACCTGCACAGAAGTTAGATGCTGAGGAGATCTTGTCTTCCATTATGTTTGTGTCCACGAGGCGAGATATAAAATTGCGTGATGAGATAAAGGCGAGTAAGGCAAAGATGAAGGCCAAAATCGCAAAAAAACGGATGGTATCCAGATGGGCTAGAGGAATTTGTTTTTCCAAGAGGAAGAAGAAGAGTAATTTAATGTGAAGTATAGCAAATTAGGGAGGAAGGGAGGGGTAAGACCAACAGAGTCCCTTACTACAATATCACCTCTCTGAATGTTGCCCAGCCCTGACTAAAAAGAAAAAAAAAGTCAAGATGGCACCTTTGACCACACAGTTAGAGCTGCCATCTTGACGTTTTGGACCCGCCACCCCTGGTAAATTCCTTGTCTTGAATCTTCTCTATTAATTAGATTAATTCACTAAACATCAGCACCTAGATTTGAACCTGGAACTTAGAGCGTGCAGTGTAAACTCTTGGTACCACTAAGCTGAGACTGCCTACATTTGAAAACTGAAATGCCTGATTAATCCATTTCAGTCTTCTCCAATCTTATAAACTTACCAGAATTTTTACCTATGGCCATCCCAGCTGAAGAATTTTGAAATTGATTTTTTTTTGGCTTTAAAATCTCCTAGTAAAACATGTCAGCCAACCTGCCCCCCCCCACCATCAGTGTTGGACTAAAACCCAGGATTACATTCCTACAATTCTCATTAACCTCTAATAACCGGCCTATCTAGCATGTGGCAGACTATAGCAGGGGTGTTCAAATCTGGCAACTTTTAAGACCTGTTGTCTTCAACTCCCAGAATTCCTCAGCTAGAATTGTTAAGAGTTGAAGTCCACAAGTTTTAAAATTGCCAAGTTTGGCGTTCCCCGGGGCTATAGGATGACAGAACATTATAAACAAACAAACCTATCCAATGGTGGGATTCAGCTGGTTTGCACCAGTTTGGCACAAGCGGTAGCTAATTTTCTGTTGCCCAGGCCTACCACAGACTTCCAGAAGTGGTATCCATACAGAGAACCGGTTGTTCACATATTTGAATCCCCCCCCCCACTGAACCTCTTGTAGTCAAAACAGAAGGTTCAATACTTTGCATATCTCCCTGTGAAGATAGTTTTGGTAAAACTAAATAACAGTCAGATAGCCTTCAGCTTTCAACCATTCATTTAGTGGATTGTTCAAAGTTACCACAGCACTGAAAAAGTGACTTAAGGAGTTAAGTCCTTGCACTTATTGTCAAAACTGATTCACCTTTTCACCTAGATTTTCTCTTTTGCTCATATCTTGACAGTGGAAAGAAAGAGTGGGAGGGACGGCATCTAGGCAACCCAAGAGTCAAAGGCCAGCTCTTGAAGGAGAAGTGGACTTTTCCTATAACAAGAAGAAATATTACTATTGGACACTGGGTGGGTGGGGTGAGAGAGTCTATTGATTAACTAAGCAAGTTTTCAAGTGGAAAAAACAGAGCTGGTTTTGCTTTTTTCTGTGCTAATGTAAATTTTCAGTAAAGTATCGTACTCTTGGTAAAATCACATCCCAGGAGTTTCTTTTTCCAGAAATGACTACGGGAGAGTTGATACTTACAACAATTGAGCAGCACCCCCATGGTCACATAATCAAAGTTTGGGTGCTTGGCAACTAATATGCATTTATGAGGGTCAGAGGATCCTGAGGTCATGTGATCACCATTTGTCACCTTCCCAGCTGGCTTCCAACAAGCAAAGTCAATGGGGGAAGGCCAAATTTGCTTAGCGAGCGCATCGTTCACTTAACAATTCACAGCCACTGCAAGAAAGGTGGTAAAATCAAGTGCAACTCACCTAATAACCACCTTACTTAGCAATGGAAATTCTGTAAGTTGAGGAGAATTAAAGGGGCAGCAGAGGAAGTCCTCGACATACGACCACAATTGAGCGCAAAATTGATGTTGCTAAGTAAGACATTTGTTAAAGAGAGTTTTGCCCCATTTTATGACCTGTCTCGCCACATTTGTCAAGTGAATCACTGAAGTTACTAAAACAGCAACCTGGCTGTTACGCAAATCTGGTTTCCACGTTGACTTTGCTTGGCAGAAGGTCCCAAAGGGTGATCACACGATCTTGGAACACTGCAACCATCACAAATATGTGTCCTTTGTCAAGCATCCAAATGTAAATCGTGTGACCATGGGGATGCTGAAAAGGTCATCAGTGTGAAAAACATTTTTCATCAAGATCGCGTAAAGTACTAATACCACTTTACAATGCCTTGGTAAGGCCACACCTGGAATACTGCATCCAGTTTTGGTCACCACGATGTAAAAAAGATGTCGAGACTCTAGAAAGAGTACAAAGAAGAGCAACAAAGATGATTGGGGGACTGGAGGCTAAAACATAGGGAACGGTTGCTGGAATTGGGTTATGTGTAGTTTAATGAAGAGAAGGGCGAGGGGTGACATGATAGCAGTGTTCCAATCTCTCAGGGGCTGCCCCAAAGAAGAGGGAGTCAAGCTATTCTCCAAAGCACCTGAAAGCAGGACAAGAAGCAATGGATGGAAATTAACCAAAGAGAGAAGCAACCTAGAACTAAGGAGAAACTTCCTGACAGTTAGAACAATTAACCAGTGGAACAAACTGCCTCCAGAAGTGGTGAATGCTCCAAGACTGGAAGTTGTTAAGAAGAGACTGGACAGCCATTTGCCTGAAATGGTATAGGGTTTCTTGCCTGAGCAGGGGGTTGGACCAAGGTCCCTTCCAACATTATTATTATTATTATTATTATTATTATTATTATTATTATTATTATTATTATTATTATTATTATTATTATTATTATTATTATTATTATATGAAGCAGTAGGCGTGAGCTTAGATGGACTACAGAAGATGATAGAGGACAGGAAGGCCTGGAGGAACATTGTCCATAGGGTCGCAATGGGTCGGACACGACTTTGCAACTAACAACAACAACAACAAAATTATTATTATTATTATTTATTATTATTATTATTATTATTATTATTATTATTATTATTATTATTATTATTATTATTATTATTATTATTGCCGTTGTAACTTCAAACAGCCACCAAATGAACTGTTGTAAATCAAGGACTACCTGTATGTTTAATGCAACTTTAGGTGGGAAAGTCGTCCAGCAGACAGGAAGAACACCACTCTCCTTACTTACCTTCCTCAGAGAGAGAAAAGTCTTTGCAGCCTAATTTGTCACAGAAATCCCATATCCCAATAACTGTATATTCTTTCTTGGAATTTTGCCGGAGCCAGATGGGAGTTGCCATGATAATCATAAGCAGCATGAAGTTGATGCAGCACAACAGGCAATAAATGTTTTGGTAGTAAGGCGACCGCCAGATCTTGGAGTAGACCTGTGGAAAGAATCTAGCCTTTCAGGCATCGTCATCATCAAAGTGATCTTTTTGGACATTACAGACAGATCCTTCAGCCAATTTGACAACAGCCTCCCCTTCTATAAGTGGAAAGAGTGTAGGAACACTTCTGGTCACAGCTGGAGAGAAGAAATAGGGCACCCTACTTGCTAGCTAAATATATTTCTCAGTAACCCAGAACTGCTGAAGATGGAGGGAAGGGTGAGTTTCATATATATATCTAATGAGCCATGAGAATAACCTGGGGAGACAGGAGGACAAGCCACAAGATAGGCAACATTCTGATAAATGAAGTTGAGTTTCAAAGGAAGGAAGAGGGTGGTGGACGGATCTTAGATGGGGCCATCCTCAGTTCTCTGGAAAGTAAAAGCAGAGAGGAGGTTTGGGCTTTCAGACTTGCAAGATTCTGACAGGGCAACCTCTCAATAAAGGCAGGGCTAGTAAACTTCCCCATAAGTGTTTTTAAAATTAGGTCTAGCCCCCTGCCATGTGAGATCCAAGGTAGCTTGGGGCTGAGGAACTGTTAGGCTGCCAACCTCTGTTTCAAATCCACTTTGCCATTTCCTTTGTTGGACTTACTATGCCAGACCAGGTGGCTGTGCAAATATTAATTGAAGGGTCACGTTTCTCATACGGCTGTCCCTTTGGAGGCATCTCAGATCAAGCTAGTTTGGAGAAGCAAAGCAATCCCTCCACCCTACCCTCCCAGCAACTGAGCTTGCAACTCCAAAAACATGGACAACCCTTGCCCAGCTTCTTCTCCATATCTATTGGCTGGCTTACTTTCATGTCACAGTCCAAGCCAAAACATCACAATTGTTCCATGGCACAGCCTCCAACTGTCAGAGAATCTTCTTTCCTGCAGGAACAAAGACCTGGGAATACGCAGGCATCTTTCTGATGGTCAACCCCCAACCCATGTTTTTCAGGATTTCCTACCAAAGAAGCTGATAGCCAGGGGTACTTGGCTGTCTGAATCTTTTTGCTTCTGTTCTCTAGAGATGGGCTGCAAAAGGCCTTTCCATAAAAGATCTCCAGGATGTTCCTATAACAACTTTTTCTTTCTTTTTGTCTTGTTTTTAGGAAAGAACCAGGCAGTTCGGAAGGAAGGCGTTCTTCCTGTCCTTCTCTAAACAGAACGAACGACGCTTGTGATTCTACTACGGCCTGAATAAATGGTATTACTACATAATTTGATTCTGACTTAGAATATGGTGCCCTCTAAATGTGGCATGGTTTGCTGATATGCTTATCGCCATAATACATTTTATTACTCTAGGGCTAAGCTTTTTCTGTACCTTGCTCTTTCAAGGGAGGCTTGAATTTTCCCCTATTTTTTTCATACATTGCTGAAGATCTTCATTTTTAGAATGGATTGTGATTTATTGTACTAATTTCCGGATGCTTTTTTATTTTAGTTATTCGTTTTATTTATTTGTATCCACCCTTTATTATTTTTACAAATAACATTATTTTCCCCACAACAACAACCCTGCCAGGTGGGTTGGGCTATGAGAGAGTGATTGGCCCAAGATCACCCAGCCAGCTTTCGTGGCTAAGGCGGGACTAGAACTCACAGTCTCCTGGTGATTGGCCCAAGGTCACCCAGCCACCTTTCGTGGCTAAGGCGGGACTAGAACTCACAGTCTACTGGTGATTGGCCCAAGGTCACCCAGCCAGCTTTCGTGGCTAAGGCGGGACTAGAACTCACAGTCTACTGGTGATTGGCCCAAGGTCACCCAGCCAGCTTTCGTGGCTAAGGCAGGACTAGAAGTCACAGTCTCCCAGTTTTTAGCCTGGTGCCTGACCGAACTGGCTTTTTAAAAATTTCAGTAACCCTTGTCTTTAATTCTAGATGAATCAATGCTAACTGTTAATATTCTCATTCTGATTTCTTACATGAATTAAAACATTATATATATATATTTATATTTATATTTTATTTAATTTCTATACCGCCCTTCTCCCGAGGGACTCAGGGCGGTTAATTTTAAGATATTGAAGGATGTTTTTTAGCACATTGCAATTGAAACCTAACAATAGGTTCTCCCGCTGTGTCTTCTAATCAAGCATTTTGTTTTCCAGCACTCAAGGATGCATTTCCAAGAAGAAGGTAAGCGATAAAAGATTTTTTAATAGGGTTTACTCAGCCTGGTCCAAAGCAAAATAGACGAAGGGCAGTCAAGTGACTCCGAACTAGAGATGCATCTCCTCATCTTGAGTTCCATGTGGTTCCTGAAGGCTTACAATGACCTCCAACAGTCAAACAGAAAGAATGCAAATTTGATTTAAAAGTAGGAGATTTTTATTGCGTCTCAGTTTAAGCGTTTGGGGTTGGTTTGTTTTGTCTGTGGGTTTTGTTTTGTTTCTCCTTAAGAGACAGGATTGTGGATTGATGAGGGTTTCGTTCCATTTATTGCCCAGAGTTTCACTGGCTATAAAGGCAGCCATACAAGCATAAATTTCAAACTTTCTTTCAAAGGAAAAAAAAAAAGTAGGGATGTTTTTACTGGTGGATACGGGGCTTTGCACATTTTGAGTTACAAGGTGCCCCCAAGCTGATGGTGAATGCCTCTCCTTCATAAAGCCTGCCTCTCTCTGGCCTCATGCCATCTCAGTGGCTTCCCACAGGAGAGAAATCTTTCCTTCCCTTGGAAAAAAACATTCCATCTTTCTCTTTCCGCATACCCACAACGTCGGCAGAGAACTTTAAGATGCCAACAGGGTTCAAATCTCAATATCCTACCTTGGGACAGTTCACATTGGAAGGAGAGCAAGGGAATCTCTCACACTTTGGCCTGGCTGTTCTTCAAACAGGCCAATCCTGTTCTTGAGAAACTGGAATAAATCTGGGGGAAAGAAGAAATATATAGGTACAAGTCAGCTTTTCGGGCTGTGTTCTTATAGATGTGAGTCAACTCAAAAGAGAGAGAGAGAGAGAGAGAGAGAGAGAGAGAGAGAGAGAGAGAGAGAGAGAGAGAGAGAGAGAGAGAGAGGAGACATTTGTTAAGTGAGTTTTAAGATCTTTCTTGCCATAATTGTTAAATCACTGCAGCTGTTAAGTGAGTAACCTGGTTGTAAAGTGAATCTGACTTTCCCATTGGCTTTGCTCATCAGAAGGTGTCAGGGTATTGATTTAACAGCTAACCAACTTATGTAATGTAACATGTAATGATGAAAATGACTCAGCAGCAGTGCTTTTTTTGTAAAAGAAAAAGGTGCCGGAACTCACACATGTCATACAACCTGCCTTGCCTACCCTACAAGGTTCCATCCCAAAAAAGGTGCCGGAACTCCGTTCTGAGCGTGCTATGAGAAAAAAAAAAGCCCTGGATACAAATGTCCTGATGAAATAAACAAGTATTTCCTCCTTATCCCTCACCTCTTTCCCCAATTATTGTGCTTAGGAAAGAAAGTGTTCTCTATATGGTTTGGGACCGGGTTAAGAAAGACTTGGCTGTCACAGTTTGTGCTGGGAACAGGATAGCCCTGAGCCCAGTGGCAGTTCCCTGCTCGTTGACGGGGGCAGGCTACGGGGCTTTGTGGCCCTCTGCCCCCCCCCCCCCGCTGCCTGCAGTGAAGCTGGCTGGGGCATTGAGATGTAAGTCAACGAGAGAGAGAGAGAGAGAGAGAGAGAGAGAGAGAGAGAGAGAGAGAGAGAGAGAGAGAGAGAGAGAGAGAGAGAGAGAGAGAGAGAGAGAGAGAGAGAGAGAGAGAGAGAGAGAGAGAGGAGAGAGGAGGGATACAAATGTCCTGATGAAATAAACTATTTCCTCCTTATCCCTCACCTCTTTCCCCAAAGGCTTCCCACACAGTGAAGGCTCGGTCTTATTGCTCCAGTATCAGTTTTTCAGCAGGATCTTTTGCTGCGTGGGCATGGTCTTTTTGTTTACCACGTTACTCTCTCCATTCTGGCTTACCATCATCCAGCCTGACTCTCCCATCAATGTGGGCCTCTGGAACATTTGCAAGAACCACACCTGCAGGAAACTTGCTGGGAACACAAGTAAGAATTATTCCCATCTCCTTGCCTTTTCGCTGGGGTCTTCGGTTTAGAGATGGATGGGAGGAACGGGAAAAATAGATTAAAATGCATCGCTCTAAGGCAGGGGTAGGCAACCTTGGCACTTTTATGACTCGTGGACTTCAACTTCAGCTGGATTTTTTAAAATATTGTGCTTAGGAAAGAAAGTGTTCTCTATATGGTTTGGGACCGGGTTAAGAAAGACTTGGCTGTCACAGTGTGGCTGGGAACAATATTTTGGGAACAATATTTCGGTCTCTGAATTTTATTGAGCTGCATGATTGAATTCTTTGTATGTGAATGAATAAATAAGATAATCAGAAGGAAAAACTTTTTTTCCCAATTAACAACTTCTGGAAATCGTATAGAACAAAGGGGTGTCATTGTTCAAAGACAGATGGAGAATATAGTGTTGTGGGAGGCAAACCTATTTTATAATAATGCCGCTTGTGGGGGGGGGGGCGAAAGCCCTAATAAGCAGGCATATACATAGAATGAAGGCTATTGCTAAGCACATTGGTTTGTGCTTAACTTGTAAGCCGCCCTGAGTCTTCGGAGAAGGGCAGGATATAAATGGGATTAAAATAAAATATAAATAAATAAAATACTGTGCATTCAGATGCTTTAAAAACACAGCATCTCTCAGTCGACTGAATGATACTAAGACATGATATTCCTGCTTAAAATTTTCAACGTTTGCCCCACCTTTTTTCCCCCCAGAAATCCTTCTGTTGACCAGAAGTTTTATGTCACTCAGCACAATCTCTGGATTAATAGCAGTTGCTTGCGTGCTCTTTACCAAGTCCAGCTTAAAGCATTCCAAGTGGCCTCTTATCACCAACCTCTTTACAGGTAGAGATGGCTCCATGCCATTTACGATGACTTTTGTCCCTCCTAAGAAAAGTCTCTGAGTTCTTACAATAGAGCAGTATTGCTCACCCTTGGCAACATTTAAGTTGGGTTGACTTCAACTCCCAGAATTCCCCAGCCAGCATGTCTGAGAAATTCTCCAGACCCAATAGATTTTTAACACCTTATAACTGCTCTTCTCACTGGAGAAGAGCCTAATGCTGGGAAAGATTGAGGGCAAGAGAAGAAGGGGACGACAGAGAATGAGGTGGCTGGATGGAGTCACTGAAGCAGTAGGTGTGAGCTTAAAGGGACTCCAGAAGATGGTAGAGGACAGGAAGGCCTGGAGGAGCGTTGTCCATAGGGTCGCGATGGGTCAGACATGACTTCGCAGCTAACAATAACAACAAACTGTTACAGCCCGTTTGATATAGTGGTTAAGGTTGTTGGCCTAGAAACCAGGAGACGGTGAGTTCTAGTCCTACCTTGGGCATGAAAGCCACCTTGCTGACTTTGAGCCAGTTCCTCTCTCTCTCTCTCTCTCTCTCTCTCTCTCTCTCTCTCTCTCAGCCCAACTCAACTCGCAGGGTGGTTGTTTGGGGGAAAATGGGAGGAGAAAGGTGCACTATGTGTGTTTGCTGCCTTGAGTTATGTAACATAACAACGGCAGGATATAAAATCTAATAAATAAATAAGGTTCTTGTAATCTGGTAGCATCTTTCCAAGTAAGAAATGTTTTGTAAAACAGAACCATCCATGAGCTACAGCTCACTTCATCATAGAATAGATCAACTGATGTAGGATTTAAATTGAGGCTGATGGATTGGAAGAGGGAGGGAAAAGTTATGTAGACATAAGTTACAGATGAAAAAGATTCCAGGCGCCTTATCGATTAACAATTGCAGTGGGTTAAAAGCCCGTTCTGTTTATCATAGACCAGTGTTTCCAAACCTTGGCAACTTTAACATGTGTGGATTTCAGTTCCCAGAATTCCCCAGCCAGCGTGCTGAGAAACATTGCGGCATGCAAACGTGGTTCTCTTCCTCTGCTGAGTACACCCAACACACATTTCAAATTTAGAAAAATCTTACCTAGATTATGTAAAGTAACATGTAGGCCAAGTATAGGCAAGCTTGGCTCTTTTATGACTAAAACACCTCCTAGATCCCTTCCAACTCTGCTATTATGTTCTTTTCCCTCCCTCCATCCCCAGGAATCATAACACTAATCACGATGGTGTTGTATGGCCTGTCCCTTAAATCCAATGGATTTCTCGGTCATCCTGCTCCGGTCACTACCGATCCAATTTATATCTCCTGGTCCTTTGTCATGGGTTGTTTTGCTAGCTTCCTTTTCCTACTGAATGGTGAGTTCCCACCCAACCGTCTAATAACCGAAGGCTGCAGAGTATTCAAGGAAGGATTGAGACATATGGATAGAGATGGATGTAACCTAATGAGTGAGTGTGTGAGCGTAGCACTTTTGTAGCCGCGACGAGTGCGTGGGTGTACATATTAAGAAACTGAGGCATAAAATGGATTATTGCTATAGGCGCAAAGCTCTAGGACAAAGATGGCAGCTTCTGCATTTAGCAATTAAATGGGGCAGCTGCATTCTTCTCAATGGAAGGAAGACTGCTCATTTGAACCAGTAAATTGATGTTTTCTTGGGGGGGGGGAGAAAGACAATTGTAGAGAAAAATACTCGTAGGCAGAATGGGTGATGAGTATGAGTCGACCATACATAGCAACTTTTAAGATGTGTGGACTTCAACTTCCAGAATTCTCCAGCCAGTATGGTATGTTTACATATAAGATGAAGCTTTAAACTACTGCAGGTAGCCCTCAACTTACAACAGTTCATTTAGCAACGGTTCAAAGTTACAACGGTATTGAAAAAAGTGACTTACAACCGTTCTAGCATCCTCATGGTCACATGATCAAAATTTGGAGGCTTGGCAACTTGGTTCATATTTATGACGGTTGCAGTGTCCCGGGGTCATGTGATCCCTTTTTGCAACTTTTTGCCAAGCAAAGTCAATGAGGAAAAGCCAGGTTCTCTTGCCAGCCATGTTACTAACTGGAATGATTCACTAAACAATTGTGTCGGGAAAGGCCATAAAAATGGGTCAAAACTCACTTAACAAATGTCTCACTTAGCAGCAAAAATTTGGGGCTCAGTTGTGATCATAAGTACTTGTAAATCGCAACAATGAGTTACTGCATTACAGTGAGCCAGTGAGTTGTTAACTGGGGGCTTCTGGGAGTTCATATTAAAGTTGCTGAGGTTTAGAAAAACTATGCTAAGCCAAACTTATGTAAATCAGATCCCCACTCAGCGCAAGGGAGTGGTAGGGTGGAGCGGGGGCGAGGTATGAGGAAATGAAACAACAATGTCCAGGAGTGGGATTCAGCCAGTTTGCACCAGTTCAACAGAACCGGTAGCTCATTCTTTGTTGCCCAGGCCCAGACTTCCAGAAGCAGCATCCACACAGAGAACCGGTTGTTCCCATATTTGAATCCCACCACTCCTTCCTTCCTCCCTGCCTCCCTCCCTGCCTCCCTTCCTCCCTTTCTTCCTGTGGTGGGATTCAGGTAGTTCGCACCACTTCAGCAGAACCGGTAGTTCATTCTTTGTTGCCCAAGCCCAGAATGGATTTCCAGAAGCGTCATCCACCCAGAGAACCAGTTGTTCACCTATTTGAATCCGACCACTGACAATGTCCCTCATCAACATTAAGCTCACAAAAGATTTATGTTCTCAAGGGCTCTGGTAATTTAGACATGCCACAGATTAGAGGAGAATAGTTATATAGGAACAGTAACTGTGCATGTATTAAAATGCAACATTGCTGCAGAATGATCCTACTCCATTTATACCGACAACTTGGGTTTTCTCAATTTCCTCCCAGGTCTCCTGTTCATCTTGATAGAATTTGAGGAAGTCTCCATTAACCATCTTTATGCCCCGAAAAGGAAGGATCCAAATGAGACCACACAAGATCCCCCAAGATATGGACACACAGCACTGAGAGTGTACTGACACCAAGACCTACCAATGTAAACAGAAGAAATTTTTTATATATATATATATATATATATATATATATATATATATATATATATATATATATATATATATATATATATATATATATATATATATATATATATATATATATATATATATATATATATATACATATACATATACATACACACACACACACACACACACACACATATATATATATCTAAATGCACTGGTATTTTGATTATTGGATTGACTGATTCATACATCACACAATTTTAATATTTCACGTTTCTACTTTCCTTTGCTAGTACTATTTTCTATGGAAGGGAAAAGTGTCTGCTTGCATTTGAATAAAAGATAAGAAAGAAAGAAAGAAAGAAAGAAAGAAAGAGAGAGAGAGAGAGAGAGAGAGAGAGAGAGAGAGAGAGAGAGAGAGAGAGAGAGAGAGAGAGAGAAAGAAAGAAAGAAAGAAAGAAAGAAAGAAAGAAAGAAAGAAAGAAAGAAAGAAAGAAAGAAAGAAAGAGAAAGAAAGAAAGAAAGAAAAGGAAAGGGAAAAGAAAGAAAGAGGGAGGAAGGGAGGGAGGGAGGGGGAGGAAGGAAGGAAGGAAGCCTATTGTTTATGTTTATTTAAAATTATCCTCCTTACTTTTGGCCCTACCTTCTGGAACAAATGGAAAACATTGTTTGCTCCATCATCTATTGATGACTTTATTTCAAATATTTGAAGGAGTCAGGAGTTGCTTTTTGTTCTTTCTCCAAGCTAAGATACCAAACTCCTTTAGATGTTTTTGACAGGTTTTAAGTTCCCGAGTTATAACTTTCTTATTTGCAATCTAAAATGGAAGCTGAGGAGTCAGCACAAAGAAGGGGAGATATAGATAAGGACAGCTGCTAATGGCAAAGGAAATACATTCTGCAGACATACAGAACATGTACTCCCCCCCTTTTTTTACAACCTTTTAATCCCTTTATTTGGGGATGAAGTTGGGGTGATTGAATGGAGCTGAGCGTTTACTGGCTGGGTGCCCTTCCTGACACCTATTCAGAGTTTGCAGCAAATATTTTCTACTTGCATCCTGATAGAGAAACATCGGTGACTGCTTCGGATTGGACTCTCAACCTTCCAAGTGGGAGGTGAGTATCTTTACCTCTAGGCCACGCGCCACTCATGCAGAACATGTACTTTATGGAAACGAAAAAGTGAAGGGTAGATTCATTAATATCAAAGATCCCAAAGAAGTTGGTAGGTTTCCGTATGTCTTGGGAATCATGGGTCCTCTAAAATTATCTTCCTTTGAGGATCAAATTAACCTTGGAAAACTGATAACACAAGACCTTTAAGAGTTGCAGTACCACATAAGAACGCAAAGGATTGCAGTGGTTGATATAAAGGGGTTCTGCCAAGCCCCCAAGTATACAGTCACCTGAAGGTCCAGAGCCCATAAACCGCAAAGACGTGACCACCCTACATCAATAAAATAAATTCAAAAGGAGCTTGAGAAAGGGATAGGAAAACAAGACTTCTCTTTTGAAGGAGTATTCAAAGCATAAACTCAAGTCTCAGCTTTGCCACACCTGCTGGCTGCAAGCATTCATTTGTCCATTGGCATCCACGATAACCAAGAAGCTAGTGATGGAACTTGGAACAGGATGGCTGTGAAGGCTCTGAGGTGAGGTGTAATGCTGCGGAATGGTAATTTCCTTACAATTCCAAGGAATAAAGGGCAGGTTCTGATTCCAGTAGGGTCTCCAGTGTCTTTCTGGGAACTCATTGTTTCTCCATATATGTGGGTGGGCGTGAAGAGCTTCCCTGCTTTAAGAGGAAGACATCTGCATGAAAAAAAGCCTCAATTTTCCTCAATTCAACCATGTCATGGAGTGAAAGAATGGCCACGGGGTTCACCCTTGGCACTCTCTTTAGTCTTGTTTTTGTTATCATGGACCACCAATGGATCAAAGTTGAGACTGATACACAGATTTACTACAGTGGACTTTGGAAAGTCTGTATAAAGCTGGTGTGCCCTAATCTTGCTGCTTCTGCACGTAAGAGAGTCCACAATTATTGCTTGCCAGAATTGTGGGGGTCCTTTTCTACTGTAGCCCCTACCTTCTGGAACATTCTCCCTTCAGAATTGAGGATGACCCCAACCCTGTTGTCCTTTCATAAGGCCTTGAAGTCCTGATTTTTTGTCTAGGCCTGGGACTCTCTCTCTCTCTCTCTCTCTCTCTCACACACACACACACACACACACACACACTATTGTTTTATGATTGTTTGCCGTTCAGAGTCACTTGATTTGACAGCGGCTATAGAAATTGAATTAATAAATGAATAAATCACTGGGTTTTCCAGAGCATTCTAACAGCTACAGTTTGGGAACCTCAAATGCATATCTGCATGCATTCCTTGGTGAGAGCATAGAAGGGTGACTTAATTTGAAAGAGCCTCATGTATAGGTCAATAATTGCTTCTGATATCTTAGATATGGGATCTCAGAAAGCTAGAGAAGGTTTCTTCTATGGACTTATAAAATGATCTATTAGACTCCAGCCAATTTTGATTGATGCATAATTAGGATTTGGGAAGATGTGTATAAACATGTGTGCACAGACAGGACAGCCCTACTCTCAAAACTTCTAACAAACGGTCTTCCATTTTATTATCATGACCACCACAGCCAATGTCAATGGTGCCAAGATGCTCCTGGTAATGGCTCTTTTCTCTGGATTTGTTGGGGCTTCATTTATGAGCATCACTTATCGCTATTCCGCCAGTTCTGCAACATACCGGTACATGGTGCCTGCCGTGGGATCTTTCATCACAGGTAAAAATGTATGTCTTTGATGGGCATCCAGTTACTAAAAATATAGTTACTTAAACTTATACATACTCATTTCACCCAGAGGCAGCTCTGCATGGCTTACAACCAACAAAAACAAGATAAAGACATTGAAACAGTAAATGTTCAGAGTAGAATTGCTTTAAAAATGAACAAAGATGACAAGGAAGGGTAGCAAAATGCACACAGGGAAAGGTGGGTCTTCTATAAATATGTTAACCAGCTCCAGTATGAGCCACCCCACATCAGGACCCCAGGCCAGTTGGCAGTCCCAGGTCTCCAGGGTCCTTCAGAAGGCCAAGAAGTTTAGGGCAGACCTCACCTCAGGGGAACGATACTCCAGGGGGCAGGAGCCATGGCAGAAAAGGCTGTTCTCCTCAGTCTCCCCAGCTGGAATTTCTGGGCTGATGTCCACAGAAGGCCCCTTCGGCCTATGCGGGTGGGACATGCCAATCCCATTGAAGTGAGAAGGTTACACAGATAACCTTGTTTTAAAATATAGGGATAGCGACAGCACTTAGACTTATATACCACTTCACAGGGTTTACAGCCCTCTCTAAGCGCTTTACAGAGTCAGCCTCTTGCCCCCAACAATCTGGGCCCTCATTTTACCGACCTCGGAAGGATGGAAGGCTGAGTCAACCTTGAGCCGGTAAGACTCAAACTGCCGAACTGCTGGCAGGTGGCAGTCAGCAGAAGTAGCCTGCAATACTGCACTCTAACCACTTCACCACTCCAGCTCTTACACAGCTTTTATAAAGACAAAAATCTAAAAAAAGGCTATGAAGGGTCTCAAAGTGTTATGGACTGGGCTTTTGGTACCACACCACATGTGTTGCTGGAGAGCTAACGGCTCTCCAGCAACCCAGACAGACCGTCTCCGGGCCTGCAATTGGTCAGCCTCAGGTGGCAAGCGTGGGTTCAATCCTATTGGCTGCTACCATAAGGCTTGGCTATATATTGTGGCTGGGAGCGGCCCAAGCTCATGTACAGTTCCAGCAAGAATAAAAGAATGAGTTTCCAAGCCTTGTGTCTTCATTCCTGCTCACCAGAGCCCATGACTTAACACAAAGGAATCTAGTTGATTGTCTTCCTGTGCTTCCACAGCTGCCTTGGTGTTTCTCGGCCTAAGCATTTACACCATCCGGATCTCCACACACAGCATCAGCGGAACATCTGCCACCTCCTATCAGTGGCCTTTCTATCTGGCCTGGACCACTTGTCCCTTCTTTATTTTAAGTGGTGAGATGGAAGAATATCACGAGTCATTTGTATGTTTGTATGTTTCAAGAGGGTGGTTTTTAGTGAGGTGGTGGTGCAATTTCCTAACTGTAAAATAAAGGGTTCCCTCAGCAAAAGGTGGGCGGCCATCTTTTGAGATGCTCCCCATCAGATTATGTTTTGCAATGAGGGAAGGGTGGATTAGATAGCTTACAAACCTCATCTTGTGTTGGCATTCCATAACTAAAAATTATTGTTTATAAATTATTGATGTCACGTTTCCGACGTATGGACTTTTCAAGTGACTCTGAGGCATTGTTTACCTTAAAAGTCCTTTATTAGCCTAATACACCGGCAAATGCTTGCTCGAAGGAAGCTGGAATCTCCACCCCTTGCACAATATATTAAAACACAATTCTCCACCTTTCTAATTTTATCATTAATCATATTCTCCAATTAATTTAAAGAATCAGTTTCCCTTCCGTTAGAAGACCAGCCAAAGCCTTATCTTCTTAGTTAGAGATAGCCTTGAAAAGTGCAATCCTACTCATCCCCCCAACTAACCTTAAACTAAAACAATACACCAGTCTTAAAGCAATACACAAGTTTAACATATGAAATAGCTACTTCTTCATCTCGTCAAACAATAACATTCAATGTTAGCAGCGTTGACATTGATTGTTGATTATATTGATTATATCAATTATTGATTGCTTATATGGGCTTATTTTGGGGAGAGGGGAAATGGTTGTTAGCAATGGCACTGGTCCATCAGTATCCTTAGACGAGAGAAGCAGAAGGGGGATGCTACTGAAATAACAAGATCAAAAAATGTGCATGAACCTATATATAAGTTGGGGTTTGTTGATTTATTTATTTAAAAATTTGACTCTTCTTGTAGACCAGCCTAATCTGTAGGGACCCCAAGTGTCAAACAGTTCCAAACTACAAAAAGTTACGATGATGATGATGATGATGATGATGATGATGATGATAAAAATAACTTGGAACGGTCTCACGGCCTTCTGCCTTTCTCCCCTCTCTCCCCGCCCGCAGGTTTTCTAGGGCTTGTGGCTCACCAGCATATGTTGATGCACGGAGATGTTCTGTCTGACAGAGAAAGTGGGGAGTCTGTCACCTCATCCATCTGGAGCTCCTCTTCCTCCTCTACTCAGTTTTGGGATGAGGGATAGAAGGACAGCAAATTGCAGATCCAACGAGCGTGAGGCGGATGGCTTCGAAAAAATCCCATGACATTCTGAAATCACAAAATGGCCTCTCTGACGTGTGTGTGTGTGTGTGCGTCTCTCTCTCTCTCTCAGGGATTGCAAAGACTCTGAAATCTTAATTTCCCCTTTTGTTAACAATGTCAAACCTACGTTGAATAGCTTGTAGTCAGTATTCTGTTTTCCCCTATATAAAATATTTATTTCCAAATATTTCCGTCCTATTTTGCCTATTTATTTGTTTGTTTCTTTGTTTAGTTATTTATTTATGAAATTTATTTGCTGCCCATCTCTTCTCCAATAACTGTGGGCAGCTTACAACATTTAAAAAAAAAAAGAAAAATAAAGAGAAAGGCGAGGGGGGACATGATAGCAGTGTTCCAGTATCTCAGGGGCAGCCCCAAAGAAGAGGGAGTCAAGCTATTCTCCAAAGCACCTGAAGGCAGGACAAGAAGCAATGGATGGAAACTAATCAAGGAGAGAAGCAACCTAGAACTAAGGAGAAACTTCCTGACAGTTAGAACAACTAACCAGTGGAACTCCTTGCCTCCAGAAGCTGTGAATGCTCCAACACTGGAGGTTTTTAAAAAGAGACCGGACAGCCATTTGTTAGACTGGACAGGTTCGCAAGAGGCTATTCATGCCAAGATGGTTCCAGATTAAAAGAGAGACAGGAATGAGTGCAGCCGCAAACACATCCTTAACTCAGAAGCGAAGTGTGAAAAAGAGAACCAGACCAGCCCCAGAAGTGTGAACGAAGGAAAGGAAGTAGGTGGGCGAAGATAAAAAAAAAAGATAGAGGTGAGCTTTAAGAGTGTTGAGACCAGCATTCAGAAAAGGACCGTACCTCGGCTTTGCTGGCTCTTCAACCTTTACACCTAAAGCATTTGGAGGGACCCTCTCCTCTTTCCAAACCTTCTCCCTTCATCCTTTATTCTCCCTCAGATTCTTCAGGTCATCATTGTCCCAGAAAAGAACCATTCTACAAGAAGATTCAGGTAAGGATGGAATTACCCCTGGTTTCCTCTCGCTTTTTCAGAGGAGTCCTAGGGGGGGAAAAAACCTGGGCACAAGGGAATAATTTGAACCTTGAGAGTTCGTGACAAATATTTCTGCCCAACTCTAACACATTCATCTCAAGTGCGGAGGGCAAGTGGCAATCAGGAGAAACTCCATCCATGCGCCACACATGGCGCTATGATCAGATCTTTTTCAGTAGTTTTATATTTTTGGAGGGTGGGTTTCCCCTTGGAAACGGGCTTATTCCAGCTCCCAAGTGCTGCTGTGGTGACCCCAGGAACAAGCCGCACAAAACCAAACTCTCATTGAGTCTTCATTTACATTCCTTACAAAGGAGGAAACCAGCCTCTCGTTGGGGATCCTTCAAGTTAGTATTTCTCACAGTGAGCTAAAGCTACAGTTTCCATCGTTCATTAGCTCTGCTGAGGGTTAATGGAATGTGAGGTGGGGGGGAAAGACCTTAAAAAGTTATGGCAACCGTCCTTCCTGTCTTTCCTCGCTGGGAGCATAAGATACAAATCGATCACACAGCACAAGGAGGCTTTTGAGGTGCTCATGCCAAGGATCACGTCCAAATCATGGCTCCACTTCCTTGGCTCAGATGGTGGAGAAGTAAGGAGCCAAAATAATTAAAATCCACGGCAAGATGATTGCTCCCGTTCCAAAGTTAATGAGAACAAAAAGTTTTAAGAAACCCTGCTATAGATCATTACGTGTCTTGGGGGGGGGGAAATAAAGGGGTTGTTTTGGAAGAAAGACCAGCCCTCCTCTTCTTCTTCTAAACCCACACGTTCAAGTTCTGAGTGTTTGCTGAGGTTACCGAGACATTTGAGTGTGTAAAAAGGATGCAGGAAGTGGCTGGAAGTGAAGTCTATGGTTGACTCTGCAAAAGGCTGCAGGTGACCACTAAATTTAATCCACATCTCACCATCTTTTGCAGCAAGAATGTTAATTAGGCTTTGCTGCTGCAGATCTTTCTGAACTCTATCCGGAAAGGTGGCACATTTTATAATAGGCTTCCTTGGGGAAGTGGCATTCCCATCCTGATCATTGTGTCAAATACCGTACTGTGAAAGAAGAGGGGAGTTATTCTTAAGGCTGGATTGGAAGACCGTCAAAGTTCCCTCCCAACTCTGTTATTCTGATTATAAATGAAGAGGAAAATTATTGTTTCCAAGGCTCCTTCCTATTCATGTCCTATCTGGAAGAAACACAATGGGGCATCCAGGGAAGGAAAAAAAAAGAGATACTCTTGCAGCATGGAAATTGAAGAAAGATGTCAATCAGCCTTATACTGTCTGAACTTCCTCTCCCCTTCCCCCCCACCCCCCTGCATTTCATGCAGCCTTGAAATGCAGGATGGAAATCCTGTTCACATTTTTGTAGCTCCTAAAACAGTATTGGCTCAAGCCTGTTGGATTTGCAATGGGATTTGCAAGCAAAAGAGTGATTTTTCAGCTGTATGACCTCTGTTTCATTGTTTCACCATGCAAAGTACAACTGAGGGATAAGGGAGTACAATCTCTCTCTCTCTCTCTCTCTCTCTCTCTCTCTCTCTCTCTCTCTCTCTCTCTCTCTCTCTCTCTCTCTCTCTCTCTCTCTCTCCTTCTCTGTCTCTCTGTCTCTCTCTCTTCCAATAATGAGTCAGCTTGTATGACATTCTAGTGATGTCATCAGAAATAATGCCACCATAATCAGAATTTGAAAGGTTTCACCCACTCAAACTTTTTCTGCTATTTTGGGAGGGAAGCTGTCTTTTTTTTTGTGGCTTTATAGGGATTTGTTTCTGTTTCTATCTTTCAAGGGGAAAGGAGCAATCAACTTCCTGGTAAACTGTTTAGATCATTAGGCTCACCAAGGCAGGAATTTAAACTCAGCCAATCTTGGGACTGTTTGAGGGTTATAACTAGCCTCTTCTGGATCTAGTAGTAGAAGTTGTTTGCATTTTGTCTTTAAAATCAAACAGCAATTGTAATAGTTTATATACCACCCGGTGGCACCTTACAGAACTTTCTGCACAGTTTACAATTGCCTATTGCCCCCAACAGTCTGGATCCTCATTTTACCCAGCTCGGAAGGATGGAAGGCCGAGTCAACCTTGAGGCCTGTCAGAATCAAACTCCAGCCTGTGGGCAGAGTTTGCCTGCCATGTTGCACTTTAACCACTGTGCCACCAGGAGAAAACAAAATACTGAAGAATTTTCTGGCTCCCGCCCACTCCAGTGACTTCACCATTCTCTCCTACACCAGGGGTAGGCAACCTTGGCTCTTTTATGACTCATAGACTTCAACTCCCAGAATTCCGGAGTAAGCATAGGAATTCTGGGAGTTGAAGTCCATGAGTCATAAAAGAGCCGAGGTTGCCTACCCCTGTCCTACACCAACAGACCAATAAAGAGTGAAAGACACACACAAACACACTCCTACAGTTCTTCTAATGCTGTTCCATTTCGTCCCCTGCAGATCAATGGTCTCCATTTAATCTGTTTTTCTCCTAGGCGTTGTAAAAGTTGCATACCAAGAAGAGTGACTGTTGAAACGCCTTTGTCCCTGCATCAGAATGTTTTGCTGCCGTATCTTCAGCGTGCTTATGGCATCCTTGAGCATCAGCTTACTTTTGATGGCGCTCAGCACTGATTACTGGATAGTATCTTTTGGTTTTCATGGGACAGCCCACAGTGGGCTCTGGCAGTTGTGCGTGAAGATTGAACCATTCAAAAGCCAATGTGATGCTGTAAAGGAGCCCTTTGGTAAGATTTACGGCAGGAAGTCCTCCAGTTTTTTTTCTCTAAGTATTCCCAATAAGGGGCATCAGCAATTGTGTGTATTGTGTATTGTGTCAGATCCAGGGAAATCAGGAGATCCAGGCAGTACAAATGGATATATTTATGGCAAGCTTAATTACAAAAACCTGAACTACTAACACCCGAAGGAAATTGGTCCTCGATAAGGGTATAGGGCCGTGGTGGCGAACCTATGGCACGGGTGCCACAGGTGGCACACAGAGCCCTCTCTGTGGGCACGCGTGCCATCATCCCAGTCCTAGGCCTTCAGCTGGGTTTTATAAAACCTTTTCGCTTTAGGCCTCAGTCGCTGAGTATTATGCGTATTATGTATGGTCACCACCTTGAGTTATTAATAAAGTCATGAAGGCATGGTAAAAAAAATCTAGTAAGCAAACCAAACAGACAAATGTTACTGCACTAAGGATGAAAAATAGACATAACCTTCTGCGTCTACAACTTTGCTTGCAGGCTACATCACAGCTACCCGTGTGTTTCTGATTTTGGCTTCCCTGGCAGCTCTGGCATTTCACTTCTTTCTGATTGCTGCCTTCGTGCCTTCCATGTTTGGCATCCTGGGAAAGCCCTTGGTTGCTTCCGTGGCTGCCTATGTGGCTGGTAGGTGTTACCAAAGATGAAGAGGAGAAGTCTTCGGTCAGGGGGAGGGTGATCTCAAAGAGAATGCAAGATGTCCCCTCCTGGGTGAGTGGGTGGGGGTTAAATCTGGGGAGGTTCAAAGCTTTTTCCACGAGGCTTCAACTGTCTTCTCAAACAATCAGTTGAAGCCAACAGAGCAGACATCATGGCCCCAAATACGAAACAACCAGAAGCAATTCTGGAAAGCTGCAACTTAAGAGAAAACCTCCAAAAATGAGGGTATTACTAGGAAATTCCTAGAGGATGGTTAATAATAGGCTTGGTGGACTTCAGCTGCTAAGGTTTTCCAAAGAATTGACCACTCTGGAAAAAGTCTTCCCTTAAATCAGAGGTCACCAACCTTTTTATTCTGGTGGCCCAGAGGGGAAAGGGAACAGCTGGGAAATTTGTGTGGGGGCACACACGGGCACGCAAACAGGGCCACCTGCACGGCGCTAGTGCTATTTGTACAAGCGCTAGCTGCCGCCGCAGCCACTACCACCCGTGCGCATGCGCAAATGGGCCACGCAACCCATACAGCGCTAGTGGCCCTGTTTGCACAGGCGCACAGGTGTTAGCTGCTGCCGCTAGCCCTGCACACATGCACAAATGGGCTACGCAACCTGCACGCACACTAGCGGCACTGTTTGCATGGTGCACAAGCACTAGCCACTGCTGCTAGCCTTGTGTGCATATGCAAATGGGTCTGCAGGAGCTAGTGCGAGTGGGGGTGAATGTGTGCACACTATCCCGCCTGTCCTGCGGCCCGGTGGGCCCATAGGTTGGGGACCCCTGCCTTAATCTACAAGACCAAACTGCTGTCCAAAGTGAGCAAACGAAGAATATCTTTTGCAGATCCCAAAAGGGAAAGGGCCACAGGAAGTCAAGAATCTTTGCCTGGTATAGATAGTCCTTAAGTTATGGCCACATTTGGGACTAACCGATGCAGTGATTGAGCCACGGCTTTTTTTTGCCATGATTGTTAATCAAATCACATGGTTGTTTTAAGTGAATTCAGCTCCCCCACCGCCAAATTGACTTTGCTTGTTGGACTCTGGCTGGGAAGCTCTCACATGGTGATCATGTGACCCCCCCTCCCCCCAGGATGCCGCAGCCATTGTAAATAGATGCCACTTGCCAAGTGCCTGAATTGTGACCATGTGATGATGGGGACACTGCAATGGTTGTGCGAGGACCGAGGTCATTTTTTTTGAAAGCCACTGTAACTTTGAATGGTCATTAAACAAAGGTCGTAAATCAAGGACTACTTGCATCTCCCTTAGGATATCTACCTGGTGAAGCCAAAACTGGTTTCACGAATATGATTTATCCCTTTCAAAAAATCTTCAGGAGCTGAAAATGAAAGCAGACATAGAAAAGAGCTTTCAGAGAAGAATCCCCTGGTTACGTTCATATAATGCATTTAATCAGGGAAAGGCTAGAAATGCATCTGCACAACCTTCAAGGCTTAAGTTAGTTGAAAACTCGGTTTTCTATGGCTTAGCATGTTGTATAAACTCAGCAGTAGTTGCATTCTCAGCCCACTGGGTTAGTCCATGCAAACTCAGGAAATGGGTTGAGTCAGGCTAAGGGTGACGTGTGAATGCAGCCAAGGTGTGAATTCAGGGCCTCCTTAAAACAGTTTACAAACATTTCCTGCACGATGATGTACTTACTGTAAGTGCAAACCAAAGAGGGAGTAAAAAAACAAACCCCTCACGGCTGAATCAGCACAGAGCTGGGTTAACCAGCACTGATCTTCTCTCTGCTTTTTGAAAGGACTCTTCACTCTAATAGGCCTCGCTGTGTATACGGCCGAAACGTGGAAGGAGAAGCCACCATCTCAAATCCAGGTCTCCTTTGCTTGGTCTTTCTACTCTGGATGGATTGCTTTTCCCCTGTTTCTCTTGGCTGGTGAGTCTACAGCAGTGTTTCTGAAACTCTGACACTTTAACCCATAGGCTGGTGCTTCTCAAATCTGACCAATTTTAAGATATCTAGGCAGGGACTGCAGCCAAGAAATTAAAAGACGCTTGCTCCTGGGGAGGAAAGCCATGGCAAATCTAGACAGCACACTAAAAAGCAGAGACATTACTCTGCCAACAAAAGTGCGTATAGTCAAGGCTATGGTCTTCCCAGTTGCAATGTATGGCTGTGAAAGTTGGACCACAAGAAAGGCTGAGTGCGAAAGAATTGAAGCCTTTGAACTATGATGCTGGAGAAGACTCCTGCGAGTTCCTTGGACTGCAAGGCGATCAAACCGGTCAGTCCTAGAGGAGATCAACCCTGACTGCTCTTTAGAAGGCCAGATCCTGAAGTTGAAATTCAAATACTTTGGCCACCTAATGAGAAGGAAGGACTCGCTGGGGAAGAGCCTAATGCTGGGAAAGGTTGAGGGCAAGAGAAGAAGGGGACGACAGAGAATGAGGTGGCTGGATGGAGTCACTGAAGCAGTAGGAGTGGACTTAAACGGACTCCAGAAGATGGCAGAGGACAGGAAGGCCTGGAGTAATGTTGTCTGTGGGGTTGCGATGGGTCGGACACGACTTCACAATTAACAACAACAACAACACTTCCATTTCCAGCCCAATGGGTGGGGAATTCTGGTTGTTGAAGCCCACACAACTTAAAAGCGGCCACGTTTGAGAAGCACTGGTCTATGTTATTAGACTATCCAACCTCAAACAATTGTGGCTGGTTCACAGATGAAAATATTCAGAGTCATAAAATAATCCAAAGATATTTAAAAAAAAATACTATATATTATCGCAGCAGTCCCCAACCTTTTTCACACCAGTGACCGGTTTCTGGAAAAGACAATTTTTTTACAGACGTGGCAAGGGTGGAGGGGGATGGTTTTGTGTGCTACCATTTAAATGTTTAAATGGTTTTAAACATTTAGTTGGTTTGAACTCCCATAGAAGATGCCCCTTTCACTTTAACCCAATGGATTCCTGCCTTAGAAAAGCCCAGAACATTTGCACAAGATCAGAAGCATTTCTCTTCAGAAAAAAAAATTCCACTCTCCAGCCATTTTTATTTTATTTTTTTTAAAAAAACTTTTCTGCATTCAGTGGAAAGTAAGAATAATATATTCATAAGCTATCTGGTTATTTTTGCACATGCTCAACCCAGCACAACCTTAGCAGTTGTTCATAAACAATTATGCCTGGGCGATCTAAGATTGGTTTTAGCATCTCAAGTTACACTTCAAGAAGCAATGGATGGAAACTAACCAAGGAGAGAAGCAACCTAGAACTAAGGAGAAATTTCCTGACAGTTAGAACAATTAACCAGTGGAACAACCTGCCTCCAGAAGTGGTGAATGCTCCAACACTGGAGGTTTTTAAGAAGAGACTGGACAGCCATTTGCCTGAAATGGTATAGGGTTTCCTGCCTGAGCAGGGGGTTGGACTAGATGACCTCCAAGGTCCCTTCCAACTTTATATTATTATTATTATTATTATTATTATTATTATTATTATTATTATTATTATTATTATTATTATTATTATTATTATTATTATTATATCATCATCATCATCATTCTTGGTCCTTTACTTGCTCTTGTTCTCTCACCTTGCAGGCATTTTCAACCACGTTGCCTCCATGAACGCTCCATCTGCTAGCTATGAAAGGATATGAATGTCCCGGTCAACAAGAGAGCAAGCATAATCGTACAGAAGCTTTTTCTTAACAAGCTGCTTTGTCCCTACTTCTCCTGGACCAATGCACCTCCCCATCTCCAGTGCATTGCTAAGCTGTACTGTTGTTGGGGGTTTTTTTTGCTCACTTTCCAAAACTGTTATCTTGTGTTTTATAGAGATTTTGGTGACCTAGGAGTAATTTTTATAATTAGTTTGCTTGCCAAGTAAAATGTGTTGGCAAAATTATGGTTTTCCAGTGGTTTTTAAGAGATCCGCTAGGCCTCTGTTAATCCGATTGATTTCTCCCGATCTTCACCTTTTAAAAAAAAGCTACAATTCTCAGCCCCCTTTTCCTTATGTTGTATTATGACTTTGCCATTTTCTAAAGGTTTTTTGTACTCTGCTTTTAGGATTGTGCCCCTGGACAACAGCTTCCTAAAACCTTTCTCTGTCATTGTTTGTTTTGCTGAATTGTGATTCAAAAACAAAGGTGGACAGCATTCTAGAAAAATGCTCAGGTCCTTAGCTAGAATCAAGAATACTGGTTCCTGAAGTATAATCTACAGTGGTCGCTCAAGTCGACAGGGTGGCAAGACTCTATCTACTAGGGAATTCTGGCAGTTGAAATCCATGTCTTAGAAGTTGTTAAGATTAAGAAACATTGCTTTTAGTACCTTGTGAATCCTGTTTAGTATTACAAAAGCTGGATTACTAGTCCTTTTCTTCTGGAATTACTATCCTCCACTCACTCACTTTTCAAGAAGTATTCAATCACTTCATTTGCAAACTATTCCATCCCAATGTATTCTGATTTATGGGTGTTGTTTTTTTTTTTAAAAAAAGAATACAATAGCCATGTTCAGGTTGCCTAAGATTGACTTTAGATGTTGTTCTGGTATCTTGAATTAAATAATGCCTCTGTACAAGTTCTGCCTTTTATTTTTACCTGTTGGACAACCCATTGCAACAATTAGTGTGCGATAAGAGAAACTACGGAAGAGCTACCCTTAGAAGCTTAGAATTCTACTTTTGAGTCCATGGGAGTAAGTAAGCAACAATGAGTTGTGTGAGATTTCCTTCTCAGCAAAGATAGGAACACCAGAAGCTTTTTTTCCTGATTGAATCATCACCAAAGCAAAGAAGATCTGTATGCAAGTAATAAAGCAATCAGTCCATTACACAAAAATGCACTGGGCTGGAAAAGAAATAGCAATAGCACCTTAGACTTATATACCACTTCACAGCCCTCTTCAAGCGGTTTACAGAGTCCGCACACACTTGGATTTTTAATTCCCTGTAAACCGCCCTGAGTCCTCAGGGAATAGGGCGGTATATAAATATAACTAAATAAATAAATAAATAAATATACTGCTTTACAGCCCTCTTCAAGCGGTTTACAGAGTCCGCACACTCTCTCTTCTGCTAATCTGGAGCTGCAGAGTTTTGTAGTCACTTTAGTGGGCTTCCATAGTGCCCACAGGAGGGATCGAACAAATCCATCTGACAAGAGAAGCACTGCATGTGGGGAAGACCCACCACCATGACGCATCTTTACACCGCACGCACATCCCAAAGGAGTCGGTTTGCCAGGCCATATAGGGCAATGGGGCTGTCATTGTGGCAAAATAGCTGGAGCCACGGATGCCCATGCCGGGTTTATGTCCAATGGAAGGAACATGCTAACTGAGCTTCTTCAGAACTTCCAGAATGCTGGGGTTCCTATGGAAACCTTGTCCTGCTTTGCTACTGTACATTTCTCAAGAAAGGTTCTGAGTGAAAACTTTGTCGTCTAAAAGACATTGTCACTCCTGTGAGGTTGTGGATGTTATACGGTTCGTCCACAAGGAAGTATTCCCCGCCACCCGCCCCCTCCCCCGAGGTTCGGAAGGGAGCGCATTTGATCTTGCTGTTTCCATTGAGCCACCGTTATGAACCGCTACAAGGAGTCCCTTTCCAAGTGGCCCGTCATTGTGTGGTTCAAGAACTTGAAGGCCCACGACTGGGTCCGTCTGGGTGGGATCTTCTTCTCTTGCGTAGCTACTTGCCTGATGATGACAGCCATCTGCACGGAGTACTGGGTCAAAAGATTTGTCCGGGGCATCTTTGTCTTCCGGGGATTATGGATAGACTGTCAGCTAGGGAAATGTTCCCTTCTGAAAGAAATGCCATGTAAGGGCTATGGAATCTTCAGAACTTTGAATGCGTCGCCACTATAAAAATCCAGGTTGCACCACTATTGGTTTGAGCAGGCCGTGTTCAGGGTGTTCCCTGTGCCCCTTCTCCTCTCCGGACCACTCCCCCATCTGCCCTTATTCTTTCACTCAGCCATGGAAAAAGGAGAGACGCCACCTGGCCTCAGAGCTAGCAAAAAGAACGTGCAGCCAGACAAATGGGCACCACTCGTTCAAGCCAGCCACTCCTGGTTTAATAAATCACTTGAAATAACATCCCAAGTTTTCTAGGAGGGGTTTGCTGGTGATAAAAAGATAGAGAAATAGTTCCAGAGAAACAGATGGAACTAATCCAACTCATTGTTGGTTTGGACTGAGGTGGCAGGTGCATCTCGTTAATCAGTCTATACAGACAATCCTCAACTTACAGCCAAAATTGGGACCCAAAGTTCTATCGCTAAGTGATGCAGTTGTTAAGTGAGTTGCAACTGATTTTAGTACCTATTTTCCCATGGTTGCTAAGCAAATGACTGGGTTGTTAAGCAAATCAGGCTTCCCCCATTGAGTTTGCTTGTTGGAAACGCCCTGGGGAAGATTGAAAATCACGTGATCCTAAGAGACTGAGACCATCATAAATGCACGCGAGCTGCCAAGTGTCAGATTTTTGACCATATGACCATGGGGACGCTATGACTTTCTCAGTGCTGTTGTCATTTTGAATGTTTGTTAAATGAATGGTCGTAAGTTGAGGACTCCTTATAACAGCAGTAAAAGCGTTGGGCCTGGAGGACTGAGATCCAGGCTGGTGTTCTCTGTAACTATGCAGTTTAATGGGCAAGATAGGTCTCATCAATCTTTTTCAATCCACTCTACCTTAGAAAATTGTTTCTGGGATATAATTAGGAGAATTGTCCCCTCTCTCCAAAGACACCCACCGGATGGCATCCAAGATGCCTCCTTTTGAGAACGAGAACTTTTAAACAAAAAATTATGCAGTCACTGCTTTTTCAACATGTTGCTACACTCTGGCACAGAGACACAGCTCCCGCAACCTTCATCTCATTGCTTATAGTCTACAGCTTCTGGTTCCTCCATTGTTAGACACACTGCATCTGCAACAGGGAGGCCCAACAACTGCCAGGTTCTGATAAGGAAGAGAGCAGCTAGGACACTGAAAGAATATGGAAGGTGATCTGACAGCACCATTCTTTCTTCCTTGGAGGAACTCTGAAGAAACAATATCAGTGGTACCGTAAGTTCTCAAAGTAGACCTACTGAATAGATAGGCAGAAGGTACCAACTTCCTATAATGTCACTCACATTCCCATCTGGCAAATCTGGGGGCCCATCCTGCAATTGTTTCAAAGGATACCACCTCTACGTAACCAAGTAGTAATCAGTTCTTCTGACATTTCAAATTAGGAGCAGAATAAGGCTCAGCCCATGTTTAGTTTGCTGGTGGCCTAAGCCAGGAAAAAAAATTCCCAGTATGTTTGATTTGAGTTTATTAGAAGAGGTGAACCAGAAACCCAGTACATGTGTTCTTAAAATCCTAAATTTGCTGATAATCAGTTCATGCAACATTTATGGGCCTGCCTATTTCTCCATGAGTCTTTATCTCCATCTGCTGGTTAACATTTAAGTAAGGAAGCATTAAGAATTCTTTCTGCAACTTTTGCTGGCTGCTGTTCTAGAAGTCCCTATTTTTGAACCAGAAGTGTTAGCAGCAAACAGAGATTACTTCTAAATGAAACAGATGTGGACATCATGGCACAATCCCCACCCACCCGTATATCCTGACCTCTGACACAAGTACACAAATCACAGCTTTAGCGTTATGATCTCCCAAACTACATTTCATCATCTGTATGCCCAGGGGGGACTTGAACCTGAGCCCCCTCAGTTGCAGCAACTCTTCACCGTACATATTCTCTTCTGGGAAGCTTTCAAAAGAGCGGCACGAATCATCCAGTGTTACCTAAAAACTTCCAAGTAAGGTTTCTATGTGGCCTAGAAAACCTCGTTTGCAGCACTTCTGCAGACAAGAGGAATTAAGTTGACGTTCAGGTTATAAACTAACGGAATAAAGGTTGTGGGTGCTCCATCACTGGAGGTTTTTAAGAAGAGACTAGATGACCATTTGTCTGGAATGGCATACAGTTTCCCACTTGAGCAGGGGGTTGGACTAGAAGACCTCCAAGGTCCCTTCCCACTCTTTTTATTCTGTTAATCAGGTTGAAAGCTGCAGGCCTGTCCGTGGTGATTCCAGAAGACAATCCTAGGCTGACGTTTCACAACCTGCTTCCTGTTTCTTTTTCTCCTAGTCTATATTACCGTCTCCATCATTTTAATGCTGATCTCTGCTATAGCTTGCTACGGGGCCGTGATCTTCGGCACACGTTCACTCGCTGCCATGGAGACATCACGGAGGCTCTCCTACTCTGACCTAGCCATCACTCTGAGTTTCTTTTCAGGTATGAAAAACAACAACACACACTCCCATTCCATTTCCCAAATGTTCCTTGCGGGAAGATGGAACTGATTTGAAACCGGCTTTGATCTCAAAACAGGAAAGACACAATACTGCACAAACTCCGAACCCAAAGACTCGATTATGCATTTTCAAATGAGCTACAAGAGAGTAGTCTTAAGTAGATCTTGCTAAGCTGAATTCACACCCTGATTGCATGGTGATGTTTTGATTCGGGTTTAGCAGAAGAGGTGAACCAAACTATTAAAAATCGTGGATATGGGCAGCTGTTCAAAAACATCTTTTTTAAAAAAAGCATTGGACAAAAAATAACTGAGGAAGAGCTAAGGGAAAACACTATGAACAGAGGACACGCAACTATGATGGGAGTGCTGGTGGGAGACTCAAAACTGGAAATAGTATTAGCTGGCTAAACCACAATCATATTTTATCTCAGGTTACACTCCTGCGGCTTCCCCTTTCCATGTCCAGTTTTGCCAAGTATGATTATTGTGGCTTACCATGGGAAAAGTCAAAATCCTGACCATCTAGGGATAAACTATTTGGCCTCAACTTTTATAGACCTCATTTCTTGGACCTCCGTCCCTTTTTGTCTTTCAGGCTGCATAGGAGGAGTCGGGCTGTTCAACTTCATGAGGTTCTCAACCAATGAACCCAATACCTTCCTCTCCTGGTCAATGGTCCCAGGATGGTTATCTATTGTGGTAGCTTCCATGGCAGGTATGAGAACAGAGCAACAGAATAACAGCGTTGGAAGGGACCTTGGAGGCCTTCTAGTCCAACCCCCTGCTCAAGCAGGAGACCCTATAACGTTTCAAACAGTTGATCTAACTCTTCTTAAAAACCTCCAGTGTTGGAGCAGCCACATGTTCTGACCGCAAGCAGTTCCACTGATTAATTGTTGTAGCTGTCAGGAAATTTCTCCCTAGTTCTAGGTTGCTTCTCTCCTCGATTAGTTTCCTTTCATTGTTTGTCTTGCCTTCTGGTGCTTTGGAAAATAGGACAACCCCCTCCTCTTTGGGGGCAGCCCCTTAGATATTGAAACACTGCTATCAGGTCACCTTCATTAGACTAGTAGTAGCAAAAATCAGAATAAGGGCCAAAGATGAAAGGAGGGAAGAGGCCTGAGGAAAGCCAAGCAGTTAAGGGTTAAGGGAGAACAAACTCTTTATTGGCAATTGAGCTCAGTTCAAAGGAGCATTCCACCTTTTAGGTTTATGAATACGAGACACAGCATCCTATTGGAAACAAGATTTCAGGGTTTGGGTTTTGTTTTGTTTTTCACTTTTCAGGGGTTTGCCACTTCGTGGCAAAACGATGGGATGAGGAGGAAACCGCGGAGGATCTGACGACTACAGAAGTATTTACACCCTGGGGAGAGGACCCCTCCAAGAAGAAAACGCAGGACTCCGGTAGCCAGAAACGGAAGTAGGAATAAAAGCAGGCACCTAGCCCATAAGGAATGGCAGACCATGAAGCAGAGTCTGATCAGGCACAGCCCTCGTTTGGAACAGAGCCAACTTTATTCCTGGTGGGAGATACTGTGGATGTCCCTGTGTGGGGTGATGTCCCGAGTTTACTCCTGATCCTGGGGATGATGAAATTAGGGTGCCGCCAGGCCGCTGCCACAATGGCAAAAGAAGCAATGCCGTCTGTCCAGGTTTCAACCATCACTTTTTCTTTCTCTCTCTCTTTTTCCTCTTTTCTCATTCCTTTCACGTAACCTGCAATAAGATCATTTTATGCACAGGGCTGAGATTAATTCGGGTTTTTGCTCAAACAAGAGAGAGGATTCCCGTGGCTGGGGATGATAGGTGATGTAATCCAGCAGCGGTGCAGGTCCTTAATCTGAATGGGCAAAGAATGATCTCCAGGGGGCTCTGCAGCTCTCCCAGTAAACAACATTTTCTGAAATTCCCCGGTTTGTATTTTTATTTCTGCCTGTGGAAAACTAAGAGGGTTGAACGAAGCACAAATGTCGTTTCTTTCCCATCACGTAAGAGGCATCCGGGTAAGGCTTGATTGCGGATTCAAACGTGCTTTAGCTGACGCGGGTTAAGAGGCTCCAGAGTGTCAGTGAGACTCGACTGCTTACAAAGGAGGCCGCCCGTGCCAAAAATGCACGCCGATACGAAGCGGGCTTGCCACCAACCCGCCGCGCGAAAAACCCAACAGGCTTCCCGCCCTTTCGCCCATATTCTGTGGGGCAAAGTCTCCTTCACCTCAAGAAGCCGGGGGGGGGGGGGGAAGCCGGACTTTCTATTGGCTGCCCTCTACCGGAGCGGAGAATGATTGGCCAGAGGGTGATTAGCGTCCTTTTCTCCCGCCCTGCGCCACACAACGAAGACGGTTGGCTTGATCCTTACGTCAATCATTCCCTTGGCGTTGTCTCTCCTATTTTCCCTCCCATTAAGTTGAAGCTGGAGACCAATCCAATATGCTACTTGAGGGAGCTGAATATCGACCCGCTTCCTCGGATTGGCTGAGGCGATAGAGGGGGCGGAAAGAGAGAGAGAGAGAGAGAGAGAGAGAGAGATGCGCGCGCAGCAGTGGGCGGACCCGCTGACTGCAAGCGTGGGAAGATGGCGGCGGCCGGGCTGAGGGCAATGGTGGGAGTGAAGCGGGTCATTGACTATGCCGTTAAGGTGCGCGCTGCCGGGGTTTTCGGGCCTTCACAGGCGGTATAAAATCTCCCTCCTGCCCAGCCCTGTTCCGGGTTGCTTCCTGGGCAGGAACCGGTTTGCTCCGGTCTTCTCAGGGTCGTCTACAGGCGTGAGATCTCCTGGTGGTCACCATCCGTCACCTGACTAGCCGCCCTGACCGTGATGACGTCTCTTGTTAGGGACTCTCAGAATTCCTCTTCCCTCTGCTCGCTAGGAATCATGGGATCTGTAGTTCTAACTGCAGATTGGGCGGAAGGCCTCAGAAAATAGTGTTTGGGGAGATTATTTTTTTTTTAGAGGGAAGATCTAGTCTCTTGCAGAGCTTTTGATTTCCTGCTGACCTGATGAAGAGTGAGAAGGGATTCTTGCTTTTATACCTTGCTCTCCCCTCTTGAATACAGGTAGTCCTCGGCTTACAACAGCTCGTTTAGTGACCGTCCAAACTTACAGCGGCACTGAAAAAAGTGACCATTTTTCACAGTTACGACCTTTGCACCCTTCCTGTGATCATAGGATCAAAATTCAGATGTTTGGCAACTGGTTCATAATTACAACCGTTGCTGTGTCCCACGGTCACGTGATCCCCCTTTTGCGACCTTCTGACCAGCAAAGTCAGTGGGGAAACCAGATCACTTTTAACAACCGGGTTGCTAACTTAATCATCTGCAGTGATTCACTTAACAACTGAGGTAAGAAAGGCTGTTAAAATAGGGCAAAACTCACTTAACAAATGTCCCACTTAACAACAGAAACTTCGGGCTCAATTGTGGCCGTAAGTCGAGGACTGCCTGTATATACTCTGCTCCTATTTGTGTCCCCACCGCAAAACTCTTCTGCGGAATAGGTTGGGGTGATTGGCCTTGAATCACCAGGTGAGCTTCACGATTGTCTCAATCCAGCACCATAAGGGTATATTCTGGGTTGCAGATGCTGCCTGCCGCAACGTCCACTGTGGGGTAGATCGTTGTTAAATGTAGCAAGGGGCTCAAAGTTACCCAGAGGCCTGAGAATGAATTTGAATTTAAGCATCTGGTGGTAGTCCTCTGTAACTGTTACACTTTTGTGACTAATCTTGGGGGGGGTTGGGTTTTTTTTAATGTGCCACATCTCATACTTACACATTGTGGGTCTTGCTTACGGCTGTTGTATCACTGCACGGTAGATAAGGAGAAGGAGAAGATGGGCTGTGTTGGCAGGCAAGGTATTTTGTGTGCATCTAAGTGTAATTTAGTTTTCACGCCTGCTCAAGGATAATCCGAACTGAATGCCTAATTTAAAGAATGGCTGCAGATAAGTTTTAATGTTAATTCCAGTTTTACCCGTCTACCTTTTGTGTTGCTGTTTTTTCAAAAGATATTTTATTCCCCCTAGTGTAAAATGTATCATTCTGTATCTCTTTAGAAAGTTGACAGCTTTGGCATAGTAAATTAGAACAATGTAATTAGATGAATCAGCTCTGAGGTTTTGTACAGCAGAACTGTGTGTTTCTTGCAAATTGACACATGACACAGATGGGGGGGAAAAAAGTCTTGCCTAAGAAATTTGTTCCCGGTTAATTTAACTCAGGGGTGTCAAACTTCCAGCCCGTGGACCAGATGCGTTGTGCCGAAACCACACCCACACCATTGCTGGCAATGGAAAAAAAGTCGCGATACATCGCAACACATCGGGTGACGTTGTGAGTTTGACAACACTGATTTAACTGAAATCTTCAAGGTGCTATGCATTGTGCATGCTTAGACGGTCTGAGATCCGGTGAAATGAAACTGCTGATTAGTTGGCTTTTCAGCTGGTAAAATTGTGTGGATTGACTTCCTTGGACCAGACAAAGCTGCATTTAGTTCCAAATCTCATCCTCCTAAAGCAGAGTTTGTCAGCCTCAGCAGCTTTAAGATTTATGGAACTCAACTGAACTCCCAAATTTCCCTAGCCAGCCAGGGGGGATTCAGGAAGTCTTAAATCCAGACGTCTTAAAGCTACTGAGGTTGAGAAACACTGCCCTAAAGAACTGGAAATATTCTCAAAATGTCCCCTGCTTTTGTGTTTCCCTGACATACTTCCCTAATAGATTGCCTCCTTTGCAGGTACGGGTAAAACCAGACAATTCGGGGGTGGTGACCGATGGGGTCAAGCACTCAATGAACCCCTTCTGTGAGATCGCTGTAGAGGAGGCTGTGCGTCTCAAGGAGAAAAAACTTGTCTCGGAGATCATTGCTGTAAGCTGTGGCCCCCAACAGTGCCAGGTAAGAATGCTTTCCTTTGAGAAGCAGAAGGAAACAAATACCGATCTGGGGTTCTTAAAGAGTAATTTGGTCTGTTTTGCCAGTATGAAAAATATGAATGTTGTAGTTCAGTACCAAGTTGGGCCTCAGCCCATCACTTTAATAATATCTAAAAACTAATTGTCATGCTCTGAAATTGCACTAGGTAATTTTCAGTATTGCCCATCAGTATTTACTTGCATAGTATTGGGGGGCGGAATTAAAATTCTGATAATCCTATACATTAAAAGAACTTACCCTATAAATGTTGGGGTCGATAATCAGAGGTTTGGAAGCCATCTTTATTCAGACATTTGTTTGTTATTGCATTTTGCAAAATTGTAGTTTATTTCTGGGGGAGAAGAGAGCAAAGCATTTCAGTGTCACATGATTCGGATAAATATTTGGGGGCTCCTGCTTCATTTGGGCAAGATGGCTTCTTAGCAAGATGGGTGGATATAAATCCATTTTCCACAAATCTTTTTTGTAAGACGTTTGTTTTCTCGGGGTCCCTTACACTGCTGTATTTCAGATCAAGAAGGAATTGTACAGGATAAAGTACTTGGCGTGTTAATGATCAAGCATGTATAAATAGTTTCAAGAACTAGGCTAAAAACAGCAGATTGAAATTAGGAACTTAAAATCAAATGCATAGGAATCTGCTAGGGAACGCATGACTCAGCAGCAACACTCTATGTGACTTGGAATCATGACAATCTGACTATGAGTCAGCAGTGTGATGTAAACCCAGAAAGGCAAACACAAGTTAGAGTGCAGCAATAAAAATTCCCAAACCCTTAAGTTTAGATTCCAGAGAGCAAAATAGGCCTAATTCAAATAGTAGAAAACCATCCTGTACCATTCTTGTTTCTGGGCATCAGACTTTTTAAGAACCATTCAGGAAAATGAAAGAGGTGCAGAGAAGGACAATGAGGTTGATCAGAGTATTGGAAACTAGGCCTCTGGAGGACTCTTTATGTTTAGCCTAAGAAGTGGTGCTTTATTACTCCTCGATTACCCAGTCTATTATCTACTGTTGTAGAGCTCAGGGTACAGAATAACAGATCTAGAAAGCAGTAGTCTGCTGCAGCAGCCAAAAAGGCTAATACAATCCTTGGTCGTATAAAGAGGAGGCACAGAATCAAAACCATGTGAAGTATTAGTACCGTTTTAGAAAACCTTAGTAAGACTACACCTGGAATACTGCATCCAGTTTTGGTCGCCACATTAGAAAAAAGATGTTGAGACTTTGGGAAAAGTGCAGAGAAGAGCAACTAAGATGACTAAGGGCCTGGAGACCAAAATGTGAAGAATGGTTGCAGAAATCGGGTGTGACCGGTCTAGAAAAAAAGAAGGACTAGGGGTGACATGATACCAGTATTCCAGTATTTGAAGGGGCTGCCGCAAAGAAGAGGGAGCCAAGCTATTCTCCAAAGCACCTGAAGGCAGGACAAGAAGCAACGGATGGAAACTAGTCAAGGAGAGAAGCAACCTAGAACTAAGGAGAAACTTCCTGACAGTGAGAACAATTAACCAGTGGAACAACCTGCCTCCAGAACCTGGGAATGCTCCAACACTGGAAGTTTTTAAGAAGAGACTGGACAGCCATTTGTCTGAAATGGTATAGGGTTTCCTGCCTGAGCAGGGGGTTAGACTAGATGACCTCCAAGGTACCTTCCAACTTCTTCTTCTTCTTCTTCTTCTTCTTCTTCTTCTTCTTCTTCTTCTTCTTCTTCTTCTTCTTCTTCTTCTTCTTCTTCTTCTTCTCCTTCTCCTTCTCCTTCTCCTTCTCCTTCTCCTTCTCCTTCTCCTTCTCCTTCTCCTTCTCCTTCTCCTTCTCCTTCTTCTTCTTCTTATTATTATTATTATTATTATTATTATTATTATTATTATTATTATTATTATTATTATTATTATTATTATTATTATTATTATTATTATCTAATCAAGGAGAGAAGCAATCTGGAGTTAAGGAGGAACTTCCTAACAGTGAGAACAGTTAACCAGTGGAACAGCTTGCCTTCAGAAGTTGTAGGTGTTTCATCACTGGAGGTTTTTTAAAAAAGACTGGGCAGCTACGTATCTGAAATAATATAGGGTCTCCTGCTGGAGCAGGGGGCTGGATTAGAAGACCTCCAAGGTCCCTTCAAGCTCTATTCTGATCGATCAATTGACTGACTGATTCAGTTCTGACAAACCAAGCAAGGGGGTAAAGCAACTTTCACTGGATGTGTTCAAATAACCATATTTTAATGCCATTTGCAGTAGTCTGGAGTCCTGTACTAGCAGGCAGTTGAACTTGATGGTTTGGAGCACCTTCAACTTTCTAATTCTGTGAAATCAAAATCATATCAGAGGGCTGGGCTTAGTTTACTTTATCAAACCTTTCTGATATTGGGAGTTATTATCACTTCTTTACTTACTACATTTTTACCCCAGTTTTATTACTTAAACTAAACTAAACTAAAAGTGCAAGGCATACTTAATACTTTATCCTCCCCCTATTTTCCCCCCAACATCAAGCCCGTTTGGTGAGTTGGGCTGAGAGAGGCTGACCCAAAGTCACCCAGCCATTTTTTTTCGTGCTTAAGGTGGGACTAGAATTCCCACTCTCCTGGTTTCTAGTCTGGTACCTTCACCACATACACCAAACCTCCTCCTCCTTTCCCGTGCATTTCACTCTTTTCTGTCAGAAACTGGAGCTGGGATTCTTTCCTTTCATTGCAAAATTTTTGACTGGATGGAGCCAAGAGAATGTAGTGAAGGAGTGGCTTTCCCTAGCTGAGCACGGAGGAAGAAAGGATGGGGTTGGCTTAGCCCAGGGCTAGGCCACCTTGCCTCTTTTATGACTCGTGGACTTCAACTCCCAGAATTCCTGAGCCAGCCATGCTGAGGGGAAAGGGAGAGGTTTCCAAAGTTGAGCCATGCTGGCTCAGGAATTCTGGGAGTTGAAGTCCACGAGTCATAAAAGAGGCCAGGTTGCCTACCCCTGGCTTAGCCTCTCAAAAGGGGCTGGTGGCCACTAGGGGGCACCAGCTGCACATGAGCAAACTTTGCTGATGTACTTTTGTGCATTGTGTAGGACAGAGTTTCCCAACCTTGGCAATGTTAAGACAACTGGACTTCAACTCCCAGAATTCCCCAGCCAGCAATGCTGGCTGGGGAATTCTGGGAGATGAAGTCCAGCCGTCTAAACATTGCCAAGGTTGGAAAACCCTGGTGTAGGAGGCATCAGTGACATATTTGTTTCTCTTCAGATACAGAAACAACAACCAAAGCAGTGGGCAAGCGTAACTTCAAGCTTGTTCAAGGTGGCGTGGATAGAACAGTTGAGATTTGGACTGAGTTTTCATCTGCATTTAGTGGGGCTTCCTGGTCTGAAGCACACACACAAGGCCGTAAGCTTTGGAAGGGATTCTGATTGGAATATGTTTGTGCCTTACAACAGATCCGAGGCAAGCAAACAGAGGATTTTTTTTTGGGGGGGGGGAAATAGCAATAATCATGATATCTACAAGCCAGAACCAATTGTAAAATAGTTGCATGAGGGTGAAGTTGATACCAATTGGTGGTTCAAAGGATAGGAAACAGCTCCCGGAGTGAATTATGTCTTAGACAGACTTGCACTTGCAAATTTAATACTGCATTTCAGTATTAACAGTATTTAATATTTATTTCTTATGTAATGTAGGGGTGTGGGTCTGTGCATATGTTGTATATAGTATGGTTAGGTGTGTGTCGTGTATGTGTTTCACTTTGAGAGCGGGCAGCTAAATTTCATTTTTGATCTGTGCCGTTGTGCCCACGGTAAAAAAAAAATGACAATAAAGGTTATCTTTATGTTTATACAGTGAACATTCTTCCTTGCTTTTTTTATAGTAATTTGATGAAAGCTTATTTCCCTCTGCTGAAATTCTTCCAGCAGGCAGTAGAGTGAAGGAACATCAGTTCTGCTCCCTTCTTTTCTAGGGTTATGCCAAATGCCAGCTTAGTCTGGTGGTTAAAAGCGTCAAACTAGAAACCAAGAAATCGGGAGTTCTAATCCCGCCTTAGCCATGAAAGCTAGCTAGTCACTCACTCTCAGCCCAATTCACCTCACAGGGTGATTGTGGGGGCCGGGGTGGGGAGCAGTGAGTGTTAGGTATGTTCTCTGCCTTGAGTCGTATATTTTTTTTTTAAAAAAATCTTTTTTAAAAAAAAGGTGTAGTCTGCAAAGTTGGTGCTCCCGCCATTGCCCTCCAGTAGCATTACTGGACTCCACTGTGATGCCAAAAATGGATCACTTCCTGCTCTTTTCCCGAGATCCCAAGAGGTTTTTTTTTTTGGTTTTGATACTGTGTCTCTGGTGTTTTCAACTTCAGCTTATGCCAGTACCTGATTCATCCCTGCCTCCTTTCTCCCCTCCCCAGACCTCCCTCTATTCTATTTTCTGTCAATGAGGCTTCCTGACAGCTCCGCCGTCATTGGTTATTTTCTGCACTGCTGCTCCCACTTCCTCATGACCTTCACTTGCTGGGTTGCTCTTATAGTCTTTATTAATTTATTTATTTTTGGCTGCTTTGCCCTTCCTCAAGCATTCGGTCTGCTGCTGATATTCCTTAGCCTCAGAGATTTTTTTTTTGGGGGGGAGGGGTATCTCCAAGGCTGCCTTCCCCTTCTGCTACTGGTTATTTTCTCTAGTAGTATAAGGGTCTGCCTGGCACCGGGTTGCCTTTACATCTGCTAGCTCAGCAGCTTCTGTGCATCTGATACAGAGGGGTCTTGCACCTTGGCTGTGTTCCCAGTGGGGAGGCCTCCCCTTCCCCCTATAGACGTCCTAACGGTTGCTATCAAGCACGCTGGAAAAGCAATCTCTGGTTCATTCATGCTAGCCTCGTACATCATTAAAACATCTCATCAATTGTCTTTCAGCTCAGCGTATGATAAATATTCCACACGGGCAACATTTCCACCAAATGACAAGATACGGGGAAGAGGTGTGCTGGTGGGAGACACACGCCCACCTTAAATCTCAGCCTTGGCTTTGAAGCGTCTTTAGAATAGCATTGTTTCTTTTATGTTAGCTACCTCTGCTGCTAGTGAAGTGAATAGATCTGATTTGTGAATGGGGACCAGTGTGGTGGCGGCTTATCTTATAAATGCTTTTGCACCTTGGGCGAAACGAGGGGGCTGTTCTCCAGAGTGAACATTCACAGGTTCCCGCTGTACGTTTTTCTGACACTCTCTCCCCTCATTTTGTTGAAATGTTACCTACCACAGTGGAATTGCAGTTTTGGAGCAGAAGATGGGCAGGCAGATTTTCAAAGGATGTGCTGAGTAACAATAGAAAGAGGCTTGGTGTTGTTTCTCATCCTAATAAGGCAGCTTGCAAGCAAGCCCAGTGTTCAATAGGAACACGAGAGATCTGAATTCCAGTTTAACCGTGATATTCATTGGACAGTTGTATTTTCAGCCTGGGCTGCCTGCAAGGAGGGTTGTGAAGGTGAAATAAGATAGTTCCATATAGGTTGCCTTGCATTCCCGGTATTCCTGTTAACACGGATATGAGGCAGCTCAACTCTGGAATCCCCAGGGCCCTTGGTAGCTATCCGCTTTACATAATTGGGTTTCAAACAGTGTTTTGTTTTTTTGTTTTTTTTTTTCCAAACTTGGCACTTTGGAGATGGTTGGACTTCAACTCCCAGAATTCGCCAGCTCACGATTTGCTGAGGAAATTCTGCTGGCTGGGGAATTCTGGGATTGAAATTTACACGTCTTAAAATTGCCAAGTTTGCAAAACTCGTGATTTAATGCATTCCTCATCTTAAAGAGCTCAGTGCTGCTACAGTGTGATGATTAACTGTCGTCAACCTACCTTTCTCTGGCTATCCAAAATCAGCTGCAATAAAAGCATCCTATCCTATTTTTTGATGAGGGCGAAGTTATGAAAACTGTAACAGTAACAAGAGTTGGAAGGGTCCTTGGAGGTCATCTACTCCAAGCCCCTGCTCTCGCGGGAGACCGGTATGCTGTTTCTGATCGACGGCTGTGCAGTCTCTTCTTAAAAGCCTCCAGTGTTGGGGCACCCACAGTGTCCAACTGCCAAACCCTCATTAGGCACTGGCTACTAAGTGCTTCAAAACAGAGGGCACTCTAGGTTAGATGCCAAGTCTAGAACAAAACCAGAGTTTTAGAAACGCCGGGAAAGCAGCTGCATTTGGAGGCCTGCTTTTTCAATGCTTGGTTGCCTCTGCAGGAGACGATCCGCACGGCCCTCGCTATGGGAGCTGACCGGGGGGTCCATGTGGAGATTCCTGCAAAGGACTACGAGAGCCTCACCCCCTTCCAGGTTTCAAAAATCCTGGCAGCGCTTGCCAAGAAGGAAGGTGTCAATCTGCTGCTGCTAGGGAAGCAGGTGAGAGAAAAGGACGGGTAGGGCTGCGTTGGGCACAGATAAATATTCCAGGCGGAAATAAATGGCATTCTGCATCTTGGGCAATCTCCACCCGAGGATAAGTTTCTAGACCGTAACATTTTTTTTTTTTGAGAAGACAGAATGCCAAAATATAGGTAGCCCTTCAAGTTACGACCATAATGGGACCTGTCCATTATTTATTTATTTATTTATTTAATTAGTTTCATATACCGCCCTATTCCCGAAGGACTCAGGGCGGTGTACAGGGCAAAAGTTAAAAGAATATAAAAGTTAAAATAGAATTAAAATGAATTAAATTAATTAATAGCCCAACAAATTAAAACAAAGTTTAAAAACTTAAAACCCCTCAGTCCAGGCCAGATAGATCAAAGAACCAGGTTTTCAGGTCCCGGCGAAACGAACGAAGGTCGGGGGCGGTCCGGAGTTCCACAGGCAGATCATTCCAAAGGGCAGGCGCGCCCACAGAGAACACCCTCCCTCTGGGGATCACCCGCCAGCACTCCCTAACCGGCGGCACCCTAAGGAGGCCCTCCCTATGGGAGCGCACAGGACGATGGGAAGTTGATGCTGGCAGCAGGTGCTCCCTAAGATAATCCAGGCCCATGCCATTATAGTCGTCATTCGGTCATAAAATGAGTCAATGAGTCAATTTTACAACCTTTCTTTTTTTTTTTTTAGTGGCCATTAAACAGCTCCACAGACATCAAGCAATCCAGTAGCTCACAAAAGCAAATGCTGGTTTTGGGCAAAACCGTTGTAAAACCTGGCCACCTGACTGCAGAATGCTGCAAAACGGGCATAAATGCAGGGCTGTTGGAACTTCAAATTTCAATTATAAGTATTCCCCCCTCCCCCACTCCCAAGTAGGTCTGGTGGAATTTCAAACAGTTGCTAAGTGATTGGTCGTAACTCAAGGACTAGCTGTACCCAACCGGTTGGCATTTCATAGATTGTAAAAGAGCAGAAGCTTACTCTGGATAGCAACAGAGGAGGGTCTGTGTGCATTTCCAATCTGATAAAACAAGCACGGCCAAGGAAACGGGTTCCATTACTCAACCGGGACAGAAGGCAAACAAGGAGAGGCCGATGCCAAAAAGGGCCAGGCCCACCCCAGGCCTGAGGCCAAAAAAGGCAGAGCTGAGCCTTGCAAAACGGAAAGCTTTCCAAGAAAATATACAGGAGTGGAGCTGATCCGACAAGCGTATGCCGCCCCCCCCCCCCATAGCTGGAAAGCTCTGCTAAGAGCCATTCAGGATTTGAGAAAGGAATGGCAAAATTATGGTGCAATATTTTTTTTTTCCCTCTTACTAGCTGAAGCTGCTTTTCTGGCCCTGAAAAATTGAGAACCTGGTTTTGCCCTGGCTGTTACTGAACATAAGCATCTCTGAGTTTGTTTAATGTTGCAGTTGTTTACTTTTCGCAGAAGGAAAGGGCGATATGAAGGTAGCAAAGTCAAACCATCCCTACCTTGAATTGGAAGGGTGTGTTTATTTGTGTACATACGCATTCTTGTGATCTTGAGTCAACCTTCCCAAGCCAGGTTTTTCAGTGAAACCAATAGCCTCCACATAACAGCGCCCTTTGTAGTACACATTTCCTTGCCATTATTGGGGAAAATATTAACCTGTAAAACCAGCAATGCTTCCTGTGACCTTTCCTCTCTCTTTCTCTCTCTCTCTCTCTCTCTCTCTCCCCTTTCCCCCCCCCCCCCTCTCCACCTAAGGCCATTGATGATGACTGTAACCAGACAGGGCAGATGACGGCAGCATTTCTGGACTGGCCTCAGGTAAATTAGAAGCCTCTCAATTTGTGTCCGGGTGCTTAAAGGCACATAATTATTTCCTTTGCTTCAGTGAATGAAACCCGTCAGATGGAGAGTTGAATGGTAGTTTGTTACTTTGATGTCCTAGGACAAATTGTCTTGTAGCTGTCAGCCGACCACTGTAGTTCTAAGAAAGTTGCTGTGGAAAAGCAGGAATTGTTCTCGAAAATATTGGGCTTACACAGAGAACAGGGTCCTTAAAAGACAGCATTTCCCTTTTGTTTGTGCATTCAATGCCTAATTGTTTGCACGGATTGATTTAAATAAAAATGTCTCTCTCCTGCTTCCTGCAACTCAAAAGACTACAACTCCTTTTCTTTTGCCCGTTGGTTTGGAATAGAAATCTCAGTGCCTCATTTTAAAGGCAGTTTAGTCCATTGGTCATTTTTTTTTTCTTCTCTTCATCTTGCCAACGGGATAATCCTTCATGGAGGCTCTTGTTTTCTATGTGGCTGGATTTGCGGTCTAGTCAACGGGCAGACAAAACTTGTTAGTGTCCTGTTCAAATTTAATGCTTGGACCATGATCCCATTTCCAGAGGGACGGTCACGGCAATCCCTGCCTCCTTGACAGTGGATTCAGGGGCAGGTGAAGCGCGCGGGCCTTGGTATGATTCACTGGGTGCTTTGGCTATGGCCAGGGTGCCTTCCCTTGGAGTCCTTGCAGCCTCATCGCACAACCTGGCGGACTCAGCTTTATAGGGTATTTTAACTCAGGGATGCATCGTGTCGTCAGAACTTAATTTGCCTAGCTGGTGTTTTGAAGATGGCATTGAAGTAAAGCTCAGTTATGTGTAGGCCAGGGATAGGCAACCTCGGCTCTTTTATGACTCATGGACTTCAACTCCCAGAATTCCTGAGTCAGCTGACTCAGGAATTCTGGGAGTTGAAGTCCATGAGTCATAAAAGAGCCGAGCTTGCCTACCCCTGGTGTAGGCAGATGGATATTGTCACTTAATCCCCACTTATGTTTTCTTAAATTGGGTCAATTCGAAAAGGCTGCTAAACATGTTGAGGCGTATGCAATGAACATATGCGCGCACGCACACACACACACACACACACACACACACACCCCGATCAACTTACATAGCACCAGTTTAAGGAGTTTCCATTTGGGACAAATCACACTTTCCCTGCTTTTAGTGACACACCTCTTTATTTTTTTGTCAGGGAACGTTTGCTTCAGAAGTGAGCGTGGACGGGGACTGGCTGAAGGTTGAGCGGGAAGTTGACGGGGGTCTCGAGACGATCCGCCTGAAGCTGCCCGCCGTGGTGACTGCCGATCTGCGACTGAATGAGCCTCGTTACGCGACTCTGCCCAACATCATGGTAGGATCTGGACACCTCTTCCTTACTCAGCTGATGCTTCCCTGCACCAGCAAACCATCTCGGCTGGTGTGCGGCTTTAAGGTTAAGAGAAGTGCCCCCCTGGACATCATTTGGGAGCTCCGTAGCTCTGGAGCAGGGAAATGGGGAACTTGGGGTCTCTGGGAAGCTCCTAGAATATTGTGATAGTGACTTCCAGGTCCCCCTGATAGCACTGGAAGGAAACGTAGAATAGGGGCCCAAAGGAGAACTGTAGCCCCTGCAGTCAATATTGATATCCTTAATGTTTAACAATTTAATTTTACCCTTAAATATAAGTGAAACAACCTTTGGATTTAATTTGCCCTCGCCTTCCCTTTCGCAATGCTTTCTACCCTGAACGACGTGCATCACTTGTTTGCGGAGCAGGCAGGCAGTCAGTTGCTTGAGGCTATCTAGGTAGTCCTTGACTTACGACCACGATTGAGCCCAACATTTCTATCGTTCAGTGAGCAAAACACTTGTCTGGTCAGTTTTGCCCCCCATTTTGCGATCTTCCTTGCCACAGTTCGTTAAGCGAATCACTGCAGTTCGTAAGTTAGCCACCCGGTGGTTAAGTGGATCCGGTTTCCCCACCGCTTGTCAGAAGGTCGCAAAAGGGGATCGCCTGAACCTGGACACTGCAGCCCGTCATAAATATGAGCCGGTTGCCAAACCTCTGAATTTTGATCACGTGACCCTGGGGGTGCTGCAGCGTTCGTAACTGTGAAAAAAAGGGGGACCTAAGTCACGTTTTTCAGTGCCGTTGTAACTTGGAACTGTTGTAAGTCAAGGACTACGTATGGACATGTGTAAGTGTTAAAAGCAAATGCTCAGGTAATAAAAGGGGAGCTGCAGGTTTACACAGAAGACCTGTTCTGAACCAGCCCTCTTCTCGCACCCCTAATCAAAAGAAGAGTCTGGAAAGCGTCCAAGGCTAAAAGGCTTCTGCCAAGATTTAATTACGCAGTTAACAAAAACACAAGAGCTTGTCTTCTCAAGCGGAAAAGGTTGCTTTCAGCAACCAGCCCCTCCCCAAACACTTCTTTTATAGAGAGCTCAGGGCGTGGTCTCCCTGTGCCTCCTCCCGAGGAGTCCCATAGTCTTTCTTTGTTTGTCCCTGCTCGTCTGCCTCCTGCGTCGGGCGTCCTTGAACAGGGCCAGCTGTGGGTCATCATCCTCCGCACTCTCGGGCTCACACAGCTGAGAAGAGGTCCCCGGCTGAGGGCTCTGCAAAGCCTCCAAATCATCATCATCAGCCGGTTCGTTTCCCTCCTCCCCCACATCTGAGTCCTCCGATACATCGGAGCCGGCTGTCGGACCCACAGGCTGGCCCTGAGTCACAACACTATCCCGCACCGCAGGGCCCTTCCCCCGGGTCTGCCGATCCGGATGCGGTCGGGATGGGAACTGTTCGTGAAAAGCAGTCACCAACGCAGGGGCATGAACGGCGGTCGCGTCTTCCCATGTGAAGTCCTCCGGCCCGTACCCTTTCCACTCGATCAGGTACTGGAAGCGACCTTTCAGCCAGCGGGAATCCCTGATGCTGGCGACCTCGTACTCGGGGGTGCTGTCTCCATCACGAGTTCCTGATGGTGGAGGTTCCGCCTGGCGAAGTGGACAGGCCGGTCGTTCAGGGACCAGCAAGGACCGATGGAAGACGGGGTGCACGCGCAGGGAACGTGGCAGAGTTAAACGATAGGCGACCGGGTTGATGACGGCCTCGACTGGGAACGGTCCAAGGTAACGGTGGTCCAGCTTCCTCGCCGGCCGAGTGGATGGCAGGTTCCTGGTGGACAGCCAGACCCGATCCCCCACCGATAGTGGAGGCGTATCCCTTCTCGACCGATCGGCGAACCTCTTGTAGTCGGCCTTGGCCTTCTCCAGCTGCCGTCGCACCAACCGATGGATCGCCTGTAATTCCGCCATGAATTCGTTCGCTGCCGGCTCCGGTGAGTCCACGGGAGAAAGGGGGAAAAACCGAGGGTGATAACCCACGTTGGCCAAGAACGGTGTCATCTGCGTGGAGGTGTGCTGCGAGTTGTTAAAGGCAAACTCGGCTATGGCCAAATAGTCCACCCAATTGTCCTGCTGCAGGTTAACGTAGCAGCGCAGATACTGCTCTAAGATGCCGATAACCTTCTCGGTACCCCCGTCGGTCTGAGGATGATGCGCGGACGAGAGGCAAACCTTAATGTCCAACGCCCGCATCAACTCCTGCCAGAAGCGGGCTGTAAACTGGGCCCCCCTATCGGAGACGACTCTATCGGGAAGGCCGTGCAGCCGGAACACCTGTTGGATGAACATGCGACTAGTGGCGCGAGCTGACGGTAAGCCGCGACAGGGGATGAAGTGCGCCATCTTGGTCAACATGTCCACCACCACAAACACTGTCGTGAAGCCGGAGGATGGGGGTAGATCCGTCAGAAAGTCCATGGACACAGCCCCCCAGGGTCTCTTGGGCGTTGGCAAAGGCTGCAGTAAACCAGGCGGGGCCCCTGTCGCTGACTTGGCCTGCCTGCATGGGACGCAGGAGGTGACATAAGACTGGACATCGTGTCGGACTCGGGGCCACCAGAATGTACGGGAGACCAGGTTCAGAGTCTTGAACAGGCCAAAATGCCCCGCAGCCGGGTTATCATGACATTGGCTGAGGACGAGTCCCCTGAGTGGCCCTCCTGGAACATAGAGCCGGTCACGATAATACAGGAGTCCATCCGTGACCGACCAAGGCGAATCTGGCCCCACCTCTTCCTTCCGCTGAGCCACCCACGCCTCCTGCTGCTGCGCCTCCCGGATCCGAGCCCGTATATCCACCGGCTCCCGCACCGCAGCAAAAGACTCGACGGGGATCACGGTCCTGGGCGGAAGCTTGTCTTCCACTCGGGTGTACTCGGGCTTCCTGGACAGAGCATCCGCTCTCTGGTTGTGCCCGCTTGGTATGTACCGCACCCGGAAGTCAAACCTCGCAAAGAAGAGGGACCACCGGATCTGGCGTTGGTTCAAATTCCGAGCGGTCTGCAGGCTTTCCAGATTCTTGTGGTCCGTCCGGACCTCGATTTGATGCCGCGCCCCCTCCAGATGATGCCTCCAAGCCTCGAACGCCGCCTTGATGGCCAGCAGCTCCTTCTCCCAGATGGTATAGTTGCGCTCCGAGGGATTCAATTTCCGAGAGTGATACGCGCAAGGGAAAAGGGTACCGTTGGGCGTCGCTGCCTGGAGCAACACGGCCCCAATGGCAATGTCGGAGGCGTCCGCCTCCACGACAAACGGCCGTTGCGGGTCAGGATGCTTCAAGATGGGCTCCTTCATGAAGGCGTCCTTCAAAGCTTGGAACGCCTGTTGTTCGGGGGCGTTCCACTGGAACCGAGTCTTCTTCTGCAGGAGCCGGGTGAGGGGGGCTGTCAAGGCAGCAAAGCCAGGGATGAATGTCCGATAGTAGTTGGCAAATCCAAGAAGTCGCTGAACATCCTTCACGCGACGCGGGGGTTGCCAACTCTGCAACGACTCAACTTTACTCGGTTCCATGGTGATGCCCTCAGGAGAAATGCGGTGGCCCAAGAAATCAATGGTCACCTGGTAGAACTGGCACTTCTCCAACTTGGCAAACAGCCGATGTTTCCGGAGGCGCTGCAGGACCTGACGGAGATGCTGATGATGCGCTTCACGCGACGGGGAGTAAATCAGGATGTCGTCCAGGTAAATCACAACAAACTGGTCCAACAGATCCCGAAAGATGTCGTTCATAAAATGCTGAAACACAGCGGGGGCGTTGGTCAGGCCAAACGGCATCACCGTGTACTCGAAATGTCCATAGCGAGTACCAAACGCCGTCTTCCACTCATCACCCGGCCGAACCCTGACGAGGTTGTAAGCTCCACGCAGGTCCAGTTTCGTGAAGATCTTAGCCTCCCGGAGTCGGTCCAAGAGCTCGGGGATGAGGGGCAGCGGGTAGCGGTTACGCACCGTGATGGCGTTGAGTTTCCGGTAGTCACAGCAAAGCCGTAACTCGCCCGACTTCTTTTTGACGAAGAGCACGGGCGCAGACACTGGCGAGGACGAGGGCCGGATGAAACCACGAGCCAAGTTCTTTGTCAGGAAGTCCCGCAATGCAGCCAACTCGGGCTCCGACATGGAGTACAAACGCCCCACTGGGAGAGGCGCATCAGGGACTAGGTCAATGGAGCAGTCGTAGGGCCTGTGCGGGGGTAATTGGTCCGCCTCTGACTCGCTGAACACGTCAGCAAAGTCGGACAGTTCGGGAGGCAAGGAAACCCCTGGGGAACCCTCCACCTGGCCGGCACAGATATGGCGGGTGTGGTCCACGCACTGCAAACTTGGGAAGGTGACCAAGTTCTGAGACCAATAGATCTGTGGATCATGCGCCCGGAGCCACGCCAGTCCCAAGACCACGGGGAAGTGCAGATCCGAAGTGACGTAAAACTGAATGGCCTCCACATGGGTACTGATGGCCATACACACGGGTTGCGTGGCGGCCGTGATAGGCCCGGACAGGAGCACTCGACCATCGATGGTCTCCACAAGCATGGGCGGATCCACCGGACACTGGGGAACAGCCCATTTGGCCACAAAGGCCGAATCCATAAAGTTAGTGGTAGCCCCAGAGTCAATTAAGGCATGGACCGGAATCCCCTCTGGCTTGCCAGGAAGGATCAGTCGTGCCTCCAGAATCAAATGCCGTGGAGGTTCACAGGCACCGTCGGAACGGCGTCGCTCGGCGTGATCGTTGTGGGTCGCCCGATCTTTCACACCGTCTAGATCGGGCTCGGGCCGTTTCCCGACAGCAAAGCAGGGGACTTTCTCGGGGCCGGCTTGGTCACTGACGCCCGCTGACGCTTCTTCGGGCAAGAAGCAGCCAAATGTCCAGGGTCCCCACAGTAAAAACACAACCCCTCCGATCGTCGTCTGTCCATTTCCGTCACCGATAGACGGGACCTGGCGGCACCCAGCTCCATTGGCTCCTCCCTCTGGACTGGGGGCTCACGCACAACAGGGGCGGCAGGGGTCTGTGGGGTGGCACGGCGACTCTTACGCTGCTGCAGCCGGGCATCGATCCGCAGACAAAGATGGATCAGCCCATTCAGGTCTGAGGGAATGTCCACGCGGGCCAGCTCATCCAACATCTCCTCTGACAAGCCATCCTGAAAGGCATCCACGAGCGCAGCCTCATTCCAGGCGGAATCCTGGCTAAGCAGCCGGAAATCGCTGATATAGGCCTGTAGAGGGCGCTGACCCTGCCTCAAAGCTTTCAGGCGTCGGGTGGCAGTCTGCGCCTTAATCGGGTCCTCGTACATGAGGCGCATATGGTCACAAAACCCCCCAAAGTTATCCAACAAAGGGCTAGGCTGTGCCAACAGAGGCGTGCCCCAACGAGCTGCATCTCCCGACAGAAGGCTCAACACGAATCCCACCTTATCTCGGTCAGTGGGGAAATCAGCTGCTCTCACGCTGATATAAAGCTGGCATTGTCCCAGGAAGGCAGGAAACAGTTCTGGATTACCAGCAAATTTATCCGGCATAGCTATCTGACATTTCCTCCTGGGTGGGGGGGCAGCATGTACCTGAGCCTGCAGTTGTGCCACCTGAGTGGCCAGCAAGGTGAGTTGCTGGTTGAGCTGGGCATTCTCGGCAAGAAGCTGCTCCATCGTAGTATTAAGGGGTGGGTGGCTGAAAGCAAACTGTTCTGAACCAGCCCTCTTCTCGCACCCCTAATCAAAAGAAGAGTGGAAAGCGTCCAAGGCTAAAAGGCTTCTGCCAAGATTTAATTACGCAGTTAACAAAAACACAAGAGCTTGTCTTCTCAAGCGGAAAAGGTTGCTTTCAGCAACCAGCCCCTCCCCAAACACTTCTTTTATAGAGAGCTCAGGGCGTGGTCTCCCTGTGCCTCCTCCCGAGGAGTCCCATAGTCTTTCTTTGTTTGTCCCTGCTCGTCTGCCTCCTGCGTCGGGCGTCCTTGAACAGGGCCAGCTGTGGGTCATCATCCTCCGCACTCTCGGGCTCACACAGCTGAGAAGAGGTCCCCGGCTGAGGGCTCTGCAAAGCCTCCAAATCATCATCATCAGCCGGTTCGTTTCCCTCCTCCCCCACATCTGAGTCCTCCGATACATCGGAGCCGGCTGTCGGACCCACAGGCTGGCCCTGAGTCACAACAAGACCCCCCCCATCCCACATTCTGTTGGTATTCAGCAGGAACAGCCAGTCACAAAACTCCAGAAGAAAAAAATAATTCTCTGGCAGAGCTAGACAGTGGTTGGTTTTATTTATTTTATTTATTAAATTTATATACCGCCCTTCTCCCGGAAGACTCAGGGCGGTGAACAGGGCATATAAATAGAAATACAAACGTTAAAAAAGGATTAAATAATTGCCCAATTAAAACAACTACAATATAAAACCCATTAAAACCCTAACGTTCCCCCATCAGGCCAGGCCAGCTTGTTCAAATAAATGGGTCTTTAGCCCACGCCGGAAGGAGCCGGCATTCTCTGACCGGAGGCACCCTGAGGAGGCCCTCTCTGTGGGAACGCACAGGGCGGAGGGAAGTCGACGCCGGCAGCAGGTGGTCCCCGAGGTATTCCGGACCCATGCCATGTAAGGACTTAAAGACCATCATCAAGACCTTGAACCTCACCCGGAAGACAACTGGTAACCAATGCAGCTCGCGGAGCAAAGGTGTAACATGGGAGTACCGGGAAACTCCCAAGACAACTCTCGCGGCCGCATTCTGTACCAGTTGGAGCCTCCGAGTGGTCTTCAAGGGAAGCCCCATGTAAAGAGCATTGCAGTAGTCCAGACGAGAGGTCACGAGCGCATGAGTGACCGTACACAGGGCATCCCGGTCCAGATAGGGCCGCAACTGACGCACCAGGCGAACCTTAACTGTTCCCTGTTCCCGTCCTCTTTCCCAGAAAGCCAAAAAGAAGAAAATGGAGACGGTGAAGCCATCTGATCTTGGTGTGGATCTCACACCTCGAGTGAAGACTCTGAGCGTGGAGGATCCTCCTCAGCGCAAGGCTGGAGTCAAAGTGGAAACAGTGGACGATCTGGTTGCTAAATTGAAGGAGATCGGGCGGATCTGAGCTCCTGGGTAATTTTGGTAAGGGGGGAAAAAGGGGTGTGGAGTGGACTGGTGTTGCCTGAACTCACTGCAGGTAGTCCTCAAGTTACAGCCCTAATGGAGTCTGCCCACCACCACAGCCATAAGTCGTGACATTTGTAAATCGGGCCAGTCACACGAACAACCCAATTTTACGAGCTTTTTTGCAGTGGTCGTTAAGTGCACTAACGGTTTGCTACAGATGCAGTTTTGCTGAAAACCGGAAGGAAATTGTCATTTTTCGGCAAAGCCATCATAAAATGTCATCTGCATGCAGGATGCTGGAATGGCCGTCAGTGCAAATAACCATAAATTTTGCAGATGTAAGAACCGTTTTGACTTCTAATGCAAATTTTGATTTATAAGGTGACAAGTTTTGTTCCCTTTCAAGTCATCTTCTTCCAGTGTCCACTTGCAGTGAGATGAGTTAGTAAAATCCAGGATTTTGGCCAGGGTGGGAATGTAGATGACTCAATTTCCCATCCCAGATGTGCTTCAAAATGGGCCCCTTATTTTCTTCTATTTAAGGAGGACTCTTAGAGCTGTTTCCTCTTCGTGGGGGAGAAAAAAAAATATCAGTAAGGAAAGAAGAACTGCAGGAGGATTAAAGGAGCGGATGTTTGGGGCGGATTGGTATCAATATTCAATTAACTGTGTCCCCGTAATTTAAAAGAATCTAACACATTTAATAGATTAATGGCTCAGTTGAGAAAATGGCCCTTGTTTCTAGCCTCTACTGATGAATATGGGAATTTCACACTTGGTAACAGCTCCCTAGAGGAAAGAGGACTGTCCCCGGATTCTTGCTTTATTCTCCCTGACGTTGTGTAGCCCACTTGTCTTTCCTAGCCTGCCTTTTTGCCCCATGTTTGCCATCCGGTTTCAGAATCTTCCGAAGGCCTGAATTTATTTATTTTTTCCTGCAAAAATAAAGGGAATAGATGCAGATCTGCTTTGATTTATTAAACCCCTGAGCACTGAAATCAGATTTTCTTGGCTCTGCATGCCGCAGAGAATCAAAACATGAACTCATTGTGGTGACTTTTTCTAAAAACAGGATCAAAACCAGGCCCTAAAATGTGCTCTTGTTTAAACTGGAAGAGAACATACAGCAATATGTAAAGCGTGTTTGAGTGATCATAAACAGGCACATCTGTTGTCATGTGGAAAAAGGCACATAGGCCAGAACGTAGCTTATCTTATTTACTGCAGGGGTCTTCCTGATCTCAAGATACACATATTATATTCCCCAGACCACACCTCTGGGATGTAGTTTGGGCTGTGGAGGAATGATCTGCCCAAAATTGGTCTCCATTTTGGGTCTCAATCCAAATCCAGCATCTAAACCATTTTGTTATGCCAGCTTGCTCCCTTTTGTTTTTCTCTTAAGCTTGGGCCAACTGGGTTCGATCTGGTGGGTCAGTTTGATCCATTCAGTTCAAAAAGTGCCAAGTTGTGTCAATTCAGGTTTTCCAAATTAGATTCTTTTTGGGGGGGGAAGGGGCACCTTTTGCGCAGGTATAAAAGCGGTCTCCGTCGCCTCACCAATTTGAACGCATCTGATTTGACAGTTAATTTAATTTAATTAATTTAATAATTTAATTTGTATACCGCCCTTCTCCCGAGGGACTCAGGGCGGTGAACAGGGCAATACATAGTAAAAAACCGAATACAAAAATTAAAAGCGATTAAACCATTATGCCCATAATAATTAATACATCTTAAAATTAGAGCTATTTATAAAAACCCAACCCCATCCCATCAGACCAGGCCAGCTTGTTCGAAAAAGAAGGTTTTTAGATCGCGCCGGAAGGAGTGAAGGTCGGGGGCCATCCGGAGCTCAACCGGTAAGCGGTTCCAAAGGTCTGGCGCGCCCACAGAGAACGCTCTCCCCCTGGGGGCCACCAATCGGCATTCTTTGATCGGCGGCACCCTAAGGAGGCCCTCTCTGTGGGAGCGCACTGGACGGAGGGAAGTTGACGCCGGCCGCAGGTGTTGCCGTAGTAGTTAAATCGGAAGGTCAGCTTGGAGGAATCTCCTTGAGACTGATCAAGGCTTCACACAGCCCTGCATTGCCTAAGATTTTATGTATGAGATTTCCAAGCACCCAGAGGGACAAGCAAGGGCCATTGACTGATGAGTCATCCCTTGGATTTTTTTTTATATTTTTTTTTACTTTTTTTTACTGTCCGGCCTTCATCTCATTAAAAATGGAAATAAAGAATGCAAGAGCCGTGTTGCTGGAGAAGACTAGCATCCATCAAATCCAGCCTTGTCTGGCCAGAAGACCTCTGAAAACACTCAGATCATAGCAGTCTCCAGTTCTGTTTGATGCGTGCTGGTTTTTGGAGCTGTACTCCCATCAGATCCTGAGAGTTCTGCTTGATGTCCAAGATCCTGTACCGAGATCCTGGCCTCTCTCTCTTTCATGATATTCTTCGCTCTGGCAGTTTAGCAAGCGAAGTAAACGGTCAGCAGTATTTTAAGTGTTTATGTTTTTTGTTATTGATTAGATAAGGGCCTTTCTTTTGAAATTATTGCCAATGAATGAATATATCCCTCCAGTCCTGACTGATGATATTTTGTAGTATCAACATTAAAAAACCTTCAGCCATTTATAATGCCCTGTCCCTTGAGGCTTCCTGTCCCAAATCCATCATCATGGATCCTAGTTTTTGGAGTTCCTTCGGATTTCTTCCCCTTAAGTGGGCACAGGATTTTTCACAGCATTTAGCAAGAAATGAAAACACATTCCTAATGTAGTTGTATCATAAGTCTATATAAAGGTTGTAATTGCTCTTTTTTGGGGGGCGGGGGGATGAAAGTAAACATTTTATAAATCCCAGTAGGCTACAAAGTGTGTCATTTTCCATGATGTGCAAGCTATTGGAAAAAAGAAATCCATTATATCATCAAAGATTAAAGACTAGGAATTTGTACATGAGAAAGATCCATGTTAAATCAACTTCCACAATGAGGTTCCCCCCCCCCCCGTTTATTTGAATTATAGGGCAGTTTTTCCCAGCCTGATTGAGTCCCACTATTTTGGTTTATTTCTTCCTTCCATCCTCCCCAGGCTAACTGGGACTTTCAAATATCTGTTGAGTTGTTTGTCCAAAAAATTCTTGACTTTGGTTAATAGCCGGTGCAATGTGCCTGAATTGAACTGTCGTTTTTCTTTCGTTTTTTTGTTTGTTTTTAAGCTCAGAACCTTCTTAATTGGCAGAGCATTGGCCTTTTATGAAAGTTTGGATTCTCTGATAACCCAGCCTTGTTCGCTTTTTTATTTTATTTTATAAAGTATGTCAGTCTCTGGGAGCTGTGCAAAAATTAAGAACTGACAACCAGAGACCAATTTCAGTGACTCATTTATGATGGAGTCCAGTTCTGTTGCTGGGGGTAGTTATAGTGACAGGCCTAAAGTATCCCTCCCTCTTCTCTTTCAGCCTTGCTTTGAGATGCTGCTACGGGGGAGATCTCCTGCTCTAGGAATAGGTGTGGCCTTCAGAGAGCCCATCTTCCTGTCTCAAGAGAGCCCATCTTCCTGTCTCAAGAGAGCCCGTCTTCCTGTTGGGGACTGGTCCCTCTGAAATCGTAACCATGTTGCCTTCCGTCTCAGCTGGTCCTCCGGAGAGAGCCAAATGAGAATTTAATTCTGTTTTCTTTACTAAGGATGGGTTGGTTTGCAATAAATGTCATGTGATCTCTGAAGGTGCTGGGAGCAAATGTCATGTCTTTGCTTGTTTCTTTGCATTCCCCATTAATGGCTTCAATCTTCCTGCAGTAAATGATTTTCCCCGGGCATTTCAAACGGTTCTTTGTTGTTGGTGTTGTTGTTCTTCTTAATGGCCCATGGTTTGTAGATGTAGCGTCTGAACAGCTCCCCTCCTTTTTCCGCAGATCGTAGTTGCAGGCTAACTTTCCTTCTTTAAATGGGTGCAGAAGTTGCGGGATTTCAGGACTAGCACTGAATTCTTACTGGCTTTTAGGCCAAAAGAAAAGAAAAAAGCAAAAAAAGCACGGTCCTTTTCTCTACATTACGCAAAGACAAGTTATATTGGGAAATATTGCGTTTATAGGCACGTGTCCTTTGTTGCCAACAAATCTGGCGTCTGAAAAAGCTAAGTTAAACAGGTTTATTTCTCTATTCGAATAAGCCTCTTAAGATCCTGCTCAGTTCAGCCTTTCAATAATAATAACTTGAAGCTGACCCAGCTGCCAACCTCTAGAAGTCCATTTCCGTTTGGTTGCCCTTCGGTTGCCTGTCTATTTGTGTAGGCCAGCTATTAAATGAAGGATGAGAAAGAAAACATACTTTGATTATCTAACAACTCTTTATAGATTTTTCTGGTTCCTAAAATTAGCATACCAGGGTTTGTGGCTCAGTCTTTCCCAGACGGACGTGAAATGCCCTTTTTCAGGACTCATTGGATCAAAGGGGGGTCTTCAGAAGCTTCCTTTGAGGTTGGGCTTGGTCCAAAGCCTTCCTTGCATCTCGTATTCATAAGGGAGTGAACAGCGGGAGGTTTATTGGCAGTGCACATCTAATGTATGTCAGTTTGCTTCTGACGAGGGCAGAGAGGAATGCATATGGATGGATCATCCAGTGCGTTTTCCCTTCGCAAAAGAGCATTTTGCCCTTCCAAATTTCCACTTTCATCATCACAAACAGGGACAGGACTAGAATTATTTTTACTCATAACCTTAAACGAAAACAAACTTTCTTAACGTCTCTAGGTTGGGATGAATTAAGTTCTGTGTGATTAAGCAAGTTGCCCTTCTTTTACACCAGAATTTACCATCCTGCAGTCAACAACTGAAAGTAAAGCAAGAGTGGATAGGATTATAGAAGCTAGTCGCTACAGATCTGGTTGGTTGGCTGGCTGGGGAATTCTGGGAGTTGAAGTCCACATATCTTAAAAAGTTACCAAGATATCGAAACGCTGTTCTAGATAAAGACAAAGCTTTTCCTAAAGGTGTCGGGGTGTTGATGCCAAGCAATTGATTGAAGGGAAGGCCTGTATTGTATGTTTCATTATTTATGACGGTGTGAGTATATTTTGCCATCTTTTGTGAGCCACCAGGATTTTATTTATAATTGCAGCAGGATTGAAATACGATTAATTGATTGATCCAGGGGTTGCTCGCAATAAGATACAAATTGTGTACATAAATAAAATAAAAAAATAAAAAATCAGTAGTTATGTGATCTGCCACGGTCACACTATTGCAGTTTTTTTGGTGCATGATGGGTTTTGTGAACTTGGAATTCAGCAACTTGAGGTTAACATCTAAGCACCTTCAACGGACTCGTGCTGAATTTTGCTGCAGTAAATCGACATTCCAGAAGATCCCCCTTCGTGGGCTTCCGTTGAGCAGGCTTTTTCATGGCCCGAGTCTTTTGTAGACTTTTGCCAGCTGGTAGTATATCACCCTGTTTAATCAGCCTGTTATCTATAGCTGTCTAGAGTCCCCAACCAGGAGCGGAGGTTCAACAAAAAACCCGGGTTGTGTCCGCAGAGAATAGTGAAGACCCAAGTTTGCAGAGACAATAGTTTGCAGCAACAGCGCACTTGGGTCTTACAAACTTGGTCAAGGGGAAAGGATTTTAAATAGATTGCAAGCGCTGCATGAAGAGTGCAAAAACTGCCAAACAAACACGAAACCCCTTGCCATGGATTGTCATCCGTTGGCACAGAAGCTTCAGCCTTGTATCTTTGAACGGGTGATAAAACCCAAGCATCTCAGCTGCCTTCACAACTGGGAATTTTTCCTGCTGTTTGCCTAGTGCGAACACGAGGTTTCTGGCAGAGCACTAGGAAAGGAATAAATGTGCCATGAGCGATTTAATACCTTCAAAGGCTTTGGGTCAACCCAAAACGCTTGCACATCATTCACATAGGTTTGCCCAAAAGTTAGCTGCCATAGCTCTGGTTAAATCCCACACACACACACACACACACACACACACACACTTGTGCCTGTCAATCAGCATCTGCTTCAGGCAGATAACTATTGCCATTCTGCCTCAGATACCGCTGGACCATCGGGCAATTACGGAGGCCAGAAGGTAATCCTGATTTATAGACAACACCAAGGTTTCTCCAAACGAAGTCAGGATTCCCTTCACTCCACACCTTGACCCCCAATCGTGATGATTTATTGGGAGTGGGGTGGGTGGGGCAGGGTCTGGAGCGTGCTTCTGGTTTTCACTGGTCAAGAGCTAGGGCAGGGGTAGGCAACCTCGGCTCTTTTATGACTCATGGACTTCAACTCCCAGAATTCCTGAGTCAGCATAGCTGACTCAGGAATTCTGGGAGTTGAAGTCCATGAGTCATAAAAGAGCCGAGGTTGCCTACCCCTGAGCTAGGGGCATTTTGGACAGCCAAGTATCATTTGCAAAAACCCTGATTCCAAAAGCCCCAGCTCCATCTTGGCCAGGGCTTGCCAGCCAGTGAGTGGGCTGCTCCATCCTGGGGCTTGCAAAAGAATTGACAGCTCAACAGCTGGGTTTTTTTGAATAGGCTCCTCCTCCTGTGGTGACTTTTCAACAGGTTTGGCTGGTGCATAACTTGAATAGCTGAACTGCTTTTTTTATCCCGGCCCCTTTGCCCCAAGGGGGAGGATTTAAGTTTCCTCCTGGACCTTTGGTTCGCTGCTGCTGCATTTTCTTCCTTCCTTCCGCTACCTGGTGACACACACCTGCCTTCCGGCATCTCCAGCAGAGGCCCTGCCTTTCCCTTGGCACTCGGTTGCAAGTCCTCCTTGGATCTCCGTGCCCTTCTGTGCCTCGACCTCCTCACACCCCACACCCCACCCCGCTTTGAGCCAAGCTAGCATGGCTTGCTGGCACCCGGGCGTCCGTTTTTCTTCCAGCCTGACCATCTGCCTGCTTTCCATGCTGGGTGAGTTTAGGAAACGGGCTCCCGGGTTTCTTTCCCTCCCCCACCCCCCCCCCCTTCACCTCCGCCAGCTGGTCAGAGCCTGTTTCTGCTTCTGGCAGAATCGGGAGCTGCATTAGAGGAACAAGCCAAGTTCCCTCTGAAGGAGAAGGCCAAATTCCTAAGGGGTACGGGGTTGAACCTCCCACCCACCCCCCTCTTTCCTGGATTGAAAGAAGAATTGGAATTCAGGAAAGGAGCAAGCAAAGCAACACACACACACACACACACACCCTCTTACCGAGGGTATTTGCGCTGCACAATTGGCTTTTGCAGTCAGAAATTGCACCGGCGCGGAAGCAGCCTCATCTAGGAATGGTCCGCTTTGAGGAGGAGGGGGTGGGGGGGTGGGGAAGGAAAACCCGGAAACCTTGCTGACTTTTCAGCTTCACCCATACCAACTCTTCTGGCATTTCCCCCCACACACTCTCTCTCTCACTCACACACACACACACACTTTAAATTAGGACAGAAAAAGGCCTGATTGTGCTTGTTCAAAGGTTTAGTAATGCTGTGTTTTAACTGTCCCTTTTGATCCTTGTTTTTGTTTTTTTTTTAACTGAGGCAAGGAGCGTTGTGTATCTTTGCCTACGTGAGTTCAGGCAATAAGTGCTCTGGGTTTCTGTGCGTTGTCCTGAGCTTCTGGGCGTTGGTCAAAGGTTGCTGGCATTCTGCCTTCCTCTTTTCAATAATCAGGAGGGCGGTGGAAAGTGAAGCTTGGCCCAACTTGCTTAACTTGGCCATTGAATTAACCTAAAGGCAACCTTGAGGATTGAGCTCGCCCAAAAGCCACGCAATGAACTGACCAAGCCTAGAATGTGCAGCCTGACCTGCACCATCTTGGGTTTCAGCTGGTTAGGCATCGGATGCGACGAAAACCAGAGAAAAAGTTAGACTCTGGGAGTTGAAGTCCACCAGTTATGAAAGGGCTGCAGTTCCTCATCCCTGCTTCATAAGGATAGCATTTCTATCTGCTCATCTCTGCTCTTTCCTGTCTCAACTTTCCCATCCTCCGGTGTCACCTTGTTTGGGGGATAGACAGAAATTAGTTGGTGGCTCCCTTAACCGCAACTGGACCGCTAACGAGCCTTCTTCCATTCCTTCATCCTAGCCAAATCGTTTCCATGCTGATTTTTTTTTTCTCCCCTGTTAAGCTGAAATGAAGAAGGGATGGGGGAACCATCATAAACGATAGCCCCCTTTCCATCAATGCTGCCTTCAACCAGAGCCCAGCACAGAGGATCCCGGATGCTCACCCCCACCCCCACCGACCCCTTCCTGCTAGATTTATAGCTTTCTCCCATCCCTGCCCCTCTCCCTTTCCCCTTAGGGGGCTGGCCCATCCATTACAGCCTGTGGTGGCTGTTGGGCTCCCACAGAGCCAATTTCCATCCATCTTCTCCTGTCGTCTTCCCCCGCTGGCTCCTGGCTTTTCTCACTCAGCTCCTCCTAATGCAGCCCCTGGCGTGTGGCCGATGCTGTTGCGCAGCTTTTAATTTACAAGGGCTCAGACCTGGAGGCCCCCCCCCCGCCCCTGCCCCCCTGGCTTCGGGGTTTGCTATATGGCTAGCTTGAAGGAGGGGTTGGGGATGTGGAAAAGGAAGGGCTGGGATTGGGCTGGGCCAATCCATTAGAGGACTTTGCTTCTCTCCGATGGTGCTGACAGGCAATAAATGGACTTTGCAAGAGAAAAATGGAAGGAGGCTGGGAGGAAGCATGGAGGGGGGAGGGGGGGGCTTTTCTTCGTGTCATGGCGTGCCACGTTTTCAGCCAAACGGGGAGTTGTCAATCTGTCATTTTGAAGCTCCCTAAGTTAAGGAAGCCATAACGAACGTGGGACAACTGCATCACGCAGCGAGGAAGCATAAAAGGCTGCTTCTAAGTTTGACTGTTATTTTGAATCTTCAGGAAGGCTAAAGCAGACATCCCCAACCTTTTGGGCACCAGGGACCAATTCCATGGAGAAAGGTTTTTCTGTGGACTGGAGAGTGCGTGGTTTTGTGTGCTGCTTGCATCCCACAAATGGGGCTTTGCTTGTTTATGCAGACTGGTTGCTGGCATGCTGTGGCCCAGTACTGGTCTACAGACCGGGAGTTAGGGACCCCTGGGCTAAAGGCCAGGAGAAGAGGAGGGAGACCAAGCTACCCTATGAGCCTTCAAGTGTTCTAAGTGTTCAGAAAGTAGGTTGTGTATCTTCAAAGGATGTAGGTAAAGGAGTAGAGTTGTGGTCATTCATGAATGTCATTGTCTTAGTTGCCTATCATTTTTGTCCCGTACTGGGTGGAAGACCTAATAGAGGAGAGTAGACAACTAGCAGCAATGTTCTCATGAACCTGCATACGTCCTTCAAGTTCCAATCCTACTTCTGTGAGGTTCTCAGTTGATGAATTGTAAATGACTGGATTCACCTTGGATCTCCATCAGACATTCTGCCCCCATATATATTAATGTGGGAAGGGGGGCAGCCTATACATTTCATCACATGCCCTTTGTATGTGTGGAGATGAATTTCAGGCAGGAGCTAACACATGGGGTGGAAATAGATGGAGACTAATAAAAGTGCTAGTGGCAACCCACCAGATTGAGAGTGAGGTGGAAGAGGTGCTAGGAGCAAAGGTTCAAGTGATTTGAGTTCGCGTGTTGTTATGTTTTAGCACAACAGGAGTGAATTTGACCAGACTTATGGCAAAGGTTGGAGCATTGAAATGACAAGACGTTATAGCTATTCCCCCCCCCCAAGAAAAAATCAGGATGATCCAATTGAACTGCTTGTTGACGGAGCAATCCCTAGGACAGTGGTTTAGCAGGGAAATAATTCAATAAATAAAGTGAGTCAGTTCATTTTGAGGCAACTTCAGGTGTCAGATTTAATCCTTTTCTTCCTAGCACTCCCACTGTGTTAAGCCATGGTTAATTGAATAAGCTACAACTTGTTGAGTTTACACCTTATATTAATTCAGAATCAAACCAAGCATTTGAGTTGTGCAAAATATTTCAAAAATCTCCTGAGCACAATAGTAACGAGCTCCAAATGAAATTTTTTTGATCGTTTTTGGAAGGCTTTTTAAGCTCAAAATGGCAATCTTAAGCCAAAAAACTCTTCTAGAATGGCCAGCGAACCTGTTTTGTTCTCAACATTCTTGTTTCCCAACCTGGCAAGGAATGTTTGCAGCTTCCACCCATACAAAACACAGGATTTGGGAATAATTGAACAAGGACAATGAAGCCGAAAGTTTGCCTTGGGCTTATCTCACTCACCATCGAGATGTGCAAAAGATCTCCGGTGTGCCTTGAGGCGTCCTTTTGATCCCAATGGTTCCAGCCACTAATTCTAAGTGGTTCTTCCAGGCTGAAAACTGAGTCACTCCAGCTTGATGCTTTGAGACTTGATTTGGCAGGCTGCTTTATTTATTAATATTTATTTATTTATTAAATTTGTTTGCCTTTCATCTCATTGTAATGTGACTCTGGGCAACTTACAATGTTAAAAAGAATTTAAAAATACCCCCCAAAATTGCATATAATAAAAATAAAACACTATAAAAATACAAATTAGCAACTATAAAAGAGCCGTGGTGGCGCAGTGGTTAGAATGCAGTATTGCAGGCTGACTCTGCCCACAAGCCAGGAGTTCGATCCTGACTGGCTCAAGGTTGACTCAGCCTTCCATCATTCCGAAGTCAGTAAAATGAGGACCCAGATTGTTGGGGGCAATGTGCTGACTCTGGAAACCGCTTAGGGAGGGCTGCAAAGCGGTATATAAATCTAAGTGCTATTGCTATAACTAAAGATATTTCTGCACCTGTACTCTAACTTCACAAATGGCTCTGTCTAGCACAGTGATGGCAAATCTATAACATGATGCCAAAGGTGACACACCATAACATTTCAGGTGACACGCCAACATTCACCAACACTTGACACCAACTATTCTTGAAAGCATGTCCCATTCCCATGTGGTTTTCAGAGGCTGCAGAGACTGTGTGAGAATGGGGTGTGCCGTCATGTGGCCTCTGGACCCTCAAGAAATTGCATGCAAGGTCTGGGGTCTTGGGTGGCTTCTGGAGCCACACAAAACCATGTAGGGCCTAATGTTAGTGCTGGTTTAAGTTGAGTTCTGGGCTGTTTGCAAGATGAAGGCATGGTGCTTAGCAAGAGTTGTTATTCCATGTTTAGCCTGGTCTGTGATGGTGATGATGTGTCAGATGAAGGATTATGGGTCTGTGAGATGTTTTCAGTCAAGATGGAGGTAAGCTGTTTTCCAGAGAGCTGTCTACAACAAAGGAGGCTAAGTCTCCATTTCTTAGGCAGAGGTCCTTCGTGTCATCAATGGTGAGGTTTGGAAAGATAGCTAAGGCATCATCTAATCCTAATGCGGTGTTTTTCAAACTTAGTAACTTTAAACATGTAAGCTACAACTTCCAGAATTCCCCTGTCAGTATGATGACTGTAGAATTCTGGGAATTGAAGTGCTCATATGTGTAATGTTGCCAAGTTTGAAAAAAAACACTGATCTAGCGCCCAGGATAGGAATTCATTACTATAACATTAACTTACATTTGCTATGTATTGTAAGTATATACTTGTCTGTTCTTCTGCATAAAAGAAACCAATCAAACTTTATCTTGATGCATGAAAGGATGGGGAGGGGGCGGTGTTTCTTTGTGAGCTTATCTCTTAGAGGAAATAATCAGAGAGGAATAGGATCGAAATGGCAATTCTTTATAATACTTATTAAGAGATTCCAGCTTTCTTTTTCTAGTAAAATGCCATGGTGATGGGTCTGCCTTGTAAAAGTAAATTATTTAACGGAAGCTTAATTTATTTAAATGTATACAAATTTAAAACAGCTGTTGGCAAGCTTGGGGATTGAGTTTTAATATCAGTGCTCATGACTATATAATGTTCATTACAACTAATTAGAAGAGAAAGCTGAGGCTACGGAAATGAGGGTGGAAGGTGGTGGAGAAATCTTTTGTGTGCGTGTGTATGTTTTAAAATCTTGGGCTCCAATGTTATGCTGAGCCTCAAAGCAGCCTCATTCAGCCTAGGATATTACAGAAGAGCAATGTTTATCTTCCTCCTCTAGTTAAACTGAAAGTAGTAGTGAGGATTCTTAACATAATTCTTATTTCAGAATCAAGAAGCAAGGAAGGAAGGAAGGAAGGAAGGTCATTTCCCTTTCTGTTAACTACGATAACTGGGTTTTGGGAATTAAATAAAGAGAAGGGAAAATAATAGACGTACAAATTCAAAAATCCTATTCATTTTCTAACCTGCGCAGCCTAATATTGATAGTACTTTACACCCTGCTTTTCTCACAACTCTGTGAAACTGGCCATTTTTGGAAAAACAAAGGGCACGTTGATTCGGCTGATTATACTTAAATAAGGTTTAAAGCCAACATTTTAAAGGGCTGAGACCACTGCTCGCTTCCAGTGCAAAATGATACCAAATCCAGCTACTTTTTAAAAAGGTGACCACAGGGCAGCAATATTTGAAGCTGTCTTGACAAGCTTAGTTATTTTGAGATAACGATGCCTGAATGTTGATGTTTGTACCTGTTTAAAAGCCTAATTCCAAGGGAACTAGACATTTGGCAAGGGCTGGGTTGCCTGGCTGATTATCCATTTTAAAAATGTGTTATTTGTGTGAACCTGGAATGGGGGAAGTTATCTCTCTTCCGCAGTCTTTAAGCAATCTTTATGGCTCTTTGATGGCCCATAGAGGGACAAAGATAATTGGGTGAGTCTCAGTGTAGGGAGTTGATGGGGAAAGTGGAAAGGAATGTAAGAAAATTTATGCGTTGATTTGCTTATTTACTTATCTATATTCACACAAGAGAAGCGATTGCTTTAGGATAGCCACTTATTCAAATTGGCGTTGCTTGGATTTACGGCTCGGATGCAGATGGAGGAAGACATTTTGATGTCGGCTGCAAAAAAAAAAACCTCCATGGTTGTTAGGAAGTTATTTAAAAAGTAAATAACTGACCATTTGCTTGAATGAGGGGTGAAGGCAGGAGTGGCTTTATATCATAATGAGAAGATGATTAATACAAGCAAGAACTGATCCATCTAACCACAAGGCTGAGCTAGAGAGCTGAATCAAGCTCCTCCCAAAATTCTCCACTTCATTTCCATTTAGTTTTGAAATTGCCTCGTGTTGCCCTTTATAGGAGTCATTTTCCGCCTCTGCAAGAGGTACCCTATCTGGACTGCAAAAGTCTGGCCGCAATACCATTTAGACTTATATACCGCTTCATAGTGCTTTTACAGCCCTCTCTAAGCGGTTTACAGAGTCAGCATATTTGCCCCCAATAATCTGGGTCCTCATTTTACTGACCTCCGAAGGATGGGAGGCTGAATCAACCTTGAGCTGGTCTGGATCGAACTGCTGGCAGCGAGCTGAGTTAGCCTGCAACATTGCCTTCGAACCACTGTGCCACCACGGCTCTCACCACTAGACTAGAGTCGATCAAGGGCTGCAGAAAACTCTTTGCTGCCCTCATGAAGATTTTTGCAGCTCGGATAAGTTCACTCCACCCATTGCAACGATTTATGTGTTTCTATGGATAGCAGAGAAAATCATATTGACTGCTTACTTGTTTTCTCTCTTTTCAGCTCCGTTATTCCCTGTTCTGTCTTCATACCCTCTGCCTGCGCTTGTTGGGAATTCCGTTTCTCTCCCTGTTCCGTTCTCTTTCCCCTCTGTTCAGATCCAGATTACCATCATCTGGAGAAGGAATGCAACCAATGTGGCAATAGGAAACCTGCGCCCTAATTTTACAGTGACGGTAGATCCCAGCTTCCAGTCTCGGTTCAGCGTAGACCCCGTACGTGGCAACCTCAATATTTCTGACCTGCAGACCACGGACTCCGCCATCTATTCAGTGGAGATCTTCCCCTTGGGGAGTGTTGCCCAGAAGGGAAACATCAGTCTTACAGTTTATGGTGAGTTGGATCCAGTTTTAATGCCATTGCTACGAAGAAGCTTTCTTTGGTGCCATTCATACCTCAACAGCCCTATTAAAAAGGAAGCTCCTGTTCTTGCAAGCTGACTCTTCTGGTTTATTTATCCTCTCTTTTTAATTTTGCTCTGTCAAAATTTTGGAGCCAAGGATTGTTAGGGTTGAACTTCAGTCCCCAACAGCTGTGGTTGGCACACAAATGGTCAGAGATTCGGGGGGGCTGTATTTTGAAGTCCATATTCTCCCCAGCCCTGTGCCACAACCTAGTTAACAAAACACATTTCTGTGTCCAGGTAGCATCACATGCAATGTCCAAACGAATGCACTAATCTGGAATACCCTATGACGATCCAGGTTCACAGCTATGCCAAGATACTTACTGAAATCACAGATTACCTTATCCCATTTTACCTTAAATCTCCTTTCCTGTGGGAATGTCCCTTCTCGGTTGTGGCCATCACGGTTTGCTCCTGGCCCTTACTGCTGACTTCTTGTCGCACCAAGACATGCAAGGAAAATCTTACTTCCATACGAGCAGGTGAAGTGCAACAGATAGCTCATGCCTGTGTGTTTCCTTAGAGGAGGTGGGCGACATCTCTGTGGTCCCGTCATCTGCAAAAGTGGTAGAAGGAAGCCCTTCAGTGGCCTTCAACTGCACCCCTGTCCATGGTTTCGTCTCCTGGACCAAGGATGGTCACAGCCTGGATGATAATCCCCGATATTTACGTTCATCCGGTTACCTGCAAATCAGAAACCCTCTACGGACAGATGCTGGTGTCTACTCTTGTACCATCTCCAACCCTTTCGGCATTGCCACTAGTACTGCCAACCTTACTGTCTATTGTGAGTACACCATTGCAACAACCAGTTTTACATGTTTTGTTTTATAGAGGTGTAGAATTGTAAAGTTAAATGGACCATTTCAAGCCAACGAATGTAATTCCTTGGCTGATGCCTGCTTGGACAAATCCCATGAATGGAAGCCGAACTTAATAGATAGATAGATAGATAGATAGATAGATAGATAGATAGATAGATAGATAGATAGATAGATAGATAGATAGATAGATAGATGATAGATAGATATAGATATAGATATAGATATAGATATAGATATAGATATAGATATAGATATAGATATAGATATAGATAGATATAGATATATTTGTTGTACTAATTTATCGTTAAAAAGTTTGTCCTGACATTCCATTGCTACCCACCATGCAACAATTTTGTCCCTGAAGCTGGCATCTCCTTTCTTTTTGTATGTTTTTGGGAGGAAGGAAGTTCAGCCCGGCTCAAAAAAAAAAAAAAGCAGATATTCCAAGCTTTGCAATGAACTCTTTGTGTATCACAGACGACACAGCTCCTTTTCTATAAATAAATAGTTACTCCATCCAGTTAAGTAGCTCCATCCATCAATAGGGTCATAGCTGGGGGTCATGGTATGTGGGACTGATCTTGGGCGTTGGGGAGAAGAGATTGCTGCCTAGGGAACGGCAGATAAGACCGTTATCTGACAGTCCACAGCTGCATAACAGGTGGGGCATTGGCTCCAAAGGGATCCTCCCTAATTTCTCGGGGGCAAAGGTGATGGGAGGAGAACTGTGCTTTCAGACCTGCAAAATTCTGTTAGTGTAACCTTACAATGAAAAGGGACGTGGTGGCTCAGTGGGTTAGGACGCTGAGCCTGTCGATCAGAAGGTCGGCAGTTTGGCGGGTCAAATCCCGAGTGCCGCCGCGTAGCAGAGTGAGCGCCTGTTACTCGTCCCAGCTTCTGCCAGCCTAGCAGTTCGAAAGCACGTAAAAATGCAAGTAGAAAAATAGGGACCACTCCGGTGGGAAGGTAACAGCGTTCCGTGCGCCTTTGGCGTCTAGTCATGCCGGCCACATGACCACGGAGACGTCCTCGGACAAGCGCTGGCTCTTCGGCTTTGAAACGGAGATGAGCACCGGCCCCTAGAGTCGGAAACGACTAGCACGCATGTGCGGGGGAACCTTTACCTTTATCTAACCTTATAATAGAACTTGGATGAGAAGCGAAACCTCTTCAAGCAAAAACAAAGTAAGACCAATTGCCTTTTGGGAAAGAAAGAAAAAAGCACCTTTTGGGAGACTTGCAATAAAGTAGAATCCGGTCACCTGGTTGTGCTTCCTGTCTGGATTTACCTGGCAAGGCTGACACTGGATGACCAATGCCAAGATAGATAAAGATGAAACCTGGGAGTCTGTCTCTAAATGAACAGACCTTGCATTAATACAGAGTTACCTAGTTCTGTTCTTTTGATTTCACCCAGATGGTCCCGAGACCCCAACAATTACTGTCTCATCCTCGGAGCAGGATTCAGATGCTGGAAACTTTGTGCTGGTGAACAGCACGGTCAACCTCACCTGTTTGGCAGCCTCCAATCCACCGGCAAAGATCTACTGGAATGTGGCTGACAATATGGATCCTTTCGTCCCTTCCTCACCTGTTCTGCAGCTCCAGAGAGTGCAGCTGAATCAGGGAGGGCTGTATACCTGCCTGGCTATCAATCAACAGACGGGGGGACGAACTCGTAAAACTTGCCGTATCAATGTTGTCCGTTAGTTGACTTTGCTTTTATCTTCCTTCCCTGCCACAGGTGTGGGGGATGTCTCTCTCTCTCTCTCTCTCTCTCTCTCTCTCTCTCTCTCTCTCTCTCTCTCTCTCTCTCTCTCTCTCTGTGTGTGTGTGTGTGTGTGTGTGTGTGTGTGTATGTATGTGTATGTGTGCCAATCTTAAAGGAAAGACATGAGCATATGGGGGGCTGGAAACATATTTCTAGAAAGGTTTGCAGATAGTCCTCGACTTACGACCACTGAGCCCCAAATGTCTCTGCCTACGCGAGACAGTTGGTTAAGTGAGTTTTGCCTCGTTTTACGACCTTTCTTGCCAGGGGAATCCCTGCAGTTGCTAAATCAGTAAAAACGGTTGTTAAGGGAATCTGGCCTCCCCATTGGCTTTGCTTATCAGGAGGCTGCAAAAGGGGATCACATGTCCCCCCCCGGGATACTGCGACCATCATAAAGAGGAGTCAGTTGCCAAGCATCTGAATTTATGACCATGAGGATGCTGCAACAGTCGTTAAAGTGTGAAAAACGGTCATAAGTCCCTTTTCCCAATGCCGTTGTAACGTCAAATGGTCAATAAATGAACTGTTGTAAGAACAGAACCTGTTTCAGGTTGCAAGCTGTAGGTCAAACAATCTATGGAAGGCGTCTTACTAGTTATGATTAGGGAAGACGCTTGCCAGGAGTCAAAGGCATCTCGGATAAATCAGGTTGTTCCACCACTAATGATGGGGGGTGAGGTGTTACCCCCCGTCGATAGGGCTCGCAACTTGGGCGTCCTCTTGGACTCACGGCTCAATTTTGAAGATCATATAGGAGCTGTGACCAGGGGGGCTTTTGCCCAGCTTCGTCTGGTGCGCCAGTTGCGGCCCTATCTGGACCGAGATGCCCTACGCACAGTCACCCATGCGCTCGTGACCTCCCGGCTAGACTACTGCAACGCTCTCTACATGGGGCTGCCCTTGAGGACCACTCGGAGGCTTCAACTGGTGCAGAATGCAGCTGCGCGAGTTGTTATGGGAGTTTCCCGATACTCCCATGTAACACCTCTTCTCCGTGAGCTGCATTGGCTTCCGGTTGCCCTCCGGATGAGATTCAAGGTGCTGGTGATGACCTATAAAGCCCTTAATGGCTTGGGTCCGGATTATCTAAGGGAACACCTGCTGCCGGCATCAACTTCCCATCGTCCTGTGTGCTCCCATAGGGAAGGCCTTCTTAGGGTACCGCTGGTTAAGGAATGCCGGCGGGTTATTCCCAGGGGAAGGGCGTTCTCTGTGGGCGCACTGGCCCTTTGGAACCAACTTCCCACGGAGCTTAGGACTGCCCCCGACCTTCGCTCATTTCGCAGGGACTTGAAAACCTGGTTTTTCGAGCTGTCTGGCCCAGACTGAGGGGTTTTAATTATTTAATTAATGGGGCTTTAGTCTAAATTCAGGGATTTAATTTAATCTTAGTTTTAATTGATTTTAATTTTGTATGTGATGTATTTTAATTTTTTTTAATTTTTCCCTGTAAACCGCCCTGAGTCCTACGGGAATAGGGCGGTATATAAATTTAAATAATAAATAAATAAATAAAAGAAACAAGAGATAAAGTTGTTGACACTCACTCTCTCTCTCTCTCTCTCTCTCTCTCTCTCTCTCTCTCTCTCTCTCTCTCTCTCTCTCTGCCATCTTTTCCTCCTTTCTCCCTCCTGTGGTCAACCAGATGAGAGAGATCCAGGTGCTGAGCTGACTGTTAGCAAAGACTTATGGAAATTAAGCCGAGCATTGCAAACGGGGTTGATCCCCATTCAATGCGACTGTTTTCATGGATTTTTCTCCCTCTTCTGGTTCAGCTAAGTTGCACTAAACTGCTGCCGCTGGAACAGAAAAGTGGTGTCGAACTCAGAACGACACGAATATAAATGACGAGTCTGAAATGTGTTCTGAGCTGGGGGTGATTGCAGATGTGCTTTGGGTGCATAAATGTTGCACTGTTAAGAATAACGTCCTTGCACTTTTCTGGAAGACGTTGAGCTGGGTGGATTGGTGGAAAAGATTTGGAAGTGCTGACTGTGAGTAACCGTGGGTTTCAGGAGGAGAAAAGTTAAGTGGCAATTGAGTAGCGGGAAGGAAAAGTGCGAGTTTCAAGAAATGAACCAGCTCAGCTGTTCATCTCAATATGCGCTTGAGATTGTGAAGAATTCCAGCGAGAGTGTTTTCCGTGGTCCGTCCTGCTCAGCTCAGCTTTTGCATCTTGTTCTTTTTTCCCCATCTTGGAAGACCTCAACCTTCACTCCCCCATGCAACCCAGCATGGGTGATTTGATTTGCAGATTCCTAATTAAGCCCGTCCCCCTGATCAATTATTGGAATTGGCTTTTAAAAATAAGGCGTGTGGTAGGTAGTCCGTGGAAACGGAGAGAAATGGAGAAAAGAAAAAAGAGAAAAAATAGGTCAGGTTGTTTTTCCACGGTTCCAAGGGATGTATGTATCTGCACGTGTGCGCATTTCATGAGACAGAATATGTTGCAGTCATGTTTTTGGCTGTTTTAAGGGGAAATGGAGATATCCCACCTCCCCCCTCTTCCAAAGAAAATTCCCGCTGAAGGAAGGCAGCAATGCAGCTAAAATGTTTTCCCCACTTCTGGAATCCCATCTTCTGATTAAAGAAAATGGAGAATCGTTCTGCTTGTGGTATCGTAGGTGGAGGTGATTCTCAAAATATGGATGAGGAGAAGATACCTGGAAGGCATCCCATCTTGCTCAATAATCTAGATTATTCCCACACTCCTCTGCAAATCAAATGTTTTTTTTTTCTTATTGCTAAATACATAGTGATTTAACCTCCCCACACCCAGACCTCATTGTTTCGAACACCCATGATCTTTGCCTGCCTTCCTCAATCTAATTTAGAGACCCATGGTGGCACAGTGGTTAGAATGCAGTATTGCAGGATGACTCTGCCCACTGCAAGGAGTTCGATCCTGACCAGCTCAAGGTTGACTCAGCCTTCCATCCTTCCGAGGTTGATAAAATGAGGACCCCCAGATTGTTGGGGGCAATAGGCTGACTCTGTAAACCACTTAGAGAGGGCTGTAAAGCACTATGAAGCGGTATGTAAGTTTTAAGTGCTATTGCTATTGCTACAGAAGGCTGTTTTAGAGCAAAAGATTACAGCAGGTTAGACCGCAGCCTTCAAATATTATACAGCAAGAGTCTACCCTACAGTAAAGTCTACGCTAGCCTGGTGGCGTTTTTGAAAAATTAAGTGGTCTTCCTAATAATTGCTCACCGCTACCTTCTTTTCCCTCAGCGACGCCGTACCTGGTACTTAACACACCGGGGTGGTTCAATCAAGTATGTGAAGCTCTAGCATTCAGCATCTGTGTTTTGCTTCTTTTTTTCCTAATGTTAAAATATTCTGAGTCCAGAAAAGTGCATGACTACTCATCCTCTTCTTTTTTTTTTCTTACTCATCTTTAGAAGCTCCTTGGGGGTCTCCTCGTTGTTCCATGACTTCAGTGCAAAATGGTTCTGGCTTACTTTTTGTCTGCTCCTGGACTGGAGGGTCCCCTGCTCCGAATCTCACTTTCCAGGGACTTCCTGGAGACAAAGCGGAGATCAGTGCCTCCAAACTGCAGACCTTGCTGGTGTCCCCTTTCCCTGCTGGGTTTAGTGGCACGAAGGTTACTTGCCTGGGTCATCACTTAACTGGGCAAGGCAACTGCACCTTGATTCCGGGTAAGCTGAAGAAACAGCTGTGCTGATCTGTCCTGTCTAAAATGGCTGCCGGCTGCATCTTGATGATGGGATTGAGGCAGTGGTGGGATTCAAATAGGGGAACAACCGGTTCTCTGTGTGGATGCCGCTTCCGGAAGTCCGTTCTGGGCCTGGGCAACAAAAAAATTAGCTACCGGTTCTGCCGAAGTGGTGCAAATCAGCTGAATCCCACCACAGGGAGGGAGGGAGGGAGGGAGGGAGGGAGGAAGGAAGGAAGGAAGGAAGGAAGGAAGGAAGGAAGGAAGGAAGGAAGGAGTGGTGGGATTCAAATAGGGGAACAACCGGTTCTCTGTGTGGATGCTGCTTCCGGAAGTCTGTTCTGGGCCTGGGCAACAAAAAAATTAGCTACCGGTTCTGCCGAAGTGGTGCGAACCGGCTGAATCCCACCACTGGATTGAGGTCATGTGTTAGCGGGGTCTCAAAAGGTGCTTAGTGGATGGTTATTTAATCCACTGAACCTCACGACTCACACCCTGGTCGGTACCTCTTTACTCTCCTACCATTGGGTAGGAGATACAGGAGTATAGCCAGCCGTACCAACAACTTTCATCCGTGGGCTGTTAGGCTTTTGAATGGGAAATAATTTTATAAACTTTATGCACGATTGACTTGCGAGGGCGGTGTGTTGTGCAATTAGCTCACATGGTGTAACAAGATGGTGGGTTTGTTGTCACTGTGAGTTTTGGTAGGGGTGGGGACACGAAGGGAGGCTCAGCCAGTCTCAATGTATACATGTTGTACTTCGATAATAAAGGTTCATTCATCCATTCACCGATGTCAGGTTGGCCCCCAATCCTCCTATCCTTTCGTAAGGGCCCAAAGACCTGGATCTGCCAGTTGGCTTTAGGCCCCAATGGGGGAAGAGGACAGTGGAGGTGGCAACAACAGATTCCACCTTCCCCCATTCCACCCCTGTCCTCCTCACGTGTCCTTAAATTTTAATCTATGGTTTTTAATTTATTTATGTTTTAGTGTAGATATCTATTTATGCCTGTAAGCTGCCCAGAATTACCTTATGGTATGATGGGTGGCCAATACATTTTATAAATAAATACATTTGTGAGCCCCTGATCTAAGGAAATTGGGGCTTTCTGAAGTATCCTAATTAGTTAGTCTTTTGTCCTGATCTAATTCAAAAAGTTGCATTTATGAAGATCAGAGGGACAAATCCCCCCATTGGTTGGCTTGAGAACCATGGAAGGAAATAAAGGCAAAAGGGGGCAAGGACAAACGTCAAAAATAAATTTCCCTCGAAACAAAGCATTCCACAAAACGAATCCAACGTTCCGTTCCTGCTCTTCGGATCTGAGCTAGCCTGCTAGGTAACGGATGCAATATTTGAGTCGCAACTGGCACAATGCAGACTTTGAGACAATTGTCTTTTTCATCAATGTCTTTCTCTTCCGTTTCTCCAGAAGCCCCCTCAGGGGTTACATTGTCATTCCAGGCATCCAGTGACCCCAGAGGGCTAGTGACTATGCAGCTGCATTGCCAAGGCACCTTCAATCCGGTGGAAATTAAATGGCTTAGAGATAAGCAGTCCCTGATTCCTGTCGGAGGCCATTATCAGCTAAGTCCTGACAGAATGCGTCTCACCATCTGGAATTTCACGGCTCCCCAGGATCTGGGAGATTATAGCACCATCTGCTCCAATCCACTGGGATCCCAGCGATCTAACCTGACTATTATTGGTGAGCCATCCCCACACCGAGGAGAGAGACAGCACTAGAGAAGTTATCTTAGTATAGGTAGTCTTCAGCTTACCACCAAAATCGGGACCTGGGTTTTCCTTTCTAAGCAAGGCAGTTGTTAACTGAGTGGCACCAGTTTTTGTAATCCTTTTTTTTTTTGGCCACGGTTAAGCAAACCACTTCCGTTGTTAAGTGAATCATATAGAGTGCAGAGTACAGAGAAGAGCAACAAAGTAGATCAGGGGACTGGAGGCTAAAACATATGAGGAACGGTTGCTGGAATTGGGTATGTCTAGTTTAATGAAGAGAAGGACGTGGGGGGACATGATAGCAGTCTTCCAATATCTCAGGGGCTGCCCCAAAGAAGAGGGAGTCAAGCTATACTCCAAAGCCCCTAAAAGTAGGATGAGAAGCAACAGATGGAAACTAATCAAGGAGAGAAGCAACCTAGAACTAAGGAGAAACTTCCTGACAGTTAGAACAATTCATCAGTGGAATAACCTGCCTCCAGAAGTGGTGAATGCTCCAACACTGGAAGTTGTCTGAAATGGTATAGGGTTTCCTGGCTGAGCAAGGGGTTGGACTAGATGACCTCCAAGATCCCTTCCAACTTTTTGATGATGATGATGATGATGATGATGATGATGATGATGATGATGATGATGATGTCATTCCCCCCTTGACTTTGCTTGGCTGGGAAAGTGAGACATGGCGATCTCCGGATAGCGCAACTTATGACCACAATTGAGCCCAAACTTTGTGTTGTTAAAAGGGAGACATTTGTTCAGTGAGTTTTGCACCCTTTCACTACCTTTCTTGCCTCAGTTGCTAAGTGAATCGCTAACCCATGTTAGGTATTAACTCAGGGAAGGTCTAATTGGTTGCATTTCATATCTGTGGGGAAAAAAACAGGGCGTTTGCTTCTCTTGGCAGGCCCCTTGATCTCTGACTGGACTTTGTCAAGTGGACCCCATCCAGGCACTGCCTCTCTGACTTGGACGGTCCCAGATGGGTCAGCGGTGACCTGTTTTTCGATTCAGATGCAAGATCCAAAACAGCACCGTTCTGCTGAGGAATGGAGCACAGTGGAAGAACTGGGAGCTGCCAACCGATCCACAACTGTTACAGGATTGCAGCCCCAAACAGCTTACGCTTTCCGGATCGTGCCTTATCTGGGATCCCAAGCTGGGAACGTCACTCAAATTCACACCCTCCAGCCAGGTAAGCGCACAGATTTAGTAGCCACAGAGTTTGCAGGTGGTTTCAGGAATATATTACCAAACCACAATATGATGTACTATCCTATCTTCACACATGCAAACAAATACTAACGACTTGCGTTAACAAAAACAAATCTGCTCAGAGCTGTTATGCATCGAACTTCAAATGCTGTTAATATTTAAGAGCAATTTCTTGGCTTTGGGGGAGAGACACTTAAAAAGAGGGTATTTCTTTCCAGATTTGACCTCTATCAATTTTTGTCCGTGGGTGTTCCAAACCATTCCAGCATCCAAAGAAAGCATAATGAGATATTTATTTAGCAACATGTAGGAAGAAGACTAAAATACATAAGGGAAAGTGTAGCTGAGTAAAATTAAAACTGGAAAATCAAGACACTTCCGATCATTTGTGTACCCACTGCTCAGATGATACAGGTGTTAATGCAAGAGGGCCATAACATACTATTTCCATTTGCATTTGCTCACCTGAAAATGATGCTTTTTTAAAAAAAACGTGGTTTTTTTTTTAAAAAAGCACAACAGAGTGAGATTTTATAGCACTGAACAGACAGCAGAAGCATTTGAAATGGGAAAAGTTTTTCATGCCAAGTTGAAATATTCCCAGTTACCGTTTTTAGAGATGCGCTTCTCAGCCAATTAATGTCCTTTACCATGGTCAGGGCTTTTTTTCTCATAGAACGCTCAGAATGGAGTTCCGGCACCTTTTTTGGATGGAACCTTGTAGGGTAGGCAAGGCGGGTTGTATGACATGTGTGAGTTCTGGCACCTTTTTCTTTTACAAAGAAAGCACTGACCATGGTTGTTAGAGGGACGCGGTGGCTCAGTGGGTTAGGACGCTGAGCCTGTCGATCAGAAGGTCGGCAGTTTGAATCCTGAGTGCCGCATAACAGAGTGATCGCCTGTTACTCGTCCCAGCTTCTGCCAACCTAGCAGTTCGAAAGCACGTAAAAATGCAAGTAGAAAAATAGGGACCACTCCGGTGGGAAAGTAACAGTGTTCCGTGTGCCTTTGGCGTCTAGTCATGCCGGCCACATGACCACGGAGACGTCCTCGGACAAGCGCTGGCTCTTCGGCTTCGAAACGGAGATGAGCACCGGCCCCTAGAGTCGGAAACGACAAGCACGCATGTGCGGGGGAACCTTTACCTTTACCTTTACATGGTTGTTAAAAATGAGGCTTAATAACTGAGGCTAGTATAAGGAAGGGGTTTAACAAAATGTGTTCTCCTTGTGATGCAAAGTATTGCTTTCAGAGGATAAGAAATGTTTTTTCTTAAGCCCCTAAATGAGTGTTTTTTCAACCTGGGCCACTTTATGATATCTGGACTCATAAAATGAATTCTCGACTCCCAGAATTCCCCAGCCAGTATAGAGAATTCCTTCCAGCATTGCTGGCTAGGGAATTCTGGGAATTGAAGTCCACAGACATTTTGAAGTGGCCAAGGTTGAGAAACACTGTCCTAAATGATGTAATTTTTTTATCTTTTCATCGTTTACTGCCACTGTTTTCTCAAATTGCTTTTGATTTGACCCCATACCTCCCCAACTCTGACTCACATTGTACAGGTAATCCTCGACTTACAAGAGCTTGTTTAGTGTCCGTTCAAAGTTACAACGGCACTGAAAAAAGTTACTCATGACAGTTCTTCACACTGACGACCGTTACTGACTCATATTTATGACAGCTGCAGTGTCCCTGGGTCACGAGATCCCCTTTTGTGATCTTCCGACAAGCAAAGTCAAAGGGGAAGCCAGATTTGCTTAACAACTGTGCCACTAACTTAACAACTGCAGTGATTCACTTAACAACAGTGGCGAGAAAGTTTGTTCAGTCCCAGCCCATGTGAGTCCTTGTTATGCTCACAAGGAGAAACCTCTTTTCCAACAAGCAGGCAGGAACCGCAGGAAAAACCCAAACCCCTTTGATTATTCACAGACCTGAGCCAGTGCTTTTTTTGTAAAAGAAAAAGGTGCCGGAACTCACACATGTTATACAACCTGCCTTGCCTACCCTACAAGGTTCCATCCAAAAAAGGTGCCGGAACTCCGTTCTGAGCGTTCTATGAGAAAAAAAGCCCTGCCTGAGTCAATGTACAAGGCAAACAAACACAGTTCACAGAAACTCGATCCTTAACACGAACGGTTGTCTTCAGCGACCAGCACCTCCCACACCTTCCCTTTTATTATGCAGCCAAGGCATGGCTTTCTTAACACCTGCTCCTTTGGCTTTGGAGCCACCCCATTGCATTCCTTTGTCCTGCTCTCTTTTCTTGTCGGCATCGTTGCGCATCCTGAATAGTTCCCAGCTGCGCTTCATCACTGTCCGACTCAGACTCCCAGCACAGCTGTGTCTCAGCCTGAGTGCAAGTAGAGGGGCCAGGCTTCTCATCAGACTGTAAGTCTTGGAGCTCCTCAGAGCCTTTGCCTGACTCTAATGTCACTCCAGGTCCCTCCTCCTCCTCTGAGTCCTCGGACTCAGCTGCTGAGTCCACTGGCTGGTGAGGAATCACAACAAAGGTTATAAAATGGGGCAAAAACTTAACAAGTGTCTCACATAACAACATAAATTTTGGGCTCAATTGTGATCGTAAATTGAGGACTATATCTGATTTCTGTATCTGATTTCTCTCTAAGACTATTCACAAGGATGATTCCAATGCATATATAAAAGAATAGATATATTTCTCAATGTGATGACATCACTGAGAGCAATAGCAATTACAATACTGTGGTCACATTAGTAAACTCAGCAAACTCCGATAAATATTGAATAAGTCCACAGTTTTGATTCATTATGATGTTGCTAAAATCCAATAAAGCCAATTCAGTAGAAGGACAATGCTTGCTGTGTACTTTAAACTCTTTTACTGTAATCATCATAGTATGATTGAAGGGGTTCTGTATTTCTCTATGTTGCCAAAAATCTTTTAAGAAAAAAATAGCATACAGTGATCCCTTATAAAACTAGCTCTGGATTTAAAAGCTCACAATCTAGATTCACTTTTAGCATCCAATTTGGAAGTAGAGTATGTCCCAAGTCATCTGATAAGCAGAAGCTGTTAGTTGAACAAACCCTGCTGGCTTAAGCCACTGGCTCAAATATGGCCATTTCTATCTTTAATAGATTTAGTAGACCGTGTTGAAAATCTAACACAGCGTTTCTCAATCTTAATAATGTTAGGATATGTGGATTTCAACTCCCAGAATTCCCCTGCCAACATGCTAGCTGCGGAATTCTGGATGTTGAAGTCCAGATATCTTAAAGTTGTTGAGATTGAGAAACACTGATTTAGGATTTCAAGGAAGCATTACATGGACAGATTACTGGATTTGAAATATTTTTGACTGAACTGATTCTTGGCATGATGGCTCTAACTATTTGGACACGAGAGGCTAAAATTAAGAGAGGAAACAGGAGTTGGGGTGGATTTGGGAAGTCGTGGAAAGACTTCAACCTTGCATAGCGAGTATGAAATTTAGAAGCGCTACCAAATAACAAAGCTTAAAACTCTGCCTGATTTTAAATCTGGATTCTCTCTCTTCCTCTGCCTTTTAGATTCATATCTGTCTGCTGGGGCCATTGCTGGGATTGTGATTGGTTGCATTTTTGGGGGGCTCCTGATCATTGCGCTCCTGTTCTTGGGGGTCTGGCTGATCTGCCTTCGGAGAGGTGAGTTGGGCACTCGGCCAGTCAGAAAATAAATTGAATTGACTGATAAACCGAGTTCAGTCAGTCGGGAAAAGAAAGCCATCGGCAGTTATGCCTATGGAGATTCTCAGTCCTCCAGGTCATGTTTGTCCCAAGGATGCTTTTCCAGGAGGCACCTGGATGTTCTTGTTTTTCTTTGAAGACGTTTCGCTTCTCACCCAAGAAGCTTCTTCGGCTTGAGAAAAGCTTCTTCAGCTTTTCAAAGAAAAACAAGGCAGTCCAGTCGCCTCATGAAAAAGCATCTCTGGGACATTGGCAGTTATCCTTTTTTTTTTAATCATGGTCCCCTCGTCTGGAACGGCACCTCCCCAATTCCAACCTCAAGATACAGCGGCTATGCATTCTCCTGAGTTTGGTAAAGCTCTTGGCTCTTTTCCCAGAGGTTAACTGTGGTTGTGTATTGGTGGCTCCCCTAATGGGTGTTTGTTTCTTTAGTTCTGTTTACAGCTTTAGCTATGGGTTTAGGTATTTCTTTGGGAGGGGGTGGATTTTGGAAGCTACCCTGAGTCTTCTGCAACAGGCACCCGTAACCAGTCGGCTCGAACAGCATTCTTCAGAATGAAAAAGGTCTTCTGCAGTCACGACATAAGCCTGAGATTGAAAATCAGCCTTGTCAGATCTTATGTTTTTTTTTTATCCTGCTCTATGGAGCCGAGAGTTGGTCTCTGACAGAAGGCCAACTGAAGAGACTAGAAGCATTTGAGATGTGGACTTACAGGTGGCTGTTGGCTGTTACGTAGAAGCTGGGCTGACAAGGTCAGAAATGAGGAGGTGATAAGCCGCCTGGGAAAGCCAAGGGAAATCATCAAAACAATTAAAAAAACGAAAGAATGTTTCGGACAGGCAATGCGACAGCCAGAAAAATACGGCATACTCCATTTAACCCTCCAGGGAAAGACTGAAGGCAAACAAGGTCCAGGCAGAAGAAGAACACCATGGCTTCAAAATCTAAGGGACTGGTTTGGACAAAACTCAGCGGCACTTTTTCGTATGGCTGCTGATAAAAACAGGATCGCCAACACCAATGCCAACATCCGATAACGGATATGGCACGAGAAGAAGAACCAGTCAGTTTAATTCAGTTCAGTTCAATCCTTTGGCACCAGTTTTGCCGATTAGATTCAAAGCTGGAACTTGCTGCTTAATTTCTGACTAAACCAAGCCCAGCATCTTCTGCCGAAAATTAGCTATAGAATTGAAGCAAATGTCACCCAGGAGCCACCTCTTAAAGGCTTCCCCTGGGTGCCTCATAAGACTACAGATAATCCTTGACTTGCAACCACAGCTGAGCCCAACATTTCTGTGGATAAGCGAAATATTTGTTAAGTGAATTGTGCCCCACTTTACGACCTTTCTTGCCACAGCTGTTAAGCAACACTGCAGTGGTTCAGTTAGTAACATGGTTGTTAAGCGAATCTGGCTTCCCCATTGACTTTGTTTATAAGAAGGGTGCACAAGGTGATCACATGACCCCGGGACATTGCAACCATCATAAATTCAAGTCAGTGGCCAACCATCTGAATTTTGATCAGGTGATCACAAATAATAGAATAGAATAGAATAGAATAGAATAGAATAGAATAGAATAGAATAGAATAGAATAGAATAGAATAGAATAGAATAGAATAGAATAGAATATAGAGTAGAGTAGAATAGAGTAGAGTAGAGTAGAGTAGAGTAGAGTAGAGTAGAATAGAATAGAATAGAATAGAATAGAATAGAATAGAATAGAATATAGAGTAGAGTAGAGTAGAGTAGAGTAGAGTAGAGTAGAGCAGAGTAGAATAGAATAGAATAGAATAGAATAGAATAGAATATAGAGTAGAGTAGAGTAGAGTAGAGTAGAGTAGAGTAGAATAGAATAGAATAGAATAGAATAGAATATAGAGTAGAGTAGAGTAGAGTAGAATAGAATAGAATAGAATAGAATAGAATAGAATATAGAGTAGAGTAGAGTAGAGTAGAGTAGAGTAGAGTAGAGTAGAATAGAATAGAATAGAATAGAATAGAATAGAATAGAATATAGAGTAGAGTAGAGTAGAGTAGAGTAGAGTAGAGTAGAATAGAATAGAATAGAATAGAATAGAATAGAATAGAGTAGAATGTAGAGTAGAGTAGAGTAGAGTAGAGTAGAGTAGAGTAGAGTAGAGTAGAATAGAATAGAATAGAATAGAATAGAATAGAATAGAATAGAATAGAATAGAGCTGGAAGAGACCTTGGAGGTCTTCTAGTCCAGCCCTCTGCTCAAGCAGGAGACCCTATATACCATTCCAGACAAGTGGCTGTCCAGAGTCTCCTTAAAAACCTCCAGTGATGAAGCACCCACAACCTCTGAAGAAGGCAAGCTGTCTCACTGGTTAATTGTCCTCACTGTCAGGAAGTTTCTCCTTCATTCCAGGTTGCTTCTCTCTTTGCTCAGTTTCCAACCATTGTTTCTCTTCCTGACCTCTGGTCCTTTGGAGAATAATTTGGCTCCCTCCAAAGCACCTGAAGGCAGGACAAGAAACAATGGTTGGAAACTGATCAAAGAGAGAAGCAACCTGGAATGAAGGAGACGCTGCAACGGTTGTGTGTGAAAAAAACGGTCCTAAGTCACTTTTTTTCAGTGCCATCATAATTTTTTTTAACAAGTCACGAAATGAACTGTTGAAAGTTGAGGACCTCCTGTATTTTAATTCCAAATGCCCCAAAATGGAAAGAGGAACCCACTCTTTCTCACTGCCAAGTCAAAGTAATGTTTTGTCTGCCTTACTCCTTGTAGCAAAGAAGAAAGCTCCACCAACCCCACCGGAGAATCAACACCACTATCTGTCACGCCAGGTGAGGCCAAAAGGGGTGGAAATTTAATGAGAGACTGGGGGGAGGGGGATCTGAAGAAAATGGCAGATTGTGGCTTTGTGAAACTCACTGGGAAATGCCCATTCTAGGCCAGGGGTCTTCAAACGGGGACTTGTGGACTTCAACTCCCAGAATTCCTCAGCCAGCGTTGCTGACTCAGGAATTCTGGGAGTTGAAGTCCATGAGTCATAAAAGAGTCGAGGTTGCCTATCCCTAAGCGCTGAGTGACTTGGATAATAACACTGATAGAAAAAAATGTCTTGATGCCTGGTCAGCCTGTTTTCTTTCAACGTGGTTTTAGTTCCCAAATGGGAGGAAGGTTGAGCCAAGCGACTCTTGGGATAATCCTCGGTGGTCATCGGGAAACTCAGACATCTATGCTATCACCCATGAGGAACATCTGCACAGATACCTCAGCCCAACCATCTCGGTAAGGTCAGGTAATAAGCATCTTGCTATGGAATAACAGCTGGATCTGGTTGCAAGAAAAAGCATTTCCTGTCCAGATCCCATCGTGGCGCCTGGCGTCCTGCCAGGGTCTCCGACAGGCACAGACTATAATGGGGAATGTCCCTTCCATTTTATTGTCCAAATACGATTGCCCTATTCCTCATTTATTCTGTTTACAAAACAGCTTCAAACGCAGAGAAACCAAGCGCCACATAACCAAGGGTTGGTATAACAATATCTTCTGATTTTTTTTTTATTTTTTTTTTTCTGGGCGAGATGTCTTTGTGCCCTGCTTGGTAAAGATGAGGGCGTTTCGCAGCATTATGTGTTTGAAGGAACCCGAATATTTCCTTAAACAGGTTGCCGTTGGCGCCGATGTGGTTTCCAATATTGTGGGCCCTTTGCGCTGCTCTCTGTTAGATCGTGAGTTCTGGACCGCATGGCCAAGATGGACGACTCAGGACAACAGGGTTCATCATAGCACACTTTATTGCTTCAGCACAGACTAACTAAACAAAGGGCAACGGCCCCTTTTATATACCTAGCCAGGTATACTTCGAACCAATCCCCATAACCAGCTTTCCCGCCAAAGGATGCCCTGCCAATCCTGACAGAGCACCCTGCCACCTGGTGGTGTCAGTGGCTGTGTGACATCCCCTATGTACATAACACTCTTCCCTTCCATCTTTCCTCACCCGGTCTCTTTTTCTCTTTCTCTTTTTCCTCCTTTCTTCCCCACTCCACCTCTGAATGACAAGCCTTTTAACTTAAACTGGTTTTGCCTTGGTTCACTGAGCCAATTACAAAATCCTAGGGCTGGCAGGCCTCCGCTAGGGATTTTGAGAACCTCGCGGAGAAATATTGCGACTTTCGCAAAAAAAACAAAACAATTTCAGCTCCCTGTAAAATTGCCCCATTTTTCTCGGTAAAATGGGCCTCGCCTCCAAACTGACATCAATACTTGGGTGTTTGGTTGGTAGTCACTCGGGCAGTTTTCCTCAGAGATTGCCTTCCTCTCCGCCACTTCTCCTGAAAGGAAAGGGAAGTCAAAACCGTGGAAGAAGAGCAACGTTTTGTTTATATCTCCCTTCCAAACAGTTTGCCAATGACACTGTTGTTTCTCTTTTCCCGGTTCTACCCAGCCTATTGGCATCAGGGAAGGCACTTCCTCTTCCCCAACTGTGCAACCTGGCACCAGGAAGGTGCGGAACGCTACCCAGGTCTGAAATGGCAAAGATCACAGCCAGCCAGACTTGATCGCTAAAATGGGACTTGTGAAGAAGACACCCAGCCGGTTTTGGTCACTGAAATGGAACTTGTGGACATGACAACCAGCGGGTTTTGGTCACTAAAACAGGACTTGTGAAGATCACACCCAGCTGGCTATGGGACTTGTGAAGATCACACCCAGCCAGTTGTGGTCACTGAAATGGAACTTGTGAAGATGACACCCAGCCGGTTATGGACACTAAAATGGAACTTGTGAAGATGACACCCAGCTAAATATAGTCACTGAACTGGGATGCTGAGATCCCGAAATGGATTTGTGCCTTCTTCTCGTAGCTTCCTTAGAAACCGACAGATGGATCTCATCAGTATGAGATATGAACTTCAACTTTCTTGGCTAGAACTCTCCTCATCTAGGTAAGAACCAGCATCCTAGTCCTCCAAGAAGCTATATTTTGCACCATCAAAATTTAGACAATTATTTTTTTGGATGCTGAGATTTCCGATGCAGCTTTTGGAGCAGAGCACACCACAATGCAACCCGATTTGCGGGCCTCCAATGAGTCTTCTAGAGAGCTGATGAATGGATGGTATGTTAGAATCCCCAAGCTCGCTTTGCAGCCAAGGACAACGGACAATGTAAGCGAGACCATAGATCTTGTGCTTGGATAGAGGGAAGGATATGACCACAGTTGGATTGAGATGTGCCTTACTTTTCCAAAACTGTTTTAACACATAAAGCTGCTTATATTCTGAGGCTGCCCACCTGCCAAAGCTCTCCATTCTGTTATCAAAAGCCCAGCATTGGAGTCTTGCCCAGTTTCTGTCTTGGACTCCAGTCAAGATCCTCTGCTTGGTTACAAGGGAAAACGATGGTGCTTTTAGAGCAGAAACAGGTATATCTTCCTGGCTTTTTGTTAATTTGGAGTCCATTCTTCAGTTCTGTGTGAATGTGCTGGCTGGGGAATTCTGGGAGTTGAAGTCCACACTGCTTAAAGTGGCCAAGGCTGAGAAATACTGCTAAGATTACCATATGGTCTGAGTGGAGGGGTTTCCATGAATTCTTGCAGCCCCACTCCACCCACCCCCACCCCCCAACTGGCATCAAAGTGGGATCCCCAGTCTTCAATATAAGAAGAAGAAGAAGAAATCTGGGAGTTACCCGTTCTGTAAAACTGACACAAAATCCCCTTATAGCTGGCACAAAAGAGGCTATAGTTGCAAGAAAATTAAAACTGTGTTAATATATAACACAGTTTTAATTTTCTTAGTCATACTACAGTTCCCTTGCGCCAGCATTAACGTGAGTACTTATTTGCTTCCAGAGAGAAATATGGAACACCTTTATTGAATTTGCTCTGCAGTGGTGTAATTAAGGGGGAAGGGAGAGGCCTAACTTGGATAAAAGCCAAACAAAAACAAAAACTGGGAACCAAAAACAATGTAGTATGAAAGTTTTAAGGTAACATATTCAGTGGAGGTTCTCAGGTTCTCAGGAAAGTAGCTAAGAAGAAAAATCAGGTCAGGAATGGGAACGGAGTCAGGGTTATCCCAGATTAGGTGCAAGAAACCAAATGGATCAAATACGATCAAGATGCTTATTGGCAGGGTGGAAAACGAAAGCTTTGGATGCTGCAGATTTCAAAGTTTGGAGTCTTTTAGGGTCCAACAGAAAGACCAGGGCCCATCAGAAGTGCAGATACTCAACTTACAACCACAATTTCCATTACTAAGCAAGTCCGTTGTTAAGTGAACCATGACCTATTTGAAAACTTTTTTTTTTTGGCCGCATCGTTTAGGAAATCACTGTGGTTGTTAAGCAAATTGCACAATCCTTAAGTGAATATGTCTTTTCCCCCATTGATTCTGCTTCTTGGAAGCCCGCTGGTAAGCTGCATGGCATCCCATGACCACAGGAAGTTGCAATCGTGGTAAATACCTGCTGATTGCCAGGTGCTTTAATGCTGGTACTTGAAGTCCACAAAGCTTAAAGTTGCTGACGCCGAGAAACACTGGTCCACCAAATAAAATAGCTCCCAGCAACGAAGAGAACATATATATACACACACACACACACACACACAGAGAGAGAGAGAGAGAGAGAGAGAGAGAGAGAGAGAGAGAGAGAGAGAGAGAGAGAGAGAGAGAGAAGAAAAAAGCAAATGGAAAGTTCAGATCTGTAATTCAGTTTAACCATCTTGACTTGGAAGTAAATCTTATATAAACATATTTAAGTCTAGCAGCCTTACTGGTGGGGAAGCTCCATGACTCTCTGGCTATGTTATTTTGTTGCATGAAAACTTTATCATGACCCAACGGCAATTCAATTTCCTGGAGAAATGGGATTCTTTAAGATGACAGTGTTGCAAATAGTATTACAAACCAAGTAGAACCCCACCATTTGAATGTAGGTGCAAACTAATGTTCGCCTAATTTTCAGTTGTCCTAAATTTTCCAAAGATGTTTTCATCTCTTTTTAAAAAAAAAACCAAAGTGTGCATATTTTTAGAAAGGTAATGAATTTTGTATTGGGGGAAATAAAATATATTTTACTATATTCATTTTTGTATGGATTTTTTTTTTAAAAAGTGAAGATTAATGGGGAAAGGAGGCATAACAGAAAGAATAGATTGCATGGACATTGGGACAAATGAAGGAGGGCAGCAGGTTATCAGCCATTGTTCTGTCCCTGATGTCAAATGGGTCTAGGACAGGGGTAGGCAACCTTGGCTCTTTTATGACTTGTGGATTTCAACTATGCTGGCTTGGGAATTCTGGGAGTTGAAGTCCACGAGTCATAAAAGAGCCAAGGTTGCCTACCCCTGGTCTAGGACAACTCGCTGTGGCCAACTTGTCATAGCTATCTTCCCACGGCCATCTCGCCGTGGCCAACTGGCCGTGGCCACATTGCCGTGGCTAACCCAGCGTGGCCATCTTGCCACAGTCAACTTGCCATGAGACAAATCACTGTGGCCAACTCACCCACAGGACAACTCTCTGTGGGGAAATCCACATGAGAGAACTCAGCACAATAAATGTTATCTGCCACTATTTCTTCTACGCTATTTTCATTTTTGTGGCAGGTAATATTTATCACACTGAGTTATCCCATGTGGAATTATCCCTCAGCGATTTGGCTGGAGAAAGTGGGCCGTGGTGAAATGGCCCCCAGAGAGCTGGCCACAAAGAGTTGTCCCATTTTGTGTCAAATTACTCCAAGTTCCATGCAATAATGCAATTCTCTCAAACAGGAATGGACACTTAACATTCAACACCCATCACCAAAGCCCTTGTTTGGAGAAGATTGTGGGTGGGTTGGGCATGGGGTCAAGGGAAGAATACAATTCAAGGTGCACAATAGGGCAGGATATGCCCCCATGCATGCCTATACTTACATCTGTGCAATTGCACAGGTAATCCTCTACTTATGACCACATAAGGGAGCGGAATTTCTGTTGCTAAGTGAGTTGAAACTGATTTTATAACCTTTTTCTGCCACAGCTGTTAAGCAAATCACACGGTCATTAGACCCGCTGTAACTTTGAACGGTCATTAAGTGATCAATTATGGCTATATTTAGAAAGGGCCTTCTTCATAACTGAATCAACTGACCCATCAGGGACTGGCAACTCAAAATGGTGGGATGGGGAAAGAGGTCACCACCACAGGGAGAAAGTGTCAAGAGCCCTATGCAACCTTTTGACTTTTCTCAATTTCTCCCCCTATTTAGAGTAGAATATAATAACAACAGATTCGGAAAGGGACCTTGGAAGTCTTCTGTTCCAACCCCTGCTCAGGCAGGAGACCCTATACCTTTTCAGACAAATGCTTGTCCAATCTCTCCTTCAAAGCCTCCAGTGATGGAGCATCCACAACTTCTGGAGGCAAGTCATTCCACTGACAATGTTGTGATTCAGTGTCAGCCTGTGGTTTCGGCAGCTGAGTCAGACAATTCTGAAGAGGAGGAGGAGGGGTTTGGAGAACCTTTGGTGTCAGATGCACCACAGAACTCTCAGCCAGGCCCCTCCCGTCTTGTTCCTCCTCAGACCCAGCTGTATGAGCCTGAAAGATTGGAAGAAGATGATCCACAGCTGGCTCTGTTCAGGGATGCTAGGAGCAGGAGGCAATCTAGCAGAACTGAGCAGAGGAAAGCAATGAGGCAACTCGGGAGAAGGCAATGAGAAGCCACGCCTTGAGACTGCTGTTTAAAAGGGGAATGGGTGGGCAACCGTTTGAAGAGCTTCTGATAAAGTCTTGGTCTGTATTTGTTTAACTTTTGTTTGAACTTTTTCGTTTAGCTTTTGCAAATAAATTTGGTTGGATTAGTTCCAGCCTATTGAATATAGAAAGGGGTTGTCTCTGACATTCCAACAAAGCCGGTCGTAGGCTAGAACAGAACAGACGAATTGTTCTCACTGTCAGGTAATTTCTCCTTAGTTCTAGGTTGCTTCTCTCCTTGATTACTTTCCACCCGTTGCTTCCATCTATGCAACCTGAGCGTTTCCTCTTTTCTGTCCTTTGGCATCAGTTCTATTTATCTTCCTGCCCACACGCACGCAACACAATTGATGGGCCTCAGTGGGTGTACCAGACCAACCAGAACAATGGCGCAGGGCTGTGGGCCCGAATGCTGGCGCAGGATGCTCTCTTCTCAGCAGATAGTGACCTATTGTTTGGTCCTACCCCACCCCCTTCCTCCCCCTCCGCAAAACACGAGCCTTTTGGTATTTAGCCCTGCTAATCTGGCCTGATGGCTGACTCCCTTCTGGATGTTCAATCATTTCTGTTGCTTTTAAATGGGAACCGAGATGAAAGCTAAATGAATGGCTGCTCCATGATGGGCAATTGCTCTGATTGCAGGCAGCCCAGGGAGAGAGAGAGAGAGAGAGAAAGAGAGAAACAGGTCCAGCTGGACATAAGTTGAGAGAAAGCTGCAGGAAGTCTGATAGGAATTCTTCTGTTCCGGAAACGAGCGGATGACTTAGTGCAGGGCTTCCCAAACTTTTTCCTTCATTAAGCCAAAGCTGCTTATCAGAAATTCTCATAGACCGTTACGTCCTTTCCTTCAGCACTGTTGTAACTTCAAAGAGTTGCTGAGTGAATGGTTGTAACTTGAGGAGTACTCGTATGACACAAACATTATCACTCAATAAGCTTTCTGTCATTTCAACAAGAGGAGGGGGTCAACCTGTCTCCCAAAGCGCCTGAAGGCAGGACAGGAAGCAAAGGATGGAAACTAATCAAGGAGAGAAGCAACCTGGAACTAAGGAGAAATTTCCTGACAATACAAGTGTGATTTGCCTTCAGAAATTGCGGGCCTCCATCACTGTGCAGGTTTTTATAAGAAAAGATTGGGCAACTATTTGTCTGAAGTGGTATAGGCTCCTCCCGAGCAGCGGGTTGGGTTAGAAGACCTCCAAGGTCCCTTCCAACTCGTGTTATTCTGTGAATTCTATAATTTGATCTTAATAAGAATACCTTGGGAGATTTTCAAATATATTTTAGTACACATGGCAATCTTTAAGTCAATGTAATTGTCCCCATTGTGATGGGTGATAGGCAGTGGTGGGATTCAGATAGGTCAGGGGTGTCAAACTCAATTTCATTGATGGCCACATCAGCATTGCGGTTGCCCTCAGGGGGCCAGGTGGGTATGGTCTGGGTGGGCGTGGCCTACTGGATGGGCGTGGCTAAAGTGTGTATGGCCTACTGGGTGGGCGTGGCCAGCTCTACATCATTCGCATCAAGGGTGCCTATGGGGGCCTGGGCAGAAGTGGGACAGATCTGAGGGTCTCTGGCAGAAGGAGGGTCTCTGGGCCAAGGCAGGGGGGGGCGTTCCCTCACTGTTTCCAGGATGGCTTTGCGGGCCACATGAAACCACTTCGCGGGCCGGATCTGGGCCCCGGGCCTTGTGTTTGACATGTCTGAGATAGGTGAACAACCGGTTCTCCATGTGGATGCCGCTTCCGGAAGTCCATTCTGGGCCTGGGCAACAAAAAATTAGCTACCGGTTCTGCCGAAGTGGTGTGAACTGACTGAATCCCACCACTGGTAATAGATACATATGGCATTACCCAAAAAAACCCACATTTACCCTATTTGGGGTAATCTATCTAGATTTGGGAAGCACTGACTTAGTGGAAAGAGGGAAAAGTGGGGCCTCAAATTCGGCCTGCAACGTATCAGGAACCACAACTGGAAGTGGCCTCTTCCATCTGAAGACATTTGTAAGCTGGAAAGTTCACCTAGCTTTGTTCTAGGATTGTGTGGGGAATTGTTAAGGGTCCTGACGCTTTCCTTTTAAAGACTTAGTGGCTTTCATGATCCAAACTGCATCCATTTCCATCTGTCCTGTTTGCCATCGTTCGCTCCCTAGAGACTAAAATGGACGTTCTGAAACTTGAGCTGGCCACGAACAAGGAGTGTATATCGGAGGTGGTGGCCCTTTGAGAGCTGTATGCAACGAAATTTCATTTGGATGTATGCAGATTGGTGTACATTCAAAGTGACAAGTTATTTATTGTTGTTGTTTTTATCGTCATCATTATTTTATTCATTAAACATGAACCTCAGTCAACTGAACATTCAAACTGACTGGCGCTGATGGTTGACACGGGTTGCTGCCAGCATCCTAGGTATCAACCAGGTGCCTTCTTAAAATATTGTTGTTGTTGTTGTTGTTGTTGTTGCTGCTGCTGCTGTTGTTATACAGTATTACACATCCCTCTAAAGCTGATGTCCACAGGAAGATAATAAATTTGGCCTTTGCGAAGTTTGATCATTGGGGTGTATGATCATAAATCTCTCCGGGCTTTCTATGTAACCAGCATTGACATAAAATAGCAGGGTACATCCGTTTTCCTCTGTCTATAGATGCAAAAAGTTGGAAAAGACCCGTGTTTTGCACAGCGCAGTGTTTGCTCTTTTAGGAACCACTGGTGAAAGATTTCCTCCAATTGCTTTGCAGGCAAAGATGATTCTTGAAAACATTATGAATAAAAAGGGAGGGAGGTTGATTTTTTTTTGGCCAGCTTTAAATTGGCAGTAAATGAAAATAGTTAATCTGTGAGTATGTCTGTGTATCCTTGTGTGTGGTGCAGGAATTTAATCTTCTTCTACTGATTCAACAAGACTGGATAATAAATTACATTCCAAGATTAATCCTTCGCACTGCAAAACCTATTTTGCTAATGTCCTGTCAAGGGGAACACCAAACTTCCAGGGAAGTGGTTTCCTCTGAGATCTATCTCTATATCTCTATCATCTGTTCTTTCTATATACACACACTTTCTTCTATAATCTAGGAATTTCCTGGCCCAATCGGGTCACTAATTCAATCCAATCCCATTTAGTTTCCAAGGTCAACCAAGGTTATCCACTGTAGGAATTTCATTTATAGCTTGAGATAAACTATCGAGGCTATCGAGTGAATAGCACCTACCATACATCCATCATTCTGTTTGAGTATGAAGAGTGAGAAATAAAGTGAATTTGTACTCCTCTTTGATCTTCCTGGGTTGTGTGCGATTAGGTCCTGAACAAAACAGAAGGACCCATCCTGTGGGGCAAGCAATATTTAGCTAAGTATGGGTACATTTTCTCTCCCTCATCCATGTGCAGAAGTCCAGGATTAAAGGGAATAGAAGCCTTGTCTGCCTGTGGTGGTTAAACGCCTGTGTATTCATCTATATGGCTAATGTTCTTACTAAAACCTGATTTTCCAACCTGACCCTAAAGAGATCTGATTTGATGAAGCGATATAATTCTACATTAAATGCCATTAATTCCTGGACTTTCTGCATTATTTTGGTTGTTAATAGCTTGTTTTTCCTTTTGGATTTGAAATGCATTTTAAAGACAGCAAACATGCTTCGTGCCAATTGTAGAACCACTGGGAAGTGTAGTTAATGAAATCGTGAAAATTTATACCTGGAATTCTCCCCACCACCCTGCACTCCCATCCTTTAATTATCAAATCCCTAAATTACATTTCTCATTTGTATGGTTTCCAATCCCCTTTTCAGGCCTACAGGAGCTCCCAACCTACAAATGTGTGTAAAATGAATCTGTTACGAGCAGCATAGAAGTAACCGTGATTTTTTTAAAAAAAATCTGATAGGCACAGTCGTGTTCGCTACAGTGTCTGTCTGAAATGTACAGGTAATCTTTGAATTACCTCTGTAATTGGACCCCACGATTACGGTCATAAGTTGCGATATTCGTAAAGCAGGTCATCACACAGCTGATCACACAGTTTGCTGTGGAATTTTTTTTTTCTGGAAAGCAGAAGTAAATGCTGGTTTTTAGAAATAAACATCATAAATGATGCTTACGTGACCTTAGGGTGCTGCAAATAATGGTATAGGCTGGCCTGTTGTCTAGTGGCCAAAATGCAGTCACATGACTGGGGGGGGAAGATGTTAGAACTTTGGAATTGGGTAATAACTTTTGGGGAGCGGCTGTCTGAACTTCAAATAGTTGCTAAGGGAACGGACGTAAGTCAAGGACTACCAGGAAATCACCATATTCTAGTCCAGCACATGTGGCGACCAAGCCTATGTGGTTATTTTGCAGTTTAGTGGGTCTGAGATCAGATATTAACCACACGTGTGTGTATCACATGAATGTAACATTGTACTATATGGAATTAGAATTTTGTGATGGTATGGAGGTAAAAGTACACAAGTATCACCCACAAGAAAGTTCTGGAAAAGATCCACTGGGAAAAAAGAAATGAAACTTCTACAAGAAGATTGAGCTATCTCTTTCCCTAACTTCAGAATCCCACTACTAAGCCAACATTTTCACCTAATCTGTTTCCTCCTCTTAATAGATGTACCAGCTGCTAAAGAAATGTAAGAACCATTTTTAGAAATGTTTTATGTTTTGTTCAGTGTAAAATGTAATGATCCTTCCAACATGTGATAAATGACAAAAATCCAACATCATTTTTTCTCACGAGTCTTGGCAGTAGTAAAAAATATATCCAGCCTTAGTTCGAACATATTCCAGGAAGAATTTAGGGGGAAATAATAGCCATCAAAGTATTTATAAATTCAATTTTTTGAAAGGGATGGCCATAACTTAAACTTTATGGCACTCAGTGTGTACGTGTGTGTGTAGATGTGGTTACTCTATTTCTTTTTTAATTCATTCATTCTTGTAAGGATACCTTTGCTGCTGCGGCAAAGGCTGGGTTCATAAGAAGCATCCAGTCTAAATATGGCTTGCTTGTATCTTAGCATTTAGGGTGAAGCCAGCTAAATGTGGTTTAGTCAGTAGGTCACGCTTCAATAAGCCACGTAGATTACCACAATTTATACTTTGACATGAACACATCACTCTCTTTTGTGGTTTTCTATGATTTTATTGAAAAAAGGATTATTTTAGTACTTTCATTTGTAATTTTTTTTCTCTCTCATGGATTTGGCAAAAATAATAAATAAATTAAAAAAATAACCCAAAGACTCAGGAATTCTTCCGCAAAGTTCCCTCCCCCTTTTAGGTGATGGATTCGAACCCCTCTGCTGGAGGTGTGTTCGAATCCCACGCCTTTGGGACAGGTACAGTTCTCCTGCAATGGGTGTGGCCCTTGGCAGGCCTGCATGAGATGGAAGACAAGGTGGTTTGTTCATTTCGCTTGCAATAAAAGTATTTTTTTTACAATATTTTTTCTTTTTTAATATATTTTAGTGTTGAGGTACAGCATCCACTAACATGCCCCCACCCCTGTCCAGCTGCCCTTCCCACTAACCTTTGTGACAGTGACAGAGTGGGGGACCATTGATGGAGGGGGTAGACTCAATTGGCCTGCTATCAAACCTGGCTGCCCTTTCCTACATCTGCTCATTCCCTTCTCCAGGTTGGGTCATTCACTTTGGCACCTCTGCTTGGCCCAGGAATTGTTTTCCTGGACCAGATCAAGATCTCCTGTTACTTCTAGTCTTCCAATGATGGCACCAGCCACATTGTTCTCAGACCACCTGCAAAGGCCACGAAGATGCTGTCCCTCTATTGTGTTGCTGCTCTACACCTCCTTAGGCTTTGGGGCAGGGGTCTTCAAACTTGGCCCTTTTGTGACTTGTGGACTTCAACTCCCAGAATTCCTCAGCTAGTGTGCCTCGCTGAGGAATTCTGGGAGTCGAAGTCCACAAGTCATAAAAGGGCCAAGTTTGAAGACCCCTGATTTAGGGCTATCAGAACCAGGCTACAAAGATACATTGAACGGAGGGGAAATTCTAAACTTCTGCTATCACCTGGTTATCTTCTTACCTTACTGAGTACTGATGCATCCTCTATGAATCTGCCCAATCGCTGCGCCCCGTGAAGCCTTTATATACCTGGCTCTTTAGTTTACCAAGCCTCTTTCTTCCTTGCTGTGTTGACTCTTCTTTATCCTGCTTCCCCTTCTACCAGCTTCCTTCTGCTTTAATCTACTAGGCATGCCATATCTGGGGTGCGTAACTCTGAACAATCAGAAGGTGGCACCGATTGTCCCTTTGCTTTCTTCTAATGGTCACCTGCAATTCTGCAGACCAGATAGGGTAAGCCTTGACATCCAGTTCCTTTATCTGGGATTTCTCCTTTGCAGTGAAGATGGTCCTAGGCCAAGGGTAGGCAACCTCGGCTCTTTTATGACTCATGGACTTCAACTCCCAGAATTCCTGAGTCAGCTATGCTGACTCAGGAATTCTGGGAGTTGAGGTCCATGAGTCATAAAAGAGCCGAGGTTGCCTACCCCTGCCCTAGGCCAACCAGGTAGAACAAGGCGAAGGAGAACTTATCCTGCATGACTTAAGTCTAGCGTGCCTTATGCTTAGCTATGCTATTTATGCTTTCTGTTCAGAGGCTCTGCAACTCAAGGGGTAGTGGTGGACTTCTTCTCTCTCTCTTTTTTTGGCTCTATTTCCCAGAATGCTTTGCTCATTTACATTGGTTCCTTCTATATCTCTCTGACATTATCCCAAGGGTTTCCAGATATTTTTCCCCACACCCTTCTGCATGTTTTGTGACAGATGATCAGGCTATCAATGGTCTCATTTCTCATAGCATCTGCACGCCTCTGTCTCATTCTTCCTCATTGGTAGGCAACTCCAGCCCAAGGCTTCAACCTAACTACCCGTGTGACTAACCAAGGTTAGGCATCATCACCAAGTGATATACTGGAGATCCTAGAACTCTGGAGCTGCTGTCGAATCAGAGCTCCCAACAGATTTGGACAAGAGCTGGTGAAGAAAGTGGGTGGTTGAGGTTCAGCAACAGAGGTCTACCAAGTTCTCAACCTTTCTCTTAGGGCCTCATCAATTTGTTCAATTTTCTTTCAAGTTCACCTCAACTCTTGGTAAGTTCACAGACTCCCTGATTAAGTTTACTTAGCAGGACTCATTTGACATCAGAATGGGACAATTCCTCTCGCCACAGCCAACTTGTTGTAGCCATCTTGCCACAGCCAATTCACCGCAGAACAACTCAACTGCAGCCAAGCACCGCAGGACAGACAATTCCCTGTGGGGTAACTCCACACGATAAACGTTATCTGCCACGGTTTCTTTGACATCCTTTCCATTTTTGCCAATGGAAATATTGTCAAGGACACTGTGGCAGATAACGTTTATTGCGTGGAGTTACCCCACCGGGAATTGTCTGCGGCGAGTTGTCCCATGGCGAGTTGGCTGTGGCACGATGGCTGCAGTGAGTTGGCCACCTGAAAATAGGACTCCCCCATCCCGAAAATAAGCAGACCTGACTTAGCTTAGCTTAGATAAGGTACACTTTGCTAAGACAATCAATTCACTAATGCCAATCAATAATTATACGTGCTTCTGATTGTGAGTTGCATCTTTTCTCCCTGCTTCAGGGCGCCCTTCATTCGGGGGCAGGCAAATACATTAACTGGCCTTTCCCTGCCTCTCAATGAGCAGGCATTGGAAAACTGAACCACATGGACTTCTGCCTAATTGGGGCATTGCTAATTCCAGAATCTTTGTGGTAATGGAAGTGACAAGCTCTACCTCTAATAGAAGTTATGCTCTAAAATCACTCAACAATGCAGAGTTGAACCCACTTTCCCCAACTGGGCACTTTCCAGAAATGGCAACTACAATTCCCATCACTGGACTTTCAGAATTGTAGCCTGGCCCTTCTGGAGAACAATAGGTGGGAGAAGGGTCTTTAAGAGAGAGAGAGAGAGAGAGAGAGAGAGAGAAAGAGAGAGAGAGAGAATACAGGTAGACCTTAACTTACAACCACACTTGAGCCTAAAATTTATCTTGCTAAGCAAGACAGTTGTTAAGTGAACTTTGCTCCCATTTTGCAACCTTTCCTGCCCCGGTTGTTAAGTGAATCACTGCAGCTGTTCAGTTAGCAACACGGACCTTAAGCAACTCTGGCTTCCCCATTATCTTTGCCTGTCAGAGGGTTGCAAATGTGATCACATGATCCCGGGACACTGCAACCTTCGTAAATATGCGCCAGTGGCCAAGCATCTGAAGTTTGATCACGTGACCCAGGGAAAGAATGCTACAACGGTTGTGAAAACGGTCCTAGGTCACTTGCAACTTTGAACGGTCACTAAACAAACCGTTGTAAGTTAAGGACTACCTGTACTCCAAATATCAAGTCTTCCTTTCTCTGATGATTGCAGATGGCGACTAAGAGCATAGACCTCAGCCATCCACTCCATCAGAAATCACCCACACTCTTCCCTTGGGGAAAAACAACAGCCCACTTCCCCCTCCCTCAAGTTTTACAGGATTGACACGGTGCATACTAATTGGTGGTTTGCACAAATAGTCACATGTGCAGACAAGGTGTAAAATCTGTGTAAAGCCTGGAGATTCGCCTTTTACCCTCCACTCTTATTTTGCAAGATAGCTTTGCATTTGCTCCTTCTTTGCATACTCTTATTCCAAAAGATTACATTTTGGCTTACATAAACATAAAGGGGAGTTTGCAACTCTGTTAAAAACCATCTTGTTCATTTTAAAAACTTCTCGGGGGGTTATAATACCCAGTGTTTATGCCCAGCTAACAATGACTTTCCACATGCTTTCCATAGAGTTTACACTCTGTTTCAACATGCTTAATGAATTGTTTACATCTGGTTTTTCAAAAAGCCAGATTCTCTGCAGCACACACACACACACACACACACTTTACAACTATTTTACATTTGGCTTACATGTGCTTCACAAATCATTTACATCCATTTTTTTTTTCTTTTGCACATACTTGACATGGTGTGACAGTTGGCAAATAGCTGCACTCTGCTTACACATGCTTTTTTACAGAGCTTTTTCACATGATCTACACCAAGTTCACACCTTGGTCTGCCTGTGCTTTATAATGAATTTGCATATGCTTTTTAATGAGTTTGCACTTTGTCCGGCATGCACTTTACAGTGTTTACAAGTGCTTTACACAAAGTTAATGCCTTGTTTACACATAGTTTATACATGGTTTCCAACTGTTTTTTTTTAAAAAAAAAGATCCTTATTTCACATGGGCATTAGAAATGTACACGGTCTTGACACATTCCAGAACTTTATAATGTGTACCTGCTGTTCAGATATAGACAGAAAAAACCTCGTGGCTTGATTTGAAGATACTAGTTAACTAAAAGATAATAACTTGAGGATAATAGACAAGATATGCTGTTCCAGTACAAGGCATAATGACTGAAAATCAAAATACACTTCCATCACTATGAGCAAATATTGGCTCATGTGTGTGTATGCTTTAATTAGTATTGACATGTATTACATGTGGATTTTCATGTGACTTACACATGGTGTAGACATGGGTTGACACATGGTTGACACATATATTTAGGTAATTTTTGCACTTGGTATTCACATGCTTAGCATGTGAGACACATTTTTTGGAAGAGAGTAACTGTGATTGGCACGAGAGTGTACACAGAATTGTTCAAAAAGTTAAATGTCACACATAGTTAACACATGCTTTACTCATGGTTTAACGCCTGCTTTACTCACGGATTTCTCATGCTTTACATTAATTGCTTATGATGAACTTGCAAATTGAACATGACTTCCTCGCGACTATCACATTGTCTACTCATGCTTTGCACATGACTTACTAATGGCTTGCAAAAGGTTTATTCACTTATTTCTGGTGTGTGACTTATGCACAAAACACATGCATGCACATTCATTGCTTGATTTCCAAGTGCGCAACATGTATTCACTCCAGGCAGGAAATATACACATGACCTTAATCTGAACTGAGGCTTACTTCACACACATGGCTATATACTTCTGCAGGTAAATTGCACATGGTTGACAAAGACATCCTATAAAATGCAGTCCTTTAGACATTCCCCCATAAGGCTGAAGAAGATATGTGTGTGTAAAGCAGGATTGTAAACTCATGAAAACATTGTCAACTTTGCATGGACTTGTTAAGATGTCAGAAGCACAGTTGTATCAGGGATACTAACAGCTTTGGACCACCAGATAGATCCTATTGGACCTGTTCTATCCATAACTGCAAAAAAATCCATCTGACATTCTTTGGGGTAGTGGGGATTTCGTGTTATTATTCAAACATGAAGGTACCATGTGCGAAGGTGATATTGTTATGTTGACTAACAGCAGCAGAAGTTACTGTTAGAAGCAACTGGGACTTGGATACCGTGGTAGTGGATACTGGTTTTGCATGGTTCAAGTTTATTTCTTTATTTATTGCACTGATTTCACAGAAGCAAAAAAAAAAAACCCAACAACACACAAATAAAAGAAAAGGGGGGGGGGCTTTTCAAAAGTCTCCAAGCTTTCTCCTGAGAGTTTCGAGAGAAACAACAGATTAAAAATGGATGCAAAAAAAACATGTTTAAAAAAAACTTAAATTCAGATCCTATCGAAGAGCTGCAAATATTGCATAGTGCCCAATCTTTTGCTTAGGGGAAACCGCAGCTCACCTCTCCCACTCCCCCTTGCATGGAGAAGAGTCAAGCTGGGACAAATAACTAAAAGCCTGTACACATCTCTACCCCCCCTCCCTATTTAGGCTCTCCCCTCACCCCCATTTGCAGCTCAACATGAGTGAGTTGCTCAAATGCGAGGCATTTTGAGATATGAGAACGTTTGAGCTCAGTCCTGGGTTCAGGATAGCACACACATGCAACTCATCCTTGGATTCTGCCGTTCTCAAAGGTTGAGCAGGCATGGATGGAGGAGGCCAAATCTCCACACTCCTCAAATGGTTAGGATTTACTTTCTGTAAATGCAACTCTGGTGGCATTGCTCAGAAATAATAATAATAGGAATTTCAATAGAACTGTGGTCCCATTTCAGTTGTTCTGAAATGACAACGATAATTTTGTCATTACCTTCCTTATGCACACCCTTTCCCCCTAGCTCCAGTTCTGCTGGATTACAGAGAGGACTACGGAATAAATATTTTTAAAACCCATTATTCAGAGAGTAAGAATTAGAATTCAGCTGAGATTTACAGCGTCTTCTGAATGGCCTGCCAATGCCAATTTTTTTACTGCCTCACCAAAATTACACTGACTGGATCTTATCCGCCTGATTTTAATAGACTTTATGTCCCAGGGAAATTTGCCGTTTTCCTCCTTCACAACACCATGGTGTAAAAGCTTCAGAGTACTTTCTTCAATGGTTTTTGGGGAACTCTGCTCATACTAACTCAGCCTTGATCAACACTGGTAAATCCTCATGCTTGCAAGCTGGAGACATAGGGGAGGAATTTGCTTTTTTTTTTACCCTCCTGTCGGAATCCCTGTGGATTTTATTCTGCTAATTGTTGCTGACTGTACGGGCTGGTGCTCATCTCCATTTCAAGGCCATTGAGCCAGCGGTGTCTGAAGATATTTCATGTGGTCATGTGACCAGCATGACAGCAGGGAGCACTATTACCTTCCCACCGAAGTGGTACCTATTTATCTACTCACATTTGTGTGCTTTCAAAGTGCTAGGTTGGCAGGGGCTGGTGTGAGGAAGGGAGCTCACCCTGCCACATGGAGCTTGGGTCTCAAACTTTGGGCTTCCGGCTTTCTAGCCAACAAGCCCAATGTCTAAATTGTGGAGCCACCATGCTGCCCACCCTCCTGTAGTAGGGAGAGTAAGAAATATGTCCCATTGGCTATTCATCGGCTCATCAAAACCCAATCAGCCATTCACCCACATGAATATTTGACAGGGGATATCAATAAAGACCCAGAAATGCTAATACTATGGCAAAAGGTGGATGCATTACTATAACTATGATAGGACTCCAGTAAGAATTACTAGTAAAAAAGGCTCAATCCATTTTACAAATTGTCCTGTTAAAGCGAATAGGTCTCAGCAGGCCCCAAAGTCTAAAGAGATAAAGTATTAGCTGGGAGGCAATGAAAAGATGGGGAAGGAGATGCGAATTAAAAAGCAAGCAAGAAAGCATCTCAACTCAAGAGCTGATGCTGGCTTCTAATTTGGCAATCTCACTCTTCTCTCGTGAAACAAAGGTGGGATACTTAACCTGGGAAGAAATAGCAATGTTACTCAATCCCTAACCCATTCAGTTTTAGCGTTGGTACCTCCCAAATCCAAATCCATCATGATGAAGTAGATAGTGCATCAGATTTGGACATTGGTCACAATGGACCCTTTGGCCATAGAGTTGAGTGGATAGATCAGTGTTTGTGGTTTTGATCTCGGATTCACCTTCCAGAATAATCATGAAGCTATCCTGGATTTCTTCATTCATTTCTTAAACTGGTTAGGCTACCCACTCTTCAAGGCACTGAGGCAAGTGGAGGTCATTATATCACAAATTCCTAGAACACAGGCAGGCAACTATGGGCCCCTTTATGACCTGTGGACATCAACTCTGAGCAGGGCTGGCTCAGGTTGACATCCACAGGTTGTAAAGGGGCCATAGGTGCCCATCCCTGTCCTAGAAGGAACAAGAGAATCCAGAATCCAATTAGCCAACGCTTGAAGAAGAGGGAAAGAGAAACATCAGTATCTGAATCCAAACTTAAGAGTATTAAGCAACGGCCCCTGAGATGGAGCAAGGATAACCTAAATGCCATGATTTTAATGAATTGTCACCAATTTACCACCAAAGAGCCATGATATGTCGTCCATTCACTACTTCAACTCTGGATCCCACTGTCACTTGTTTTCTATGACAATCATCTTTGCTCATGGCTTACTATCTCCTGTACTTATTTTATCTGCACCCTGCCTTTGTCTTCCCACAAGCACTTTAAGTGGATAACAGAGTTTTTAAAAACATAACTTCTGCGCAGCCAAAATCCCATCCCCTCACCTTTCCCCATAGTTTCTCTGGCACACTGAAATTTAGGAGGATTTTCGAAGAGGTAAACATGAATGTTAGCTCTTCCCGCGGTGTGAAAAGTTCTAAGTTGATTTTACATGCAGACTGGGTTGCAAATTGCTTGATTCTTCTTCTTAAGCCTACTGCTGAACTCCAAATGTTCTCCATTTTAAAAGTAACAATGGTCAGCCAAGGTCACCCAATTATCCACTAAGTTCCTAAAGCAAGCAGAATGCTAGGACTTCTGGAGATGGCCAACTGTTCATTTGGGTCCTGTCCACTTCTTCTGCCCAAAGCTCTCGAGCATTTTCATATAGCACACACATGATCTCAACGGGCCAGATGCAGGAAAGCCATAAAACAAAGGGGTATCCTAGAGGTCATTCATTAGGTCTTCAAGTGTAGCTGCAGCAACAGTGCAATGCTACAACATTCTAAGAGAGAAGATTCCCCTGACTCCATGCCAACCTCACAAGCTCTTCCGTTTTTTTTCCAGAAGAACTGTGACCCTCTTACTTATGACAGTTGAGGGGTGAGTATTGCCAATTGCATAGCTTATATCGGTCCCTTTATTTTCCCCTAGTCTAGCCGTAAGTATTGATCGTTATGTAACAAAAACAACACAATGCATGCATTACTGCAGCATTTCCCAGCATGGTGATTTCCAGGTGTATGGACTTCAGCACCTAGCATGTTCGTTCACTAGCCATGTTCGCTGTGGAATTCTGGGACTTGAAGTCCACCCACCTGGGAGTGCCCAAGGTTGGGAACACCTGCATTAGTGGGAACCCTGAGATTTGCAGAACTGTTTAATTTTGTTTTTCAAAAAAATACAATAGAACAGTGAACCCCCATAAACCATCCAGCATGCCTGGCTGGGGAATTCTGGGAGTTAAAAGTCCACTCATCTTTAAGTGGTCAAGGTTGAAAAACACCGCACTAATATATACGGAAGGTGTGCGTATGTTCATCAGCCTCCTTATGTTCCGTGCAATTGGAAATCCTGCTTTAGTGTCTTTCCAGATTCCATGGCGAATAAATGCAAGTGAGCCCAAGGGAATATATATATATATTCTTACACCAAACAAAATCAAGGCAAGGCTAGTCTGAGCTTCTTGCTCATGTTTTCTTCTTTCCCAGGACTGAGTCATCGTTTCTGAACTCCTTCTCCTTTTAACAGCTCGCTCCTCATTGCCACACTCCAGATTACACTCCATCACACTCCAGCACAGCTCCTTGGCTATGAAGTCATACAGGGATTTTCTTCAACCTGGAGAAAATCCAACTCTAACTTATTCTCCAAAAAGCACCAAAAGGCAAGACAAGAAACAATGGACGGAAACTAATCAAGGAGAGAATCAACCTAGAACTAAGGAGAAATTTCCTGACAGTGGGAACAATTAATCAGTGGAACGGCTTGCCTTTAGAAGTTGTGGGTGCTCCATCACTGGAGGCTTTTAAGAAGAGATGGGTCAACTATTTGTCTGGAATGGTAGGGTCTCCTGCTTGATCAGGGGGTTGGACTGGAAGACCTCCAAGATTTCTGTTATTCTCCAGAAATCTCAGTGTCTGCTTCTGATAAAGGGGCTTGTAAGTATTATCCTTTCTTGAGGATCCAGTTGTATGATAGGACTGTGAGGAAGTGCTATTGGGACTCTATTTCCTCCAGAGCTGAATGCTTAGGTCCCAACACCACTATCACTCATTCATATCATCCTTTCACTCTAGTTATCTTTGCCTTCATGGGAATTACAATAGCAATAACTCCAATTACTCTCGAGCCCACTAGAGCCTATCCTTCAAAAAGGTTGTGCATGAGAATCTAGAATCACATCTTGGCTGAAAGATCTGCTGATGCTCCTCTTTATTTTATTTTTTTTAAATATACAGTACATCTGGGACTCTGGGCAGCTAACCATACATCAAATCCATAACCATGAAAACACAGATGAAAAATGAACACAATGATAACATTAACATAATGCAGTCTCAAGCTGACTTTCATCCAACAACACAGCCAAGCCATCAGGGTCCCTCAGCATCCTGAGGGATGAGCCAAGTTTTTAAAGCTTTTCAGGAAGCTGACAAGGTTGGGCCATCTAAATCTCAGGAGGAATGGTGGTCCAGCAGAGAGGCATGGTGGTAGAGTAGGCACATCTCCTGGGTCCCGTTAGGCGACACTGCTTCAAGGAAGGGGCCCAGAGCAGGCCCACTCTGCTATGGCTGGTGGGAGAGGCAGAAATGATAGGAGGCAGACTTCAAACAAGGAAGGAAGGAAGGAAGAAATTGCCATTTCCCCTTTAATTAAACATTCTTGCATCTCTCTGGAAATGTGGACACCCTCCCATCTGATCAGAAAAAAATAACAATGCCTAGAAATGTCATCAAATTCTGACAATAGAGACCCAGCACTGCAAATATCCATGTTATCATCCTTCAAACCTGACTGCTTTTTGAGTGGAGGAAATCTGTGCTCCCTTCTCCATTCCCATCAATCAACGGTGGAGAAAGTATAAGAAGGTTGCATTTCATGGGGAAAGCATGCTATTAAAAATGGCCAAGACATCCCATCAGTGCAAGCTAAGTGAGGATCTATTGATAAAGACGTTCACAGCAGTGAGGCTATTTCAGAAGAAAGTTATGGATTCTGCCATTGATCGAGGAGATGCTTGCCCTACTCACTGCTTTTGTGCAAAACACCTTTTGCTCCCTCCGAGAGATGGAAGCAAACCCATCAACAGTTACCAGCCATGGCAGTTCAATCACAGACTTGTGATTAAGGAACACTATTGACTTGCTAACATAAATCCAGGCAGGTGCCATGTTGCCGGATGTCAGCCCTTCAACTTAGGGAAGGTCACAAAACAAAAGCAGCTGGAGGCTGGAGGGCTTTGAGGAATACTCTTGTGGGATGTAATACAGAATCTTGAAGGCTGCCAGAATTTTTCTCTACGCCCTCTTATACCAAACAAAATCAAGGCAGGACTAGTCTACGTTTCCTGCTCCTCTCGCCTATGACTGAGTAATATTTTTTGAACCCTTTCTCCCTTCACAGCTTGCTCCTCGTTCCCAGACTCAAGATTACATCCCATCAAACCTGGTATAAAACACAAGTCTTTGGCTATCAAGTTGTACCAAAAGGCAAGACAAGAAACAATGGACGGAAACTAATCAAGGAGAGAAACCACCTAGAATTAAGAAGAAACGTCCTAACAGTGAGAACAATTAACCAGTGGAACAGCTTGCCTTCAGAAGTTGTGGGTGCTCCATCACTGGAGGCTTTTAAGAAGAGATTGCACAGCCAGTTGTTTGAAACGGTATAAGTCACCTGTCTGAGGAAAGGATTGGACTAGAAGACCTCCCAAGTTCTTTCCAGCTCTACCCTGATTCTGTTTCTGGATTCCCTCTGCATGGGTAGATTGAGTAATATTGGATAAGAATCCACATCAAAGGTAGGTCTTCCTACCATGATGGCTTTCCCATTTAACCTGGGCTCCAAAAACAACAGAATGAAAGACTTAACCTCAAGGAAGGCCAAGGACAGTCCAGAACATGTAGAAAATGTGGGCAATGATGGAATTTTTTTCCTTTTCTCAAAAGTAGATAAGCTTCATGGAGAAAGGAAGTGATGGGAGAAAATATGGTTATCTGAAGGGATGAAATGGATGGTTATTCTTCTGGTCTGTTCTCCTCCTTACTTACACCTTCTCTTGTAACACAAACTTGTGCACGTTCATTCAGCAGTAGCCCTAAGTAAGCATGCTTAAGATGGTAGCTGTTCTTAATCCAGGCCATTCCTCAACCAACAGCAGCACCATCTCTCTGTGAGTCGCTGGTTTCTGAAGCTAAGCAAGGTTGTTCCTGGCTAAAACCTGAACGAGGGACTACCTGAGAATCCCAAGGATATTCGTTGGGCTGAGCAGAAAAAAAATAGGGGGATTTCTTTGGTCTGTCATCATCAACAAATACACAGAGTTCTGGAAGAAGGACATTGTAAACCACTCCTGTGTTACGGGAACACGGATGCCTTTACCAGAAGCTGAGCTTAATTAGATGTCTTTACCTTTCATGTTTTCCCCCCCACAGTGCCAGCTAATAGCTGGTGAAACAGACTATATCAGGCGTCAGTTGAATAAGGTCTCTTACAGATCTTGGTGGTTCATGGACATATCTACAGAACACTGGGGGTAACAGAAAGGACTTAACACTATTTTTCTCTTGGAAAATTCGGTCAAGAATAGTCTGATTTGCCAAGTACGGATTTCTTTCACTGAATCAGTTTAATTCTGTTAGGCCTAGAATGATGGCTCTAAACCTTGGGAGGGCAGATTTCAGATTTACAAGTCTTATTTGCTCCCTTCCTCAAACAACGAGATCCAGATGTCAGAGCAGGGAACAAAAGACATATTCCGCACTGAGTAAAGCACCTACTACATTCACGCACCCATCGTCCTCATGGTTGTTTCAAACTTTCTTTATTGGATCAGTCTAACTTCAGCTCCGCCTTTACTGTCACTTTTTTTCTTTATGTTAGATGTAGCATTAAAAATGCCGAAACCAAAAATCCCTGTGACCTATTGCAAATCTCCTAGAGCTTTATCAGTAAATCCAGACCTAATCCTTATGTATGCAAATGACCACAGTCTTGGAGAGCTGCCAGTTCAAACCAGATATTTTTTTTCCCCCTTAGGAAAAAATGCTGAGACTTAAGCAAGGGATCCACGAGCTGTATCTTTCCCTTTGTGCTGAAAGCATACCGGCAGTCCTCAACTTGAGCCCAAAATTTCTGTTCCTAAATGAGACATTTGTTGAGTGAGTTTTTCCCCATTTTATGACCTTTTTGCCACAGTTGTCATGTGAAATGCTACAGTTGTTAAGTTAGTAAGATGTTTGTTAAGTAAATCTTGCTTCCTCGTTGACTTCGCTTGTCAGAAGGTCACAAAAGGGGATCACATGACCCTGGGACACGGCAGCCGTCATAAATACGAGTCAGTTGCCAAGCGTCTGAATTTTGAACATATGACCGCGAGGATGCTCCAATGATTGTAAGTGTGAAAAATGGTTACGAGGCACTTTTTTTCAGCGCCGTTGTAACTTCGAATTGTCACTAAATAACTGTCGTAAGTTGAGGACAACCTGTAGTTGCCGCATCCCCCAATTTGTACCCCAATATCCTTTCTGGATTATGTTCTCTTTGCCTTGCTCTTCAGTATATCTTGCAACTGCAAGGATTTCCTCCAGATCTGAAACTCTCCAGATGCAATGTATTATAGCAGGGGCCCTCAACCTTGGCAGCTTTAAGACTTGTGGACTTCAACTCCCAGAATTCCTCAGCCAGCAAAGCTGGCTGAGGAATTCTGGGAATTGAAGTCCACAAGTCTTAAAGCTGCCAAGGTTGAGGACCCCTGTATTATAGTACTGATCTGGCTCAACCAACATGGTTAGGCTAAGGACAGCTGAATAATAATAATAATAATAATTTAATTTCTATACCGCCCTTCTCCCGAAGGACTCAGGGCAGTGTACAGGGCAAATACAATAAAAATACAATGTACAAAAGATAATAATAGTTGCCTAATAAAGGTAAGAATAAAGAGGGTAGGAAAAACAAGCTGGACTTGTGGAAATGCTAGTTGTGGAGAGGGCCAAGGAGACAGGACTTAGGGCAGCGATGGGGCACCTCTAGGACACGTATGTCAAAGGTGACACACCATGTCTTCGGTGACACGCCAACCCCAACAACAACTCTTCTTGAATCAAAGATGCTTTTTTTTGCAAAAGGCAACCGAACCAGTTTTTTTTTCCCTTGAGAAAGAAGATGCTTTGCTTTTTATCCAAGAAAATTAATCGGTAAAGCCCCGATGAAGCTTCTTGGATGAGAAGTGAAATGTCTTCTTTCTCCTCAAGAAAAAAAAAACCAGTCCAGTGGCCTTTTGAAAAAGCACTTTTGAGACAACGGTGACCTGGGTGAGGGAGAATCTCCACAAACAACGATTCTTGAAAGCATACTCTGTTCTCGTGTGATTTTCAGAGGCTGCCAAGGCTGTGTGAGAATGGGGTGTGTTCTCGCACAGCCTCCAGAGCCTCCGAAATTGAGTTTGTTCTACTCCTATTTCATTGTTGCAAAAAATTGACATTTCCTCATATAATAAGGAGTATCACCCATGATTGGATTATATATGTATTTAAAAGAAATGGATATATAAACCTTATACAGGTAGTCTTCCACTTAACGACCACAACCCAGTCCAAAATTTCTATTGCTAAGTGAGACAGTTCAGTGAGTTTGGCCCCGTTTTATGACCTTTCTTGCCACAGTTGTTAAGTGAATCGCTGCATGTTATGTTAATAACATGGTTGTTAAGTGAATCTGGCTTCCCCACGGACTTTGCTTGTCAGACATTTGCAAAAGGGGGAATCACGTGACCCCGGGACGCTGCAACCGTCATAAATAATGACTCAGTTGCCAAGTGTCTGAATTTTGATCATGTGATCCTGGGGATGCCAGCATGGTTGTAAGTGTGAAAAACGGCCATAAGTCACTTTTTTCAATGTTGTTGTAACTTTGTTGTAAGCCGAGGACTACCTGTATATCTCTTTTGTTTGGGGGTGGGGGTGGGGAAACGCGACAAGTTAGGCATTTTCCAAATTTTTGACGAGCCAAGACCCAAAGCTTCTCCATCACTGCCTGGGGGATTCGGCAGCAAGAAAATCCTCCATTTATTTTCATAGTTATCACAGCTTTGCCAAAGGAAAGCTCAGAGCTTAGAAGCTGACTTCCACCGACACGATCCCATCCAATGACATTTCTCTGGTGGAGGTTTGGACAAAGCTGCATTTGAGCTGCACCTAATCTGTGTTTAAATGTGAACTGAACCTCAGATACCTGCATAATACTAATCAAATGTTAGGGTCGAGAAAAGCCGAGGTCTTAAACAACTTAAACCAATGGTGGAAATACAGTACACAATTTCTTTTTGCATATTTCGCAGGCTTTGTCTTGGAAACAGACATGAGCCGTTAGGAAAACTGGAAGCTTGCGTTTCTAAGCTGTGGAAATAAAACATCTGAATATGTTTTCACTTTTGGGTCAAAGAATGGGTAGAGGATGGGGGATACTTTGCAGAAAATCCATGCTTGCATCCCCCCACAATTCCTTCTCCACCTCTTTCTCCATCAGTGATTTGTAATACTTTGAAAAACAAGGCAGCGTTTCCGGTTGCCAAGCTCCCAAATTTTGATCACATGATTTGTTACCGGGGGGGGGGGAGGGGGGTTTGGAGAAATGCTACAGCATTCATAAGTGTGAGGACTGTTAGTCCCTTTTTTTCCAGTGCTGTAGTAACTTTTAATGGTCACTGAATGAGCGGTTGTAAATCGAGGACTACCTATAGAAAGCTGCAAAAATCACAGCAAAGATGCCAGAGACAAGGTCAAGAAGATGCAGCTATAAATTATATAACATCTAAGAGGGAGAAGAGGCAACAGGATTGTAAATATCTGTTGAAAAGAAGGTTGGCATTCTTATTATTTCTTCGCTTTAGCGTTTTTTTCTTTCGTTTTTCTTTTTTTTGCACTTTTTTACTTCTCATTTTCTTCCTTTCCTTTTTTAAAAATTTACCTTTTATTGCAAGAAAAAAAATCCTAATAAGATATTTTTTAAAAAAGAAAACAAAACATGCAAATATAATTAAATGCGTCGTTCTTGGTGCATTTTCATCCTCTTCCTCCTAGCATATTCAGAAATGGTGCTCTTCTACTACTTGTGCTATGTTAGGAAGACATATATTATGGTGCTGAAAAAAATAACAGTTTCTGATGAAAGAACTGGATTAGGTGGGGAATTTAATTAATTCAATTTACACATGTCTGGGATTACAGAGAAGTTTTGGCTTGTCGGACAGAGCTACCCTGTGAAGCGGTAATTCTCAAATTTGGCCACTTTCATATGGTGTATTTCAACACCCAGAATTCCCCAGCTAGCAAGTTGAAATCCATACATTTGAAAATGGCCAAGTTTAATGAAATATCCACTCATCCAGCCCAGAAAGATCTCAGGAGAAACTTTTCTACTTCTTCCCAAACTTCCTTGTTTCCGAAACTTTCATACTTCATGCTTGTGATAGGAATTTTTCTACCTACCTAATTTGCCTTTTCACGTGGAGACACGCAGTTCCTTTCTAAACAGAGAGAGAAATTTTGCACAAGGGTTTCATGCCTGGGTCTACCCAACACTTTCAGCTAGCTCAGTTACACATCCAATGGATAGTATTCACACAACATGCCAACTTTGGTTACTTTTAACCTTGTTTAGTTGTTGGGCTTTATATATTAAAAAGCCCAACAACTAAACAAGGTTAAAAGTAACCAAAGTTGGCATGTTGTGTGAATACTATCCATTGGATGTGTAACTGAGCTAGCTGAAAGTGTCGGGTAGACCCAGGCATGAAATCTGGTATATTGTGTGAACTCAGTCCATTAGGTTCATTTGCTGTGTAAACCCAGGAAAGGGATAAATTCTATAACCAGGCTACCTATGTTGTGTGAACAGAGCCAGAGGAAAGCAGTACTAGATTTATGGAAGAAATTCCACCTTTGCTTGACAGACCTTGTCTCATATATCTTACTCTAGTTTTTAGCAGCAGCCATTTGTCTTCTGTTACCTGTAATTTCAACCTCTTAAAGGCAGAAGCCTGGCAAGCTATATCCAGACATAAAAGCAGGATAAGCGCATTTGCTACACACAGATATTTTCCACTTCCGACCATTTTCTCTTGCGGAAGGCAACATGCTGTATCCACACAACATTTTTAACCAAACATGATGTGGACCTAATGCCTGCATTCACACAGCATGCTACACTTGACAAGTTTCAGCCCTGGCTACTGTAATTCTTTTAGGTCTTGTGTGAAACCAGGCCATTTGGATAGGTTTAGGGTCTAATATATTGTGATCCTGGGGATGCTAGCATGGTTGTAAGTGTGAAAAACGGCCATAAGTCACTTTTTTCAATGTTGTTGTAACTTTGTTGTAAGCCGAGGACTACCTGTATATCTCTTTTGTTTGGGGGTGGGGGGTGCAATATCAGAAAATGTGCGAATTCAGCAACGTGGTTAAACAGAGGGTGTGAATACACCCATTATCAACCTTAATGGTGTAACTTTATAAACCTACCATGATATGTATAAGTAACAAACCATGATAAGAAAGATTTTTGAGCTTGTTATGTTAGCAGAAGATTTGACAACACACTCTTTATCTTTGCAACTGGAAGGATGATGAGCGCTTAAATTTTTGCATGCTATCTCTAGATACCAATTTCTACACTCTACTGCACACACAGAGTTGTTTGCAAATGCAGAAGTACTGAATAAGCACACCTGTGATCCCATATTCCAAAGTGCAATCCTTAAGAAGAAGGTCAGAATATTTCTCAAGGAAACGAAAATAAAATTTAAAAAAATCAGAACGGAGACAGAAAAAAAAAAGAAAAAAAAATTACTTTCAGGCCACGGTCCTTTTGTTAAGAAACCTATCACCCAGAGAGAAGCTGTTAAGTCAGCCAGTTGTGTGAAGGAGTGACATGACTTGTCGGGAGGAGGGAAAAAGTTTTGTGAAAAGTGCAAAAGAAAAGAAAGGAAAACAGAAGTGAATCAAAGAGCTGGCAGATGTCCCAAGCCACGGTTTTCCAGCGAATAATATACCCCCACCGCAAAGGTAAAAAGCAAGGAAATTTCCAGGATGATCAAAGAGCCAGACCATTCATTCTTTTTTTTTTTAGTCTTTGTCTCTAGACAACAGAACAGTTACCTCTAATAATCATTGGCAGAAGCCATTCTTACCCCAACAGCTTAAATGCCATGCCTGAAAAATTCAGATTTCTTTCATCCTTCTTCCAAAGATGCTGGGATGGCAGCAAAGAGGATCTTGTCTGTCGCTGAGACGGGGCCCAAGGGCAGTACGTTGGACCCCTTTCACGTGGTGAGTTGAATTGATGCCAATATTTCTCGTGAGGACACCGACAAGGACAGCTTCGAAGCCCAGGCTACAAGACCTACCAAGATGATGGAGTCTCTGCTTGGTCCTTGGCTGCTCAACTGGCCCACACCCCCTGAAATAACCTGGTTAACTGAATGTCAAGATTCTCAACCTAGTAAATAACAAAAAAGGAACCTCTCAAATGTAGCCTCCTGGTGAGAAATTTCCACCAGAAAAGAGTAAAACCCCAAAGGAAATTAATAATCGTAATAATAGCGATAACAATTTAAAAGAAACAACCCTTTGTGGAATCAACATTCCAGGTTCCGTGCATTCAGAAGCCAACTGGCCCAAGGAAGAGGAGGAGAGCTCTCTATTAAACCACAGAGGTTGAGGGGAAGGGGGACTGATGCGTTGCCATCAACTGTTAGAGCCCTGTGTCTTTGCAGTTGTGTTAAACCACAAGTAGTTCAACCGGAAGTGTCTGAGATGAAGTGTGAAGAGAAATGGCGGTAGAAACAAATGCATATTTTTTGTTGTTGTTGTTGTTTTGTTTTCTTCTATCCCTCACAGTGATGGGTTCTTGATAAATTTCATTTCTCTCTCTCTCTCTCTCTCTCTCTCTCTCTCTTTCTCTCCCTCTTTCTTTCTTCATTTTTTTCCCCCAGAAAGTAGAGATGTCTTCCTCTCTCTTTCTCCTCCTCTCTTGGATTCTTTCCCTTTTCACCTGTTTCCATTGCCTTGTTCTGCATCATTTCCCAGGTGCCCTAAATCTTAAATAGCAGAGTCACAAAAACAGATGACAGCAGACCCAAGAGGACAGGAGGTTCTGTGCTGGCCACCGCTACATTGTCCAGAGAACCCGGTCCTGGGAGGGGAAAAAAGGGAAAAAAAAGAGGTTTGCCATTGTTGGTGTTCTGGTTTCAAGGAGTAGCTATGGCAAGGGTAGGCAACCTTGGCTCTTTTATGACTCGTGGACTTCAACTCCCAGAATTCCAGAGCCAGCATGGCTCAGCTTCGAAACCTCTCCCTTTCCCCTCAGCATGGCTGGCTCAGGAATTCTGGGAGTTGAAGTCCACGAGTCATAAAGCGGCCTAGGCCTAGGCCAGGGGTAAGCAACCTTGGCTCTTTTATTTTTTTATTATTTTTTTTAATTCCATTTATATCCCGCCCTTCTCTGAAGACTCAGGGCGGCTTACAAGCTTAGCAGTAGCCTTCATTCTATGTATATGCCTGCTTATTAGGGCTTTCACACACACCCCCAAGCGGCATTATTACAAAGTCAGCTTAATTGCCCCCAACAATCTGGGTCCTCATTTTACCTACCTCGGAAGGGATGGAAGGCTGAGTCAACCTTGAGCCTGGTGGGATGCGAACCTGCACTAATTGCAGGCAGCTGGTGTTACTTAAGGAGGCATTAGCCCACTGCTCCACCAAGGCTCTTTTTATGACTCGTGGACTTCAATTCCCAGAATTCCTGAGCCAGTGGAAGTCCACGAGTCATAAAAGAGCCAAGGTTGCCTACCCCTGAACTAGGGAATAGCAAGAGCAATAGCACTTAGCTGTATACACCACTCCATAGGGCTTTACAGCAGCGCCCCCGCAACCTTTGGGGCACCAAGGACTGGTTCCGTGGAGAGAGGTTTTTCCGTGAACTGGAGGATGCGTGGTTTCGTGTGCTGCCTGCATTTTGCGGATGGAGCTTTGCTTGTTTGTGTGGCCCAGTTTCTTGCATGCCACAGCCTGGTGCTGGTCCATGGACTGGAGGTTGGCAACCCCTGCTTCATAGAACTTTCTGAGCGGTTTACAACATCGGCATATTTTCCCCAACAATCTGGGTCCTCATTTTGCCATCCTGGGAAGGATGGAAGGCTGAGTCAACCTTGAACCGGTCAGGATCGAACTCCAGCTTGTGGGCAGAGTCAGCCTGCAATGCTGCATACTAACCACCAGGCCACCACAGCTCAGGGAGCCCTAAAAATCTACTTGTGGCTAAAGGATGAGGGCAAAAAGGAGAGTGAAGTCCATTTATGAGCTACAGGATTAGAACTCCTAGAGACATCATCAAGGGTTCAAATAGGTGAGGAAATGGACCAATGAAAGGGAAGGCTGAATGTCCTCTGAACAAGAACTCAAAGAACAACCAAGCACAGAGAGCAGCAAAGACAGAACAACCTGATTCAATTTAGAATTTGATGCAGATCCTTGGAGCATCTTTAGAACAGTCTTAAAATTAAGTGCTTTATACACCTTGCCCTGATACTGTCTATTCTTTCAACAGGTTTTTACAACAAGGCCAAGCTTAGATTCCTTGGATACACTGTTGTTGTTTTCTGTGTGAAAACATGCCGAATTTTCTCCACCTTCTGGCTGTTCTCCCAAACCCTCTGCTTGAAAAGACAACAATTTATCCAGAGTTCTACAGGTGCTTCTTCAAAACGCAATTGGACTTCGCTTTTTCCTTGAAGACATTTCCCTTCTCATCCAAGAAGCTTCTTCAGTTCTTCTTCAGAACTTCAGAAGCTTCTTGGATGAGACACGAACTGAAGAAGCTTCTTGGATGAGAAGCGAAATGTCTTCAAGGAAAAACGAAGTCCAGTTGCCTTTTGAAAAAGCCCCTTTGGGGCAACCACAACCTGGATGACTGAGAACCTCCACAGACAAATCTATCCAGAGGACAACCTCCAGGTGAGGTTGTCTCCAGGTACTACAAGGAGCTCCGGCTTCTAAAAGGTACTGTAGATGGCGCAAGATCTACTATAAGCCCCAGCAGTTTGCAAAGCATGAGAAGAGAGGGAGAAGGAAAGACTCACTGATAAGCCGCAAGCTGACATTGTAGGATCCCAGACTGTTAGAAGCCAGGCAGGTGTAATTCCCATAATGTCGAGCAGTAACATTTGTGAAGAGCAATATGGAGCGTGTGCGTTCATTCTGGATCTGCAGTCCATCCAAGCCGCTAATTAATCTGCTAGGAAGAAGGAGACAACGAGAAAGTAAGTAGTTAAAGTATTGTGTACAGAGGGAGAAAGAGGATCGTTGTGTTGGAAGAGTGGTGGGGGTTGGAGAGAGGTTTTTCCTGGACTTAAAACCACATTTGGGACCAGAATTTCCGTTGCTAAGCAAGGCAGTTATTCAGCGGATCATGTCCAATTTTACAACCTTTTTTTGCCAGGGTTCTTAAGCAAATCACTGTGATTGTTAAGTGAATTGTGGAGTTGTTAATCAAGCATGGCTTCCCCCCAATGACTTTGCTTGTCAGAAGTCTGCTGGAAGGTCATAAAGGGCCGTCAACGACCCCAGGAGGCTGGCACTGTTTTAAATACACGCAGGTTGCCAAGTGCCCAAATATACGCAGGTTGCCAAGTGCCCAAGTGCCAAGTGCCCATGACCTTGGTTGTAAATGTGAGGATGGATCATAAGTCACTTTTGGGGGGAGTGGCATAACATCAAGCAGTCATTAAATGGAAGGTTGTAAGTGAAGGACTATCTTTATTTAATTCCTAATGCTTTCCCTTGGGATTTCTTGGAATTAAGGAAGGGTAGGGAGTTGGGTTGATTACAGAATAATCAAAAGCAAGATATTCACCCATACATACACACACACACACACACAAAAACAACAACCCACAATCACCTCAGTCTCTTCAACACTAAATAATATCAGATATTTCACTCCACAAAGAGGTCAGTGGAAATGCTCTACTCCTTTAAAGCAATTCCTAGAGTCATTTCTCTTTTCTCCAATTATATGAATTAGAAAGACGGAGAGATGCAGAGATTTTCTGTCCAGCAATGTAAAATTCAATATCTCACAGTGGTTCATTTTTGTCTTACTGGATAATTTTCAACCAGTGGGAAAACCTATAAACTGGTGATTAATGTCTCTTGGAAGATTGGCTCAACCTCAGAGATTTTCATCCCAGAGAGGCAAAGGGTTCTTCAACAGCGAAAGGCTTTTTGTACATGTTCAGATGTTCATTCAGTTGGGGTTATATATTTCAGATTTTGGAAAACAGAACCACCAGCAGTTTTAGGTCCATAGTTAAATTTCCGGTCACACAAAGAAACACCAGATTAGAGTAAATCAAAGCTACTTGTGAAGGGAGGAAATTTCCGTGATATACCTGATAGAAATGGGCTTCCCAAAACCTTGTTCTACCTCACAAGAAATATGAGGGGGGGGGGGGAAATAGCGGGATTCACCATTAAAGATTTTTCTGTGTAACTGCCACAGGTTCTATTATTTAAAGCTGTGTTTTTTCAACCTTGGCTACTTTAAGAAGTATAGACTTCTACCCCCAGAATTCCATGCTGGTTGAGGAATTCTGGGAGTTGAAGTCCACACCTCTTAAAATGGCCAAGATTGAACAAGTACTGGTTTCAACCACGTCACCAGATGGGAAGTTTATTTAGATTTGGGGAAACACACAGAAAGGGCAGAGTCGCCATTTCTGTCAGCATTACTACTCTGAATCCAATCCAACCTTCCCTTTCCTACCTTACATAATAGAAAAAGTTTGATTCCATGGCCCACCAAATTAAGAGCCTTTGCTTGTGCACCAAATGCAACTTCAGGATTTTATGACTGGGATGGTATAAAGCACATTCCACAGCCTGGCAATTGTCAAATTTTTGAGTTTTACATCTTGGCATAGCTGAGTCCTTCCGTCCCATCTCAAACTGTGTGGTGGTTATAGGGTTCCCCTTTCTTTTGGCATTTTGACTTTCTGCACACCCACTGACCTGTCACTGTTTCCTAATAAAAGATAAAGACTGGCAGTTTGCCTTCTCTAAATAATTATAATAAAAAAAACAGCACCCCAAGGACCCAAGAGATTTGGATCAAGAACTTTCATCACCAGCTTCACAATGGAAGAGAAATGGAAGAGAGTCTGATCTGGAATCCATCGAAAAATCACATTGTCAGATGTCAGTTTTGGCAAAATTGGAAATTGGTCCTGAAAAACAGGTGGTCTCCATTCTTTCATAAGTCCAGAAAGACAGAATAATAATAACTTGTTCCCTGCACAATTATACCTCTTTTTGCCCAGGAATAGCTGTTCTGCTTTTGGATATAAACTCTGCTACGCTACTGTCAAACAAATTTAGATTTCCCAAGTGTGGGGACATTATACAACTGAAAATGGGTATTGCTAGCCCATAACTGTGAGGTTACATCTACAGTATATGCCCTCTGTTTCCTTCCCACCTAACCCCTGTTTAGCAAGAAATCTTCCAGAGGGCCTTGAGAATTTGAGGAGATTGAGTGTTGAAAATACGGTATTGGGCAAACTAAGCTTCCAACTAGTTGGACTTTAAAGAAGCAGCAAATTAGGAGCCCTTTGGCTTGTGAACTAAATGCAACAAGAATCAGTTTGGTCTAGTGGTTAGGGTACCAGGCTAGAAAGCTGGAGACTGTGAGTTCTAGGCATGAAAACACACTGGGTGACTTTGGGCCAATCACCAGGAGATGGTAAATTCTAGTCTTGCCTTAGGCATGAAAGCCAGCTGAGTGATTTTGGGCCAATCACCAGGAGATGGTGAATTCTAGTCTTGCCTTAGGCATCAAAGCTTGCACCAGTCACTCTCTTAACCCAATTTACCCCACAGGATTGTTGGTGTGGGGTAAATCGAAGAGGAAGGTGCGTTGAATATGTTTGACACCTTGCGTTATTTGTAAAAAAAAAAAAAGGCAGGTTATCAATAAATTAATCAACTTCAGAATTTTATGGCCTTCAGAGCTGCCCTCCCAATTGCTAATCTAAGTAAGGATGATAGAAGCTTTGGTGCAACATACTTTGACCGGTATGTCATGGCTGCCAGGATTACAGAAATAATGTCCAGGAACAATCAAGAGTGATTAGCAAAAATGTGCAACCGAAAAAGCCATAGAGCTACCCCACTTGTGGCAGCCGCTTCCCCCCCCCCTCCAAGCTGAGCTTAGTCATTTTTTGGGGCTTGCCAGGTGCTCACAACCCCTTTGCATTGCAATCCCAGGCAGGCAGCCAGCCTGGGAGGTTTATCACCTCCCCCATGCAGGCTCCCCCCTTGCCCAAGGGATAGGATGCCACACACAACCGAGGCATCACATTCTGCGCGGTGGATCACAAATTAATCTGCACGAAAGAACCACGACTATGTGCCACAAGATGCTTTAATACGACTGCAATTCAGAAGGGAAGAAGCATGGAATGTTGTTTAACTAATGAGACACACAGCCTGGCCGCACAGACAGATCCCTTCACCCTGCCCTATTTGTCTGTCTTCTGCACCAGTCTATTTTCCCATTCTAGACTATCCGATCATTTCTTAAGCTACTTCTTCACCAACTGCATGGATTTCCAGCTGGTTTCTGAGCCCAATTCAGAACACTCAGATTAAGTTTAAAAAAAAACCTGGAGGGCTTGAGGCCTGATGACCTGAAGGATGCCTTTCTTTTGTAATCCAAATTAAAACATCTTCAGCAGGTAGCTATCGATCAGGGGTGTCCAAACTTGGCAGCTTTAAGACCTATCGACTTAAAGTCCCAGAATTCCCCAGCCAGCCCTATTGAAGTTCCCAAGTTTTAAAGTTGCCAAGTTTGGGCAGCCCTGCTATAGATCCTTTGCTTGAATTAGTGCAAAGACATAAAGTTCTCTTCCGATTTTAAAGAGTTTGCCTTCAATCTGAGGAAAAAGTGAGCATGTACTGTATGTATGTGTTCACTGGATTTATATGACCATCCAACCCCCAAATGCAACGCCAGGCAGGGTACAACAATAAAAGATAAAATGAAATACAACAAAACTCCACAGAGGACAACAAGCAAGAACCGTTGAGGCACACTAATGTGTGTGTGTGTGTGTGTGTAATAAATTTGGATTGCTGACAAAGAATTAAAGGGAGACTGATATAGCTATTTCAAGCTTCTTTGCTCTCATCAGTCAGCCACACCCTTCTGAGATTCGAATCTGGGCTGCTTTGCATGTTAAGTAGTTGTGTTGTGTTGTTTTTTTTTTTTAAAAAAAACCTCTCTCTCTATATATATATATATTCCATTTCATGGTATGCTCCCTATCCAGGAAGAAAACCAATGGGCTGAGGCCTGTCTAAAACAAGAGTTCTCCAAGATATTTTGGCATTTCAATTTCAGCACTTTTACCCAATCTATCCAAAGATACTCTCGGAGCTGAAGACCTCTGAAAAAACTCTGCTCTTAAACGTTGGCAGAGCACCGTTGTTTCTGCTCATGGATGAGGCTGAAGGAGATGGGGGAAAGACGGACTTACTGCTTGTCATCTTTGAACCACTGAAAGTCCGCCGCGGGCACTGCCATGGCTTCACAGCGCAAGAGGGCTGTCTTTCCTATCAAGGGACGGGAGTCCTTTACATCTGTGATCATTGGAGGATCTGGGAGAAGACAGCAATGGATAGAGAAACGGACTGGAGGTCAACTGTGACAGCCTCTCTCTGTAGGCATCTCCTGCAACCCTTCAGGTACAGGCAGAAAAGACCTTCAAGGAGGACTCTAAAAAAAGCTTTGAAAGGGCCAGAGAAGGATCCCTAACTCCCACCACCACCACCACCAATTTGGATTCAGTGATCTTTCTAACTTAAAAAAATAATCCCCTGTAGTTCAGTTCATTCCAAGGAAGAAAGGAGAAAACTAAATCCATCCTCCTTCTCGTATTGCCAAATCATTAAAACGAAAAAAAACCCCAAACACCGGATGGAAAGGTGTAGAAGTTTAAGATGCTGGCCCAGAAACCAGCAGACTGAGAATTCTACTTCCACCTTAGACAATGAAAGCCGGCTGGGTGACTTTGGGCCAATCACCAGGAGATGGTGAGTTTTAGTCCCACTGAAAGGCATGAAGCCCTGATGGATGACTTTGGGCCAGTCAGTCTCTCTCAGATCAACCCACTGTGCAGGGTTGTTGTTGTGAGAAAAAATAGGAGGATGAAGGGATTATTAGTTATGTTCATTGCTTTACTTATAAAGTAATAAAGGTGGAATAGAATAGAATAGAATAGAATAGAATAGAATAGAATAGAATAGAATAGAATAGAATAGAATAGAATAGAATAGAATAGAATAGAATAGAATAGAATAGAATAGAATTACAGAAATAGAATAGAATAGAATAGAATAGAATAGAATAGAATAGAATAGAATAGAATAGAATAGAATAGAATAGAATAGAATAGAATTACAGAAATAGAATAGAATAGAATAGAATAGAATAGAATAGAATAGAATAGAATAGAATAGAATAGAATAGAATAGAATAGAATAGAATAGAATAGAATAGAATAGAATAGAATAGGACAGGACAGGACAGGACAGGACAGGACAGGATAGAATAAGGAATTAGAATAGAATAAGGAATTAGAATAGAATAGAATAGAATAGAATAGAATAGAATAGAATAGAATAGAATAGAATAGAATAGAATAGAATAGAATAGAATAGAAGTAGAGTAGAGTAGAGTAGAGTAGAGTAGAGTAGAGTAGAGTAGAACAGAGTAGAATAGAATAGAATAGAATAGAATAGAATAGAATAGAATAGAATAGAATAGAATAGAATAGAATAGAATAGAATAGAATAGAATAGAATAGAATAGAATAGAATAGAATAGAATAGAATAGAGAATAGGAATGGAATGGAATAGAATATAGAAAATAATAGAAAATAGAAAGTATAGAATAAATGTAACTAAGGTTAACTAATCAACAAATACAGATAGTGAAAAGGTAGCTGCCAGGTTTGGTGAGACCGTGAGGTGTGAACCCAACACAAGCCAAAGGCTGATCTTTAATCCTAGATCCCCAACCACTCATTGGTTTTCTGTTGAAAGCATCCTACTCAGCCCCAGGAATTTCAGATGCAAATGCAAATAAAAACAGGCGAACAAGCAAAGAAAGAAAGGAAATGAAAAGTCGCCTCACAATTGACTGTGATAAGAACGTGTTTGCTGTCTGGGGTTGAAACACCGTTTGCTGTGACACACTCGTATTCCCCAGCTTGTTCTCGGTTGATCTCTGATATTTCCAGGTATTCTCCTTCGCTGGTGAATCCATCTGTGGGGAAGGAGGCAGGAACAGAGTGAGCCCCGGTGGCAGGCAGACAGACACAAAGAGACTTACACACAAGAAAACACATAGGGCACAACACAGTTATCAAGGCCTCCTCCTGCAGGGCTGCCCTACATAGGGCCATAAAGGGCAGACCGAGGAGGGGGTGATGCCCCAAATAGGCATTCTCACAAACCACCCCCTAAGTGATTTTAGCTCAGAGAACGCACTGATTTGCAAAGAACGTCTCTGGGAAAAATGAAGGAGGGAAAAACTCAGGTGCCAGGCCAAGGTAGTCAGAGTGTTAAAAAGCAAATTCAGAGCTAGTGGCAGTCACCCTAACTGTCATATTCTGCAGGGGACGGAGACGGAGAGGGTAAAGCTACTGCCTGACTAGTTTTAAGAGTAAGATAAAGATTTCCCTGTCAGATGTGTCTGACTTTAGTTCCGCGGTCATGTGACCAGCATGGCTATATGCCAGGGGTCTTCAAACCTGGCCCTTTTATGACTTGTGGACTTCAACTCCCAGCATTCCTCAGCCTGGCTCTGAGGAATTCAGGGAGCTGAAGTCGAGAAGTCATAAAAGGGCCAGGTTTGAAGACCCCTGCTATATGCCAAAGGTGTGTGGAACGCTGTTACTTTCCCAGCGAAGTGGTACCTATATAGCTATTCGCATTTGCATGCTTTCAAATTGCCAAGTGGGCAGGAGCTGGAGCAGGAAACGGGGGGTTCGCCCTGCTGCCTGGAGCTCGGGTCTCAAACCCGGACTTTCAGCTGTCCAAGCTCAGGGTCTTTAACCGCTGAGCCACCGCGCGCGCCCCCCCCCCCCCCATTTTGAGATTACCTACAGATTAAATTGTTGGTGTATGCAAAAACCCGAATAGTCAGCTGCCTCTAACACAATGTCCTGTTAGGAGGAGAAGCTCTCCAATACGGCTCCATCTTGTGGTGAGTCAGAAATGCAGCGTTCCTATTAGACTGTCATCACTCGCTGCCTCGCCTTGTTCTCTTCCATTCACAACATTTCACGGAAAATGTCAAAACTCCCAATTCAAATCTTCAGCAGCCTCGCTTTGCTGCAGCTGTGCTCCTTTATGAATGAATCAAAATCCCACTCTATGAAAAGGCGGCTTTCTGCGGCAGGAAGGAGCCAGGCCAATGGATAAATAAAATAGCATTGTCTCCTGCTCATTACGGGGTGCGGGAGGACGGTTGATATAGGTGACATGTGAAATCTCACTCCCCGTCAATACTGTCTGCGCAGCCCAGCTCACTTCTTCCCCCCCCCCCGAGTATCTGGGATTTCATACATATTGCCTCCCAGCTTTTCAAATGGATTTTTGCGGCCTTAAAAAAAGGAATTTCATTTATTTATTTAAATGGGGAAATAAAAGGTGAGATCAAGGCAAAAAATTTTTTTAAAAAAAAATGCAGATTTCTGCAACCAGGACTAAATTCCACCTGCTTAAAAGATGCTTTGGGATCCAAGTAACCAACACCCCTGTGCAGACACCCAAGCTGTGTCTAGAACATGCTCAATCTGGATAGTTTAAAATGAGCAGTTAATGTCATACAAATGGTAAACTTGGTTTATTTTAATCTTGGATCGACATTGGGGATTAGTTGTCATATGAACACAGTCCATTTAACCAGTGCAAGACTCAGGAAATCCTGCTAACCCTGAACATAGGTTCATTTACATTTAACCAAGTTTGGCATGTTGTGTGAACACATCTCCCTGACCTACCCATTCTCATCTATGCTGGTATAATTAGTGGCTTGCGATGGAGAGCCAGCACCTCCTCCTGCAGTTTTTGTTCTCACCTTTCAGCTGTCGCCAAATTACCGTCGGCTCCGGTTTCCCCACTGCCAGGCAAAGCAAATTCACATTGCTTCCTTCGTTCACCGTCACAGCTGAGGAAATGTTCACGATCCGAGCTGGAACTGTGGAGTTTAAAGCAGAGAGGTGGCATAATGGCATGGGAGGCTGACCTTGGGAGACAGAAGGAAGAGCTGATATGGGACAACCTAGGATGCCTACAAAAAGAGGGCGAGCTGGGGGTTCAAAAGAAGAGAACAAGTAAAGGGGTACTGGAGATCACTAGATATTTAGAGACCCAATTGGAACGAAGGTTGAGAAGCTAGGAGACCAGGAATACTAGTCCTGCTTTAGGCCCAAATCCAGCTGAGAGATTTTGAAGCACTGCCTCTCTCTTCTTTCTCTCAGTCCTGGAAGAAGAAGGCAAAGGCAAACCACAGCTGAAAATGCTACCAAGACAACTGCAGGAACATATATATATATATATATATATATATATATATATATATATATATATATATATATATATATATATATATATATATATATATATATATATATATATATATATATATATATATATATATATATATATATATATATATATATATATTGTGGGGGTGGGGCAGCCTGTTCAGTAGTGCTGTCCCCAACACAAGCACATACATACAGATTTAAGCTGCGCCCAAATGGGCTTAGAGAGAAGGAAGAAGGTTGGGTTTTAAAACCAACTGGAGGTTGAATTCAACTGGAGTTGTTATGTATATTCTCTCTATAGTTCCACTTTTGTTTGTTTCTGTAATTAGATGCGATTTTGCCGCTCGCTCCAGAAATGGGAAATCGCCAGTGGAAGCTGAATGAAAGGAGATTTTACTGTTGGAAATTTTAAAGACTTGCACTTGGTTTGACGAAGGGAATTCCAAAATTTCCCTCAGCCAACTACTCCACCATCTAGTGGCCAACATCCACCATTGCAGATAGAAACCCCACTGGTCTAGGCAACCTTGGCTCTTTTAGGACTCGTGGACTTCAACTCCCAGAATTCCTGAGCCAGCATAGCTGGCTCAGGAATTCTGGGATTTGAAGTCCACGAGACCTAAAAGAGCCAAGGTTGCCTACCCCTGCCCCAAGAGAAAACATAAAGATTCTGGAGATGTGAGGCTGACATCAGGTGCCCTGTATTCCCCACATTTCACTACTCACCACCCCACCTTGTTTTTGGACTGCCTCCTCAGCAAATCTCAGCATGGGTGGCTTCTGGCTCCCTTCCCTGTTGCAGCGGAAGAAGCCCCCCACCCAGCCATGAAAAAAAATACATTCTCCCCCTCCCCGACTTGGCTTAACGTTCCCCATTGTTTGCATGATAAACTGGGGTGGAGTCTGCAATGGCAGAGCTATGGGAAATGGAGAACATCTGTTTCTTTAATCTGCAGGTTACTCATCCCAGAACTGGGCCCAATCAGCTTGTATTGTAAGCAGCTTCCCGGCTCCAGCAACTATGAGAAAAACAGAACGTGTGGTGCTATAATTATGGGGTGCCTAACACTGCAGTTGTGGCTTTTGCCAATACGGCAGAAATGCCGGAGGCGCCTGGAAACTGGGGAAGAAAGTGAAAAAGGAGAAAGAGAGAGAGAGAGAGAGAGAGAGAGAGAGAGAGAGAGAGAGAGAGAGGGAGAGAGAGAATAATTTTTAGCTGGTTTTGACAGCTGGAAAGAGATTCTGTCTCTCTCTGAGGCCAAACTACACACACCCTTCTTTGGGAACAGATTTGTAGATAGAGACGAGCTATTTCTACACAGACCCTTTGACTGGGTTCACACAACACCTTTGACTAGCCTTAGATTGGAACTGGGACATTTGAATTAGCCAGTCAGATGAGCTGCTATGCCACCGAGTTAAGCCATCATATAGTTTACAGGAGGAGTTGCGATACGATAGGCATCGTTTTTGTTGATCTATATGAGAGTTTAGCCTGTGGTGTGAATCACACCTGAGGACAGGGGGTCTTCAAAGTTGGCAACTTTTAAGATTTGTGGACTTCAACTCCCAGAATTCCCAGTTAGATACGAGAGACAATGTAATTTCGAATCTTCTTTCTGCCGTCAATAGTAAAATTCCATGAAATGAAACCGAACAATTACACCATAAAAGTCTTATCTGGACACAACATTCCGAGGTTTTGGAGTCAGGGCTCTTCCACATTACACTGTTTCCATTCCCCAATCTGTCAAAAAGCAGCTTGAAGCAAATCCCTCAGCCTCTTTGCCTTCCCCAGCTTTGAAATCTTGAGAACTTATCTGAGTTAGTCAGTGTTTGTCTGGCTGACCCCTAAGAGCTTGCCAAGAATGTCCTCTCTCAAGCTCCTCATCCTCTCAAAATAACAAAAACGGCTTCAGCATCACTCTAGCACAGGGGTCTTCAAATGTGGCCCTTTTATGACTTGTGGACTTCAACTCCCAGAATTCCTCAGCCAGGCACGCTGGCTGAGGAATTCTGGGAGTTGAAGTCCACAAGTCATAAAAGGGCCAAGTTTGAAGACCCCCTGCTCTAGCAAAAAAGAGAAAGTACCACATCCTTCCCATATGTGCACAGGAAATATCTATAAGAACTATCACAACTCCCTTGTTGCATGAAGAAGACCTTATTAAGAATGTTGCTAGGAAATGTTCAAAAACAAGACTGTCCACCCGTTGCAATTTGATGGATAGCATCGCTGGACAGAAGTGAACTCGTTCAGTTTCTCAACATGGCGAGACCAGAGCGGACTGATTTGTGTACAATGCCACCTGGAGGGGCTCCATCCCCTCTCTTCCTTTCCCTGCGCCCATACCATGTACGATGAGGTAGACTTGCGAGGTGTGAGGCTTGTCCTGGGTCTGGAAAGAACATGTGTAGAGTCCTTCATCGTACACATCCACGTGGCTGATCAGGATGCTGAACTCCGACGGGCTGTAATGTAGTAGCTGCACCCGCAGGTCAATGGACCACTTGTCATTGCCAGCGTACAAGATGTTGGAACGGTTCAGCCAAGCCACACGCGTCACCTGTTGGTCTATGTAGCAGCTGCGGAGAAGGGGAGGCAGAAGGAAGAAGCATGAATGAGACTAGGGAGATTCTCAACCATCCAGGTCAAGGTGGATGTCCCAAAGATGCTTTTTTTCAAAAGGCAACCGAACTTTCTTGTTTTGTTTTTCCTTTGAAAACATTTTGCTTCTCATTCAAGAAGTTTCTTCTGAGTTAGAATTGAAGAAGCTTCTCGGATGAGATGTGAAATGTTTTCCAAGGGAAAACGAAAACAGGAAACTCCAGTTCTCTTTTGGGAAAAAAACAAAACCACACCTTTGGGGCAGGCAAGGAACGGAAAATCCAGGGGAAGAGAAAAAGCAGAGAGATTGGCTTTGCACCTCCAACGCTTGGAATCGTGGTTTCTTGAAGGATCTACCATGAGATAATTATGTAAGCCATAACTGAATCAGCCACAACTATTTTCATTTGTGCAATGCACTAAGGTGGGCTCCCCAAATTACAGCAGTCATATCATGGATCAGATTTTCTGAATTACACATGACTCCACTCACAATCAGTTGTAATAATTAGCCCATTTTTATCCCTGGGAGACAGATGTATCCCTCTCTCTCTCTCCCTTTAGGAAAGACAGGAAGAGGAGAGGAGAGGAAAGGATAGAATAACTCCAGGTTCTTCTCAGGGCAAGGGAAGGCCTTTGGCTACCCCCACCACGCTCTTATAGCACCCGTTCTCTAATTTTATGAGTGAATTTTTTAAAAGACAAGATTAGAAACTAACGCCGACTAATATAAAGCGAGAAAAAGAAAAGACGAACAAAGTCAATGAAGGAAGAGCTCAAAGTGCAAGAGAAGAAAAAGAAAAAAGAAAGGGAAAAAAAAAGATACAGAGAAGTAACTCCCGACCTTTACGGCAGTTTTGTGAACCTGCTATCTACAAGGACTCCTTCAAAGGCAACTCTTTCAACCGGGCTTCGGAGGCTGCCTCCCACCGCCTCTTACCTGACCCCTCAACCAACTTGTGGCCTGGTTTCTCACCAGCCAGCTAGGGTCCCTAATTTATACAGACATGCTTTCACTGCCCTTGCTGCTCCGAGATGGAAGATTTAATTATTTAAATGTTTTTAAATGCTTGAAGGCAAAGGGCACTAAGTCATCCGATTTCACGGCCCCTGACAGCTGTCAGACACAAGATTGGGCAAACGCCCGTAAAGATAATGGGAAAAGAGCTGCAAGGAGAAAAGACCTTGGATCCACCCCTTCCAATCAGGGCTGGCCCCAAATGTGACTCAAGTGCTATGGCTGCTCTCTCGTGACCCCACTGCGGCTCTAAAGCCAAGCAGCCAGCCACAAGAATGCCTGGAAGAAAAGGGGTTAAGAGTCCTAAGACCTTAGAGGTTCAAAGTTATCCATTTATTGAAGTCGTGTGGTTCTTTCTTCTTTCTTGTCTTTAAAGAAAAGGGTTTTTTTCCCTCTCAAGGAAGGCCTTTGCTTTAATATCTGGTCACTGTCAAGAGCCAGGGAAATCAGAAGATCCAGGTAGATCAGACGAATCTTTGAGTTTAATGTACGCTAAAGCTCTCTACAAGAATCTGAACTCCTAAGGATCAAAGCAAGTTGGCAGAGGATAAGAGTCGAGGGAATTCAAGGCAGGCTGGACTTAGATCTCTTGTGGGTGCAAAGGAACTCAAGGCTGATACTGTGTTTGACCCCTCCCTCTGCCTCAGCCAGGTCATCTCCTACAGTCATCCTTAAATACTATGACTATTATGTGCTCAGTCTTGCAAACTGAAGCAGCTGCAAAGAACAGGCCTTTTCATTAGTGGGATGCCCACCCCAAGAAGGCCTGCCCAGCACTCATAGTTTTGGTTCAAAGCCAAGATGTTCCTCTCCTTCCACGTATTTGTGCAACTTTCTTGCTCATTTTGAATCTAAATGTCTCTATTGAATCCCGGAATAGTGGGTTGGGTGTCCACAATGTCTGTCTCGTTCCAAGAAATTTGATCAGCATTCTCTTCGCCCCGCCCCCCTTTATCCAAGTCACGGATGAAAATGTTGAAGATGACTGGTCCTAGAAATGCACCTCTTGAGACTCCTTTAATATCTCCAATTGATTCCTCCCACACGTGATGAGTAACCACCGGATGAGCATGTGTGAGTTTTAGCGAGTTATAGCTCTACATAATTGTCATGCCACTCAAACCCCACTTAATTATCTCACTAAGAATGTCATGGGGTACTTTGTCAAATGCTTTATTGAAGTCATGATATATTACGTTCACGACAACCCCACTATCTACTCAGGGAGATACTCAATCACAAAAAATGAAAGACAATTAATCTGTCAAGACTTGTTCTTGACAAATCCATGCTGACTTCTGAAAATCACCACATTGTTTTCACAGTGTGGATAGATAAATTGTGCTATGATCAGCTCTAGAACTCTCTCAGGTATTAATGTCAAGGTAGTTGACAGGTAGGTCCACAGGCAATTCCCTCCTCTAAGGATCTGGTCTTACCCTTTCTCAAAGATTTCTCTAACCTAGTGGGTACAGCAGGGTTTTTCAACCTCAGCAACTTTAAGCTGTGTGGACTTCAACTCCCAGAATTCTTCATGCTAGCTGGGGAATTCTAGGAGTTGAAGTCCACACAGCTTAAAGTTGCTGAGGTTGAGAAACACTGGGATAGAAGGCTGGCCAGTCCCATAGCGAATTCATTTACATGTCTTCTAAACTCTAAAGTAACAAGAAAGAGTGCTGTGAGGCAATTTCTTCTGACTCAACTCCTCTGCCCAACCAACCCTGGCATACCATTTATCTTCTAGCTCCTGACATGGGGCAAAGGGTGGAAGCTTAGTTGCCATAGCAGGCCCCATAGGAGAGCTGATGGGTTGAAGCAGTGGGGGGGGGGAAACTGAGTCAGAGGCTGTGATTGCCTCATCATTCATTTTATTCCAGTGCCTTTAAAGTCATATGCATTAAGCTAGAGCAGTGCTCCCTAACCTTAGACATATTAAGATGTGTGGACTTCAATTCTGCTAGCTGTGGTATTCTGGAAGTTGACGTCCACACACCTTAACATGGCTAAGGTTGCAAAATATGGATCTAGAGTCAGGCAGACAAAGAGGCAACAAGCTATCATAGAAATTAGGATATCCAGTTACCTTAATTGGCAGCTGCTTTGGCACTTACAAAAGGCAACTTAGCTTGTTCTCCTAGTACACAACTATGAAACTTGGGAGGATATTGCTAAATATCAACACCGGTTGGGAAAGAGGATGTCTGAAATAGCCATTTATGGCTAGGTGGACAGGCAGGATTACAGGAAAAAAAGAGAATCATAATGTAACTTTGGAGAGGAGGGTTAACTATTATTGTACTTATTACTGCTGTGAAAGGTTAAAAAAAAGGTAAAGGTAAAGGTTCCCCCACACATGCGTGCTAGTCGTTTCCGACTCTAGGGGCTGGTGCTCATCTCCGTTTCAAAGCCGAAGAGCCAGCGCTTGTCCGAGGACGTCTCCATGGTCATGTGGCCGGCATGACTAGACGCCAAAGGTGCACGGAACGCTGTTACCTTCCCACCGTAGTGGTCCCTATTTTTGTACTTGCATTTTTACGTGCTTTCGAACTGCTAGGTTGGCAGAAGCTGGGACGAGTAACAGGCGCTCACTCTGTTACGCAGCACTCGGGTTTTGACCCGCCAAACTGCCGACCTTCTGATCGACAAGTTCAGCGTCCTCACCCACTGAGCCACCGCGTCCCTTGCTGTGAAAGGTTACAGAAGTCATTTCTGCGTATCTTTTTTCTTCCTTTCCCCTTTGAGCAACAGATCTGGAGAGGCTGTGAATTGGTACCATGTCCTCATTAAGAGCCCTCTCACTCCACAATCTTGAGCCTTACACCTAGGAAGATCCACTTTCTGGAGAAACTGGCCATCTTGCTAGTCGCTGTTGAATTCACCCTAGAGATCCTCCTACCCTAGGTGAGGATCCTTTTTGTGGATCCTTCTCTGATAATGCCAAGCTATAAGACAGCGCATTTCCCAACCTTGGGAAGTTTAAAGATGTGCGGACTTCAACTCCCAGAATTCCCCAGCCAGTTGCTCTAAGAGAAAGTTTCTCACACCAGATTAAACCATAAACCAACCACATTGCAGCTTGGCCATATGCACAAACCACCCTATGTTGTTGTGGGGGGGGGGAAAGCAAAGAGGAATTCCAGAAAGGGGGTTGCAGACTAAATGGATAAACTAAAAGCTCCACTAAGCACCATATAATAGTGGTGCTCATAGGGGCTGAGGGAATTGTATTCCCCCAGACATGGGAAATGGTCTCATTCTGAAAGAATGCAAGAGTATTAATATCAAGGCCAGGTGAATTTATGTTGCACTTGACAGAGTTATTAGCCATTTTGTAAGTCATTGCTGGCTGCTATTAATGCATTATAGGCAGGTAATCGTGCATTTAGCCACAGAGCTATCTTTTATTTAAACCGAGGCAAGACGCTGCGCTGAAACCTTAGCAGAAGAGGGGGGGTGGGGGGGGAAAGGCTAAATCAGAAAATAGAAACCAGGGGCATAAAAAGATGCTGGGTTCAGACCCTCCAGCCCGCAGAAAAGAACAGAATAATGGGGTTAAGGAGAAGGCTCATAAAGATAGCCCACAACTTACAACAGTTCCCTTAGTGACCGCTCAACGTTACAACGGCACACACACAAAATTGATGTGACCGTTTTTCACACTTACGACCGTTGCAGCATCCCCCAAGGTCACGTGATCAAAATCCGGATGCTTGGCAACTGACTCATATTTATGACGGTTGCAGTGTCCCGGGGTCTGACAAGCAAACTCCTTGGGGAAGTCAGATTCACTTAACAACCACTTAATTTCAGCGATTCACTTAACAACCATGGCCAAACAGGTCGTAAAACGGTGCAGCTGTCTTGCTTAGCAGCAGGGCTCAATGTTGCTCGAGGACTACCTGTATGTATCATGTCACAGAAGCTGCGTGATAGTCCTGGGCCTTCGGTTTGTTCATCCTGCATAAAAATAACATCTTCCCTTGCTCAGTGGTTTGTAAATATTAGCTCCTTTAATTGGTATTATCAGTATCATCCCACTGATGTGCTCTTTCAACAGTGCAGGGAACCAGGGCTGGGATGACAAAGTCAAGTAAGTTTAGGATACTGGTTCAGTTCATCCATGTAAAAATTCACAGACTCCGAAGCCTCTCACTAATTAACCAACATGTCAAGGTAATGATTTAGAAGCTAACTAGCTGATGTAATGTATGATGTGATGATGCATGACTCAGCAGGGTCTATGTCCCTTTAAGAGCCAGCTGGGTCTCTGTCCCTTTAAGAGCTTTGTATAAAAGGGAAGGCTCTACTGCTGTGTTCTCTCTCTTCTGTTTCCTGCTGTAACTGCTGTGTGTTGGAGATTGCTGTATTGACACGTGCATGTATATTGTTCCTGATGTATGATATTGTAGATAGTGTAAGATGAACCACCATTTAATACAGACCACTGTTTACTGTGTTTACTCCTGGGTTATCTCAGCGCAATAAGACTGGGCATGCTCTGACACAACAGGAAAAACCTTCCTGCAAAACTCCAGCTGGGAAAATCTCAGGCTCACACCTACCACATGCAATTTTAGTGTCACAGGCAGAAGCTCACCTTAGCGTTGCATTGTCTCCTTGGCAAACTGTGTAATTGTCAGCTGGCTGATTGAAATCTGCACCTCGAACCAGCAGTCCTATGCAGCCAAAGACACAAAATGAGAAGATAGCATGAATGTCAGGTTGTGAAGAACTGCTCTTTCTCCCCCCCACCACCACACATACACACCCCAGATAGCAAAAGCAGAACCCATTGGTTTCACAAAGGGAATTTTCACCTGAGGTAAAAGTAAGTAAGCTTGGGTAGTTGCAGAAAAAATTCATCATTCCTGTTTTCATCCTGTTATAATCTGCCTGATGAAGATTGTGTGTGTGTGTGTGTGTGTGTGTATTCTGGAATTGAGCGTTGCTGGTATTGATCACCACAGAAAGACAATCTCTTTATCTTTTTACGTTTAGTCAAAAATATCACTTATAATTAGTCAATATTCCACTGGATTCTTCAGCAATATATAGCCTAGAGGAGATGAGAAGGGAGGAAGGGACAATGCCCCTTTTACTGTATTTGTTAAAGAATTTATTTATTTAGAAAACTTATATAGCCACCTACTCACTCACAGCAACTCTAAGCGGCTTACAAACAATAAAAACACAGTATAGAAATTAAAATATTTTTTTAAAAAACAATAAACAACAACCCCTCCCCACCACACACACACACACACACATCCCCAGCAAAAACACAGTCAGATAAGCCATTTGATAAGCCCCCCCTCACACTCTGGGTTCCTCAGGCCCACTGGCAAAGCCCTGTCTTTGGGGCCTTATGAAAGAATGTCAAACTGGGGGACCAGTATAATTTCTGAAGGGATGATAATCCAAAGAGAGGGAGCCACCACGGAGAAGGCCCTTCTTCTGGGTCCAGTCAGAGATACCTCCTTAGGGGACGGGACCCATAACATTCCTTCCCTCCTCACTCTAGTGGGTTGGGTGGATGTAACCAGCAAGAGATGGTCCCTCAGTTAAACTGGTCCGAAGTCATGAAGGGCTTTAAAGGTGAGAACTAGCACCTTGAATTGCACCTGGAAGCAAATTGGCAACTGATGCAGCTCCCGTAAGAGAGGTGACACACGTGCACACCGAGGTCTGCACAAAACCAAGCGGGTTGTCTTTCTGTTCTTAATATAAAGAATATAAATCAGTGTTCTTCAAATTTGGCGACTTGGTGTTTATTATAACTTTGTGTAATTATATAACGCCTAATATCACCGTACTACCAAGGACAGATAGTCCTTGCTTAACAACCAATCCCGTAACAACTGTTCGAAGTTATGACAGATTTCCCCCCGCCAAAATTTACTTATGACTTGTTCTCAAACTTACGACTGGTACACACGTCTCACCCCCGCCCTTGGTCACTTGACTGCATTTTGGGTGCTTAGCAACTGGTTTGCATTTATGACTGGTTGCAATGTCCCAAGATCATGTAACCATAATTTGGTACTTTTTTGCTGGTTTCCACGCAGATCTAATATAATTAGATGGAGACAAACTCTTAAGTAAGCCATCCCCATGCCATGAAGAGCTTTAAAGGACAAAACCAGAACTTGAATTGCACCTAGAAGCAAAGCAAAGCAGAACAAAGATGTCACATGTGCCATTTTAGGGGCACACATAACTGTCTGCACCTCCACATTTTGCACAAGCTGAAGCTTCCAGGTAGTTTTCAAGGTCAGCCCCAGGTAGATCACATTGCAATAGTCTATGTGGGAGGTGACCAGGCCATGAAGGATCATGAGCAGAGCCTCCAGGCACAAGAATTGGGCCCCACATGAAGCTGGTCAAAGGCCCTCCTAGTCACAGGCTTACGACAACTTGCCACGCCATGGCCAACTCATTGCAGTCAACTCGCCGTGGCCAACTCACCACAGGACAACTTTCTGCGGGACAAGAGTAACACTAACATCCAAAAAATAGTAGAATACAATCACGAGGGACAAAATGAAATGTGAATGACAAAAATTAAAATATTTTTTAAAATTATTTTAAATAATTAAATTGAATGGTTGAATTGTCCCTCAGTGAGTTGCCCCAGGGCAGGGGTAGGCAACTTTGGCTCTTTTATGACTCATGGACTTCAACTCCCAGAATTCCTGAGCCAGCATGGCTCAGCTTGGAAACCTCTCCTTTTCCCCTCAGCATGGCTGGCTCAGGAATTCTGGGAGTTAGAAGTCCATGAGTCATAAAAGAGCCAAGGTTGCCTACCCCTGCCCTAGGGCGACCTTGCCATGGCGAGTTGCCCCATGGCAAGAGGGCCATGGCGTGTTGGCTGTGGCAAGTCAGTTGCGGCAAGTTGCCCCATTCTGCCTAGCCACAAGTGCCATCTGTGGGAATCATACGTCAAGGAGGACTGCGGGGCTATGTAGTGGTTCTGTCTGGCAGGGTCCCAGAACTGGAAGACCCCAAGAATGAAAGCCACTCAGCCTGGCCAACATTCAGTTGAAGCCTGTTGCCCCCCACCCAGGCCTCCAGGCACTGGGATGAGACATTCACAGCATTGCTTAATTTGCCAGGGGCAGAAAGATATAATTGGGCATCATCAATGTACTGATGATATTGTACCCCCTGGCGACGGAGGATTTCACCCCGCGGCTTCATGTCGGTGTTAAAATCTGATGCCTTAACATTTTTATTTTTCTTTCCTCTTTGCATTTTCATACATCTTTATCTAAAACACTTAACCTTGTAGGAATTTCATCTGAAAGCTGCAGACGTTTGCAGATATTCTTCCTTAAAATATGCAGCAAGAGGGGCACGCTATGTTATCTCTGATATAAGTAATACACACCCATGCACGCGCGCGCACACACACAGACACAAGCCTGATCCTAAAAATAAGCATTTTTAGCTCAGAATATATTGCCAAAATTAAATGTAAGCCAGGGTCTCATTTTCATGTAACTCCTGGAAGTGCAAATTAGGTTAATTTATAAAGAAATATGATCAAAATAATGCTACCCAGCATCTCTTTTTTTTTCTGACAGTGACTAATTAGATACCTCTTGAAAAGTGCAGGTCAAGCTTGGCTAATGCTTAAATGAGAGAGTTCTAGATAATCTCAGGGCTGTGGGCTAAACTGGGAAGTGAAAGAGAAGAAAAAGAAAAACACACTCTGCGGGAAAGCCGTGCAAAAACATTTGCATACTGCTGCTAAAAAATGGCAGGGATATGCCTCTGAAGTCAACCACAGATGAAACATGGCTCCAAACTGGATTGTTAAAAACACGGAAAAGTACAGGTATATAATAATAATAATAATAATAATAATAATAATAATAATAATAATAATAATAATAATAATAATAATAATAATGAGGAGGAGGAGGAGGAGGAGGAGGAGGAGGAGGAGGAGGAGGAGGAGGAGGAGGAACGGACCTTGGAGGTCTTCTAGTCCAACCCGCTGCTCAGGCAGGAAATATATCTTCTATATCAGGGGTGGGGAACTATGGCCCCTTTATGACTTGTGGACGTCAACTCCCAGAATTCCTGAGCCAGCATGGCTCAGCATGGAAACCTCTCCCTTTCCCCTCAGCATGGCTGGCTCAGGAATTCTGGGAGTTGAAGTCCACCAATCATGAAAGGGCCATAGTCCCCCCACCTCTGTTCCATATGATTGCATGGATGCCCCTCCAAGAATCAAGCCAAATCAAGATTCTAATTCAATGTTTCTCAGCCTTAAAGTACAGATAGTCCTTGACTTATGTCCACAATTGAGACCAAAATTTATGTTGCTAAGCAAGGGTTTTTTTTAAGTGAGTCATGATTTTATGAGCTTTTTTTGCCACAGTGGTTAAATGAAACATACAGTTGATACGCAGATCATCCATTGACTTTACTTGTCGGAAGCCAGCAGGGAAGGTCACATATGGGGAACATATGAACCCGGAACTCTGCAACCATTGTAAATTCAGACTGGATGCCAAGGGTCTGGATTTTGATCATGTCATCTTGGGGATGGGAAGAATCCAGAGAAAGAAATATGTTGGGAAAAATTAAAAAGGCAGAATACATTTCCCCCAAAAAATAATGGAGAAGATTCAATAATCCATTAAACAAGTGGTTGTAAGGGAAGGATTATCTGTATGTGGATTTAGGATACATGGACTTCAACATCCAAAAGGTATTACCACTTTAATTCCCATTAATTCTTCAGCCAGCTGGCTGGAGAATTCTGGAAGTTGAACTTCACATATCTTAAAATCAGAAACACTACTACAGTGGTATCTCAGTACTCAACCTTACTTGGTTTTGGGTGGTGTGATGAGTACCAAAAACAATGAGTACCAAACAATTTTTTTCTATAAAGAGTAATTTAGTGACTCACAAGGCAGCCGACACTGACAAGTACTAGCTTGTGCGTTGAGCATCAAACAAAAGGTGTGCATATGAGGCAAATTTTTCACATAAAGTGCATTGAGTATCAAATTAGATGAGTTTCAAGGTTGTTGAGTACCAAGATACCACTATGTTCTATTCTGCTAATCTCCTCTCTTGCAGCCCGAATGTGAGGAGGCTTCAAAGGAGAAGTGAGGACAGCAAGAATAAGTGAGCAGGTGAAGTTTGAAGAAGGGGTGACAGGATAGCAGTGTTCCAATATCTCAGGGGCTGCCCCAAAGAAGAGGGAGTCAAGCTGTTCTCCAAAGCGCCTGAAGGCAGGACAAGAAGCAACGGATGGAAACTAATCAAGGAGAGAAGCAACCTGGAACTAAGGAGAAATTTCCAGACAGTGAGAACAATTAACCAGTGGAACAACCTGCCTCCAGAAACTGTGAATGCTCCAACACTGGAAGTTTTTAAGAAGAGACTGGACAGCCATTTGTCTGAAATGGTATAGGGTTTCCTGCCTGAGCAGGGGGTTGGACTAGATGACCTCCAAGATCCCTTCCAACTTTGTTGTTGTTGTTGTTAATATTATTATTACCACTGTAGAGATAATGCAACAGGATGCTCTTGAATTAAGGTCTGTTTTTGCTTATGGAGATGATGATAAATGAACTGCTTTGCTGAAGACTCTCAATGGAAGAAGGGAAGGGACGAACATACAAGGCCCCCCAAATTCTGTTCTGAAGGCAATCTCAAAAGTTCAGGCACAGAAGGCTTTTGCAGCAGAAGAGATAAGCCATACTATTTGTACTTTACCAGGTCTGGCTCATCCAGGCATGTCTGTCACTTGATGTGATGACTGTTGCATCAGATGATGATTAGATGGTCTGGATGTGCCCATTCAAAGGGAGGGAGGGAGAGAGAGAGAGATAGATAGATATACACGAAGATTCAGAAAGCTGAACTGCCTCTTCTGGATTGCACAGCCCAAGTGATTCATCGGACAGCTGAATTTGCACAATGGCGGGGAAAATTTATTCTGCAGAGATTCAGAAATATTTTTTAGGATGATTACATCTTAGCTTAGACTTCCCATGCTCCCTTTCAAGGGAAGATGCCTTTTATTGACGGAGTTATCAAACCATCAGCTTTCCTTTGTCTCTGATAATCCTGCAGTAAGACTGGGGGGAGGCGGGGCTATTGAGGTTTCCTAGAGAGGCTTGAAGGGACGCGGTGGCTCAGTGGGTTAGGATGCTGAGCTTGTCAATCAGATGGTCGGCAGTTTGGCGGGTCAAATCCCGAGTGCCGCGTAACAGAGTGAGCGCCTGTTACTCATCCCAGCTTCTGCCAACCTAGCAGTTCGAAAGCACGTAAAAATGCAAGTAGAAAAATAGGGACCACTACGGTGGGAAGGTAACAGCGTTCCGTGCGCCTTTGGCGTCTAGTCATGCCGGCCACATGACCACGGAGACGTCCTCGGACAAGCGCTGGCTCTTCGGCTTTGAAACGGAGATGAGCACCGGCCCCTAGAGTCGGAAACGACTAGCACGCATGTGCGGGGGAAACTTTACTTTTTATCTTTAGAGAGGCTTGAGGGGTGAAGCACATTATTGATGGTGGGGTGTAGTGTCTTAAAAAAAGCAAAGAATCACCTTGCCCAGAAATTTATTTGGCCCATTAAAGTTCAAGCAACACATTTGTGACAGAAACAGAATATCGGAGTTGGAAGAGGCCCTGGAGGTCTTCTAGTCCAACGCCCTGCTCAATTGTGCGGGCTGCTGGGAACAACAAAAAATGGATCTGAGGATTGAGGTCATGCAAAGTGCCCATACTTGCTCTAACTTCAAAACCCAGAATCCTCAGCCAACCTGGTCTCTGATATTGGATGGGAAAATATGGTTTACGATTGGGCTAGTTTTGCCAAAAAAAACCTTGAAATAATTTTTGACAAAACTGTCATAAAAGTCAGTCACATGACTACGGGACATTGCAAATGTGCTCACGTGACCACAGAGGAGGAGTGGCTGTTGTTATTATTATTATTATTATTATTATTATTATTATTATTATTATTATTATTATTATTATTATTATTATTATTATTATTTATTGAATTTTTATACCGCCCTTCTCCCGAAGGACTCAGGGCGGTGAACAGGGCATATAAATAGACATACAAAAGTTAAAAAAGGATTAAATAATTGCCCAATTAAAACAATCAGAATATAAAACCCATTAAAACCCTTACGTTCCCCCATCAGGCCAGGCCAGCTTGTTCGAATAAATGGGTCTTTAACCCGCGCCGGAAGGAGCGAAGATCCGGTGCCATCCGGAGCTCAACCGGCAGTTGGTTCCATAAAGCCGGGGCGCCCACAGAGAAGGCCCTCCCCCTGGGGGCCGCCAGCCGGCATTCTCTGACCGGAGGCACCCTGAGGAGGCCCTCTCTGTGGGAACGCACAGGGCGGAGGGGAGTCGACGCCAGCAGCAGGTGGTCCTCGAGGTACCCCGGACCCATGCCATGTAAGGACTTGAAGATCATAACCAAAACCTTGAATCTCACCCGGAAGACAACTGGTAGCCAATGCAGCTCGCGGAGCAAAGGTGTAACATGGGAGTACCGGGAAACTCCCAAGACAACTCTCGCGGCCGCATTCTGTACCAGTTGGAGCCTGTTAGAACTTCAGAAGCAGCTCGTAAGTATCACCAAGGAGCTCCATCGTAACTTTGAACGCTCGCTAAATGACCAGTCGTAAGTCAAGGACTATCTGTAGACTAAATTTCTGTATAACCCCATCCATGACTGCTGCTCATACAGAGTTGAGTGGCCCCTCTTTGGGGAAAAAAATCCAGGTAAAAGAAACTGCAGCAAAACAAGAAGTAGTTAAGGATCAGGACTAAAATTTCAGTTCCGGAAAATCAGCTTTTCAAATGTCTGTAATATTTTCTTTTCATTTGAACAAATCCCTACCTTCTCTCTCTCTCTCTCTTTTTCCCCCCAACGGGAGCAGTATTCAAAGAACACTAAAACTACACAACTTTCTTTCATTTTCAGCATACATCCCCCCTCTCCTATTGATTTTTGGAGGGGGTGTTCTTATTCTCCCCCCTGGTGCTTCCTTATTTTGTTTTTTTTTTTAAAAAAAAGTCTCTCCTTCTTCCTGGGCCTCTGACTTCAATCACTATGACAATATTTCCATGCAGCAAAATCCCCGAAGAATTTGAAACACTGCCTCGTTCGCCGGGTGATTCTAATCGTTTTTCACTCTGCACATTAAGCCTGATTATTGAATTAATCCATTTTCTGGGTTTGCAGACTAAAAAAGAAAAGTCCTGGTTTGCAAAACATGCTAAAACCCACACAGAAACACAAATCCCCATTAATACTAACTTGGCTTCCCAAGTTGTGTTTAAACAGTTGCCATTAAATTGACATGAAACCTACAGTAGAAACGGAATTGCAATTCCCCTCTTGGTTATCTACTCCCAGGAAATTTCCTTCTTGCAACAATCACAGTCGGTGACCTAAGACTAAAATAAACAAAAAAACAGACCAATCTGGGAAATGTTGCAAGGCTGAAAGCATGAAACCAGAATGGATAGTCTCCATCATTCCCATCGCTCTATGCAATACTTAGTATGCTATGTTGATAGAATGTTGATTAAATCAGGGTGGGCAACATATGCCCACCCCTCCATCCATTTTTATATCCCTGCACTTCTGAAATCTACCGGCATCTAAAGTCCTCATCCAAGTTGCCAACTTTGGAGAGCCGGGGTCTAGAACCTCCAGATGCTATCCAAAGCATTCCTTTGTCCAAATTTGACCCACAAGAACAAGCCTGTGATTTTGGATGAACTTGGGTCTCCATGATCAACACATTCACTTCTACATCCCATCAGCTCTTACACTGCCTGTAATTCAGACTGAAAAGGCCTGCCTGCAAAGCCCTGATTCCTGTCCTACAAGCAACAGAGAGTAGGGCTTGAGCCCAGCTCCATAAATTGGGAATAACAAACAATCTCGGAAAGTGGGTATATCTTTAAGAGGGTTTGACCTGCTGACTTTAATGTCTGGACAGGTTCCTAGTGACATGGTTAATCTCTCAGATTGCCAAGCTCCAAACTGTTTAAAGCTTTGTAACCGATTCTGTTTTATTTCTTTAACTGTGACGGTCTTGTTACCATTATCTGGAGCTGAGAAGTTCCTTCACTCCACCTTCTGTCAGGCTTCTGAACTGACTGCTGCGGCTGTGAAGAACCACCAGCTGGAAATGTGACTCAGTGGTGACCAGAGAGGAGCAGAGATGATGCCAAAGCTGGTAATTAGTTGGCTGGGTGTATGAACATTTTCCATCCACAACGTTCATATGGAGAAATCCTGCTTTTCAGAAATTTGCCTCTGGTTCAGATCACCGCAGATCGCTTTCCTTATTCCAGACACTCTTTGAAATGCTACAAAGTCCAGGGGTTGGGGACTATGGGAAAAGTAGTTTTCCTTATGGGGATTTGTAAGGAAAGGAGGAGGCCCAGAAACTGTGGTCCCCAGTGTCCTTTTTGTATGGGAGATGAACCATCATTAGTGAGACAAATATATAACAAGAGAGGAGTTTTAGATTTAGTTTAATTCTAGAGAGGGATGGATGGATGGATGGATGGATGGATGGATGGATGGATGGATGGATGGACGGACATACAGTTGGCAGCTGGTAGGATAGATAGGATGGATAGATAGGATGGACAGATGGATATTCTCTAGATCCTGTCTACAAAGAGAGAGAGAGGGAGAGAGAGAGGGGAGAGAGAGAGAGAGAGAGAGAGAGAGAGAGAGAAACACCTCATCTTACCAAGTCTATCCTTCACCTTAACCTGGAAAACCAGTTTGGTTTTGGGTTTTTTTTTTAGAGCTAATGTCTCGGAAGTTGTGGGTGATCCAACACTGGAGTTTTTGTTTTTCTTAAAAAAGGAGAGATTGGACAACCATTTGTCTGAAATGGTATAGAGTCTCCTGCTTGAGCAGGGGGCTAGACTAGATGACCTCCAAGGTCCCCTTCAACCCTGTCATTCTGTTAAGCTGGCACCTACATCTTAGGAGGAGCTGTGTTCCAACAAGGGACAATAGTTTATCCCTACGGACTCCTCGCTCTTTCCCTGCACCCTCTCCCTGTACACCAGTTGCCGGCCTTTTTCTCCCATTAGCCTGTCAAGTTCATTCTTTTCTACCTGAAGGAGCCAGGAAGGTCAAAGCTGGGGAGATGGGAATTCATGCCTCAGAGCACAAGGCTCCTTTCCACCAATCACTGTCAGCCATTCTCATTGTCTCACCTCGGCCAAGCTCAACACCTTCACACTTATTTTGGGTCTCGGAGCCCAATGTTTAGCACATTAAGCACAAAACACCCATTTGCCAGAACGCAAAATAATCAGCTTGCTCCCAAATACCTCCTTTAATCTGCCAGGAAACGTTTGACCTCCACATCTTGATCTCTCTCCCTCATTTTTCTGAACCTGGGGCTATATTTTCAAACAGAGCCGTGTTTGAAAAGAGCCATCCAACTGTAGGAATACTCCTGGGGAAGAGAAGGCAGGTGCTCTTTTATGTAAAAAAAAAGGAGGGGGGGGGGAGACCCCAAATTAATTAGTTTTTAATACAAAGTGTAAGTGTGCAAAACAGCTTGGCGCATTTCACCTTACACATTGCTTTAAATGGGAAGTGTGTTTTCTCTCCAGCTCAGGACTGAACAGATTCACTAAATATTTCTTTTTCTTGGACTGTTCTGAGTTGCCTATATCTGAACAAAATCTTCAAAAAGCTTGTTTCAATCTCACCTCAACATACAGCTCTCAGAATCCTTAAGGCAGCCCATCTTTGAAGCTATAACAGCCCATTGTGGGGGTATGTAGAATAGAATGAATAGAATAGAATAGAATAGAATAGAATAGAATAGAATAGAATAGAATAGAATAGAATAGAATGGAATGGAATGGAATGGAATGGAATGGAATGGAATGGAATGGAATGGAGTGGAGCGGAGCGGAGCAGAGCAGGGATAAGGATAAGGATAAGGATAAGGATAAGGATAAGAATAAGAATAAGAATAAGAATAAGAATAAGAATGGAATGGAATGGAATGGAATGGAATGGAATGGAGCGGAGCAGAGCGGAGCGGAATAGAGTAGAGTAGAGTAGAGTAAGAATAAGGATAATGATAAGGATAAGGATAAGGATAAGGATAAGAATAAGAATAAGAATAAGAATAAGAATAAGAATAAGAATAAGAATAAGAATAAGAATAAGAATAAGAATAAGAATAAGAATGGAATGGAATGGAGCGGAGCAGAGCGGAATAGAGTAGAGTAGAGTAGAGTAGAGTAGAGTAGAGTAGAGTAGAGTAGAGTAGAGTAGAGTAGAGTAGAGTAGAGTAGAGAAGAATAAGAATAGAATAGAATAGAATAGAATAGAATAGAATAGAATAGAATAGAATAGAATAGAATAGAATAGAATAGAATAGAATAGAATAGAATAGAATAGAATAGAATAGAATAGAATAGAATCTGGAAGGGGCCTTAGAGGTCGTCTAGTCCAGCCACCTGCTCAAGCAGGAGAACCTATAGCATCTCAGACAGGTGATTGTCCAGTCTCTTCTTGGAAAATCTCCAATGATAGACCGCCCACGATTTCTGGAGGCAAGCTGTTCCACTGGTTAATTGTCCTCACTGTTAGGAAGTTTCTCCTTAATTCTAAGTTGCTTCTCTCTTTGATCAGTTTCCAGCCATTATTTCTCATCCTTCCCTCTGGTGCTTTGGTGAATAACGTGACCCCCCTCTGCCTTGTGGCAGCCCCTCAGATACTGGACCACTGCTACAATGTATTTATGTAGAGGTAGTCCTCAACTTACAATAGCTCATTTAATGACCGTTCAAAGTTACAACGGCACTGGAAAAAGTCACTTATGACCATTTTCACACTTTATGACCATTGTGGCATCCCCACGGTCATGTGATCAGAATTCAGCCGCTTGGCTACTGACTCGCAATTTACGACGGTTGCATTGTCCCCGATGTCATGTGATCACCCTCGGCGACCTTCCGACCCAGCAAAGTCAATGGGGAAGCCAGATTTGCTGAACAACCATGTTACTAACTTAACAGGTGTGGCAAGAAAGGTCGTAAAATGAGGCAAAGTTCGCTTAACAAATGCCTCACTTAGCAACATAAATTTTGGCCTCAATTGTGGTCATACGTTGAGGACTACATGTATGTACTGTATGTATATTTATTTATTTATTTATTTATTTTTCAGATTTATTTAGTGACCCCTCTCTCTCCAATTTTTTTTTCCCTGTTGCTAGCATGCCTGGGATGACAGAACAAGGCAATAGGTTGCAAAGCTTTGTTTCATGCCCCAAACATCCCTTTTCAAGTATTTTGAAATCAAAATGTTTTGGACAACCTGAGTTGAGCAATGGGAGCCTCAAGGCCTGCCAGGACATAAGTCGAAACGGCTGTCCTCAGCTTGGCACCATCCAAACGCATTAGGACTTCAGTTCTCAGAAATCCTCGTTGGTGTGAATAAGCTATCCAGGAGACACAAAACTGCTGAAGGGTGAATGAAGGAAGCATGCTGGGGAAATGGCATTTTACAATGATTCTAAAAGCTATCCTAAACGCGATGCGCTTCTGGTTCTGAAGCCTTGGGGAGCTAAATTGTGAGTCCATTTTGAAAGTTAAGCACGGACTAAGAAATAGCTCCAGGAAAAGGACAGGAAACCTTTCATGGACATTTGCTAAAAGAAGGGGGGGGGAAGCGTCCTGATGATTTTTGGATTTTATTACTGAAAATATTTTAAGAAGAGACTAGACAATCACCTGTCTGAGATGGTATAGGTTCTCCTGCTTGAGCAGGGGGCTGGACTAGAAGACCTCCAAAGTCCCTTCCAATTCTATTCTATTCTATTCTATTCTATTCTATTCTATTCTATTCTATTCTATTCTATTCTATTCTATTCTATTCTATTCTATTCTATTCTATTCTATTCTATTCTATTCAATAAGGAATTGAAGGGATTCCTGGAAGAATTAAGAGGGAGAGAAATGATGGGTTTGCTAATATCCATTGAAGAGAACAGATTTCTTCCTTTGCTTTACAGACCTGTAATGGTCGCAAAGGTGAATACTGTTCATAAAGTTATTTTTTCATCACTGTCATAGCTGCAATTGGTCACTAATTGAGCAATCATTAAACAAGGACTACCGACGTGCCCTGGAACATTCTCCCTTCAGTGTTATGGGTAGCCCCAACCCAGCTAAACTTTGGAGACAACTAAAGATTGTTTTGTTCTCCCTCCATTGACTGTTTATGCCTGTCCTATATGGTGATTTGAGTATTATAATCTCTTGGTTTTATAATCTTTGGCGTATTCTTGGACACTGCCCTGAGAACTTCATGGTTAAGAAATAAACAGGTTTTTCAATTGCCTCCATTTACACAAAATAATGCTGGTGTCATGGTTCCGATAGATGAGACCAGTAAAAACAGAACTCCAAGGCAAGAGGTTTCCTTAAAGAACATATTTATTGGCTTCATAGTATCGACATGATCAAAAGTGAAACCAAGACTGAAGTTCCCTCCCAAAAGTTACAATGTTACGAAGTTGAACTTCCCATCCCAGTAATATGTCATAAATCACATTCCCCAATGATCTACTTTGGTGGGCTTTTTTAACGGAAGCTTCAGCCCGCCAAAACTCAGGCAGCAATGACCTTGGTTCCCACAGGACAATTTATTGTTTTGTCTAAATTTAAAAGTACACCTCCCCCCTCCCAATTCTGTGACAACCAAAAACAAAGTGGAAATGGCTTCAGCCAAATTCATTTGCAGCGTTGACAGCTGGTTGCATTCATGCAATTTGCTTCATCTAGTTTCCTGGGTTTTAAACCTGCGCGATATCTTCCATAAGTTCACCAAATGGGCTGAATCTGTACAACGCTCTGCCACCAACACTATTACAAAAAGTTAAACTAACAAAGCTTAGCCTGTTGTGTGAGTGCATTTGCTAAGATTCTAATTGACCGGTTAGACATCAATACGTGGTCTGAATTCATCCCACAAACTAGATGAAAATCTTGTTTATGTAAAATAGTTTTTTTTTATGTATGGTATTTCTAGACTGCCTTCCTTTAGTCCAAGCCAAGAAATATTAAAGCAAGCAATAGTGGAAACTCTGTCAAAGCAAAAAGCATGATCTGCACAGTTGACTTAGCATGTCCACTCACTTGGATGGATGGAAGGAGGAGAATGTATGACATGCTTAACCTCAACCTACTCATCCCAGCCAGATTCACACAACACCAACCCTGCAAACCAGCCATCACACCACATAATTTCAATCAAGATCCCATGCAAAACAGGTGCAATTTAAATTGAGAAACAGCCAGGTGTCCAGTGCAATGAGACCGAAAAAGGAAATGTTGGACCAGTTGCAGACACATCTATAGGTACTATTTGCCTTCCATGACACAGCTAGAGAACCCGGATTCTCCCTCACCTCAGCGTCAGTGCTGAATCCCTTTCTCCACACCAAAGGCTGCATTTCTGCCATCTTCCAGTTCACTGGCTTCAGCTAATTAGAATGATTAATGGTGGCTGGGAAATATGCAAATTGGAGTGAGGTGAACTGGAGAGGCATCAGGAAGAGGGTGACATGGCAGGGCAAGGAAGCTGAGCTGGGAAGATTTGCTTCCAGACGCTGAGAAAGACAGAATGGACCTGTGGAAGGTGTTCTTTTGAGGGTCTGAAGATGACAAGGAGGTGGGAGGACTTCAGAGCTCATCTAGGTTTCCTTGTGAAGAAGATGGTCACAGATGAACCTTACTGAGACACGAAATCTGACCCCAGACTACAGAAACAAGGATGCCTGCATCCTTCCAAGGAACATGTTGCACCCGAACACATACACTGGTTCAATGGCCCAGTTCATAAGAGAGAATTTGTCACAGGTTGTAATGTTCCTTCTAATGCTGGGCACGTACAACCCAGGAGACCCGCAACCGGGCTTTGCAAAACACAGCTATGTTCACAGCACCTGCAATTCCCATGTTCTAACATCAGCAAGTGTCTTTGAACCACGATTCTAAGTCAACATTTTATGACTGTGGAATGTTTAGCTTGCTACTGTGCAAAACAACCAACATTTCTAAGGAGCAGCCGGGGAGTGCGCGCGTGCGCAGGACTGCCCTGCCGGCTCCCGCCAGATGCCAGACGCTGATTTTCCGGCGTATAAGACGACTGGGCGTATAAGACGACCCCCCCAACTTTTGAGGTGATTTTCATGGGTTAAAAAGTCGTCTTATACGCCGGAAAATATGGTAGTCCCAGACTACAAGTCTATAGAGATTTTCAGTCATCCAGGGCATGGTTGTCCTAAATGTGCTTTTTCAAAAGGTAACTTTGGACTTTGTTTTTCCTTGAAGACATTTTGCTTCTCATTCAAGAAGCTTCTTCAGTTCTCCCAGACTAGAACTTTGGAAAAAAAAACAAAAAGCCACCAAGGGTATAATAGAAAAATGATGTGGTATTTGGTGAAGGAGAAGGAAGTATCCTTTGGGGAATTGAAAATAATATAAAAACAACTTTGAACCCACAGATCTAGCTACCTCATTTATTACACACACACACACACACACACACACACACACACACACAAAAACACCTGAGATTCAAATCAAACAAAAAATTCTGAACGGGCAGGTAAAATATCTGGCAGCTGGCAATTTCTGTTCTCTTTCCATTAATCTTCTTGACTGCAGTGGAATTAAAGCTTTTCTCATCTCCCCAAAGAGCAAATACGATAATTGGGACATTATCACCACAATAATGACAGCGATGATGATGATGATGATGGCTTAATTGCAACATTGCCTTCCTTTCTCCCTGCCCTTTTTTTTCCTTCAGAAACTTCAGCCATCAAATTTTATCCCTTTTCTGAAGCTCTGTGATGGCTCTCCAGATATCATTCAGCATTATCTTCCGCTCTATGGAAGCAGGGGAGCATACAAACGCACCCTCCTCACTTAACTTTTAATGTTCTCTCTGACCTTGCCCCAGACTATGTCATAAACCTAGACATGTGTCCTGGTTGGCATGTTCTATGCTCCCCACCCTTCCCCCGACTGGAACCCAATTTTCAGCTTGTGATTCTCTAAAGCAGTACATTTATTGGCACCGTCGTATTGTTATAAATGATGTGGCGTTGCACGCAGCCACTTATGCATTCAAGATGAAAGGTGATTGGGGTAAAACACATGTCACAACTAGAGAAAGACTGATACCCAGGATTTTTTCTCTCCCCGCCCCCCCTTCTATCTCTCACACACATTCACACACATGCGTGCATACACATACACAATGGCTTAAGCCTGATAAATCCCGACTTTGAACCACCCCTCCTCCTTAAAATTGCAGTAATCCTACAATGAAACTATAAGAAACAAAAATCTCCTGGCAAGCTTTTGGCAATTGCCTCTTCCTTCTTTCTCATCCCCTTTCACACAAAATCGCATTCGGCACCTCCCCAGATCCCATGGCACCATCAGAGAAACTGAGGCAGGGGGTTGGGTTTAGGCTTCACGTCAAGATTATTATGCCTTGAAAAAAAGAAAATGATAAAAAAAGAAGAAAGCTTCCTAAACCAAACCTGGAGGTTTTTGTTCTGTTCTGTTTTGTTTTTTGCAGCAAGGTTTTGTCCTTAATATGTTCATAGATCCCACAATGGTGTTCTGAGTGTTCTCTAAAGTGAGTGGCTGATTTGAAGTTAGTATGGGAACTGAACACTATGTTGGGTTGTTTTATGACAGAGGTTGCTAGTTTGGCATAGAAAAGAGAATTTTGACAATTGCTGCTTCTCCCAGGGCACTAAAGGTTGGGCGGTGGGGGGAAATATACTGTACAAGTAGTCCTTGACTTATGAGCGTAAGGGATCCTGGAATTTCCATTGTATGTCATGACAATCACAAGTCAAGGCAACCACATAACCGTAAAGCAAATATCAGAGTCATTAAGTGAAGGCCACAATAATCAAACAAACCCATTGCTCACAATGGGTGTTTCTTGCCAGAAGTGAATCATAGCAGTGGTGGGATTCAGCCGGTTTGCACCACTTCGGCAGAACCGGTAGCTAATTTTTTGTTGCCCAGGACGAGAATGGACTTCCGGATGTGGTATCCACAGAGAACCGGTTGTTGACATATTTGAATCCCACCACTGAATCGCAGTCATGTGATTTCAGAATGCTGCAGCAACCCCATATGAGGACCAGTTGCTAAGCACCCACATTGTAATCACATGATCATGGAGGAGAAATAGGACTTCGAAACCAAAGTCATAGGTATCTTTTTTTTGGGGGGGAGGTGTTCCGTTGTAACTTTGCTAGGTGACTGATCGTAAGTTGAGGACTACACATACTTCCTATTTCCCTGCTCTTAGTTTCATTTACTCTGGGATGAGCTTTAGATAAATGTTTCCAAACCAAAAGCACACACAGCCCCATCAAAATAATTACACTCCAAAAATCTTCATTACGGATTCCTTTTATTCTTTCCCACCCGAAGGAGTGATGGAAATAAATTAGGGACATAGGTCCATACTCCATTCATCTCTCTCAGTGTCCATCAGCAGGACACAAAGCAAAACAGGAAGGGGCCAGTTTTGATACTGGGGTAGAAGCTAACAAAAAAGATTGAGTTTGAAAATAGGCCAGATGTGGTTGGGAGGCTAGGAGGAACTCCCCTCCCCACCAAAACAATTGATTGATTGATTGATTGATTACAGCATTTATAGGGCTGCCAAACCTAGGCCACCTGACTCTCAATGGCATACAAATTGAAAAGAAATACCACAATCGGTAATACAAAACAACACATCTCATTAAAACTTACTAAAACAATTAAATGGCAATTAGAGCTGAAATTGTGTATAGGAAAAGAAAAGAATCCTCCAGTGCATTTCCGTGGGTGGGGCTGTTGGGTAACTGCTCAGAATTTTGGTGACAGCTCCATTGTAAGACTCCCCCCCCTCCTTTGTCACGCGACTCCTGCCTGCCAAGCATTCCAGATGTTCGCTCTGCATGTTTTCCTTACCTTGCTTAAATACTCTGTAGCTACAATGCTGTTATCTACCAGCATTTCTTTCCAGTGCTGCCTTAGGCATGCATATTTAGTAAATTTAATTAGTTATAATGTTAATTGTTCAGTACTTAAAGCTAGAAGCATGCGTAGAAAAAACAGGTATTTCCAAGCAACCGTCTCATGTGGTTTCAAACCATCCTTCCTAAGTAGCGCTCCTTTCTGATTTTATGTACTTGCAAAGGCTTCAGTTTATTTATTTATTTATTTATTTTATTTTATTAGTTTTATATACCGCCCTATTCCCGAAGGACTCAGGGCGGTTTATAGGGCAAAGTTTAAAAACAATATAAAAGTTAAAATAGAAATAGAATTAAAATTAATTAAATTAAATTACTAGCCCAACAAATTAAAACAAAGTTTAAAACTTAAAACCCCTCCGTTTACCCCACAGCCCCTTCTCAGAACCCCAGAAACGGGGCTGTCAACTTCTTTTATTCCCTGCTGCTCCCGAACACAGAACAGCAGCTCATGTTATATCAGCATCTGCGCTGGCCAATTTCTGCAGGTCAAGCTGTTATTAGAAGCACAGGAGAAGCCACAAATGTAGATGTCCCAAAGGTGGATTTTTATTTATTTATTTATTTATTTTTCTTTTTGCCTAAAGGCAACTGGATTTCCTTTGCTTTTTTTTTTCTTCTGGAAGACATTTTGCTTTTCACCCAAGAAGCTTCTTCAGTTCTTACTGAAGTCAGAACTGAAGAAGCTTCTTGGATGAGAAGCAAAATGTCTTCCAGGAAAAAAAAACAAAGAAAGAAAGTCCAGTTGCCTTTTGAAAAAGCACCTTTGGAACAACTATGGCCTGGATGACCGAGAGTCTCCATAGACACATGTGTAGGTGGGTTTTTTTCCCCACCCAATGATTTGGTAGCCCTTCCCATAGGTATTATATCAGCAACCCTCTACCTTGCTTAGATGCCAAGTGTGTGTCTAACAGTCTTTTGGAGATCTTTCTTGGAACCAGAAGTGGTGTCTCTTCTTTACCTCATCTTGTCTGTTCAGCCACTGGTTCTCTCCCATCCTGCCCCTTTGCCATCCATCTCTGTCAGTTAGTAGCTGCCATTCCCCAATTACTGTACTCAATTAACCTCCACCCCCCTCCGAAGCTCCATTCATCATTCTTCACCCAGGCCATACATGTCACTGCCCTGATTCTCTGGTCACCAGCTCAGATCCAACTCAGCAACGGAATCAAGACAAGTGGTGGAGAACCAGCCAATGTCTGGAAATTTCAAGGAGGTTGAGGGAAATGAGCCAAGCAAGAAGCCTTAATAATTAACTGTTGTATACCATCTGTCCAGAACTGATTGGGGGCAGCCTGGAGACTAAAACATACAAAGAACAGCTACGGGACTTGGGTTTGGCTAGTCTAAAGAAAAGAAGAAGAAATAGGGGAGACATGATAGCAGCGTTCCAGTATCTGAAGGGCTGCCACAAGGCAGAAGGGGACAGGTTGTTCACCAGAGCACCAGAGAGAAGGACGAGAAACAAGGGTTGGAAGCTGATCAAAGAGAGAAGCAACCTGCAATTAAGGAGAAACTTCCTGGCAATGAGGACAATCAACCAGTGGAACAGCTTGCCACCAGAAACCATTGGTGCTCCATCACTGGACATTTTTAAGAAGAGACTGGACAGTCACTTGTCTGAGATGGTATAGGTCCTCCTGCTTAAGCAGGGGGCTGGACTAGAAGACCTCCAAGGTCCCTTCCAGCTGTATTCTATTCTAACAATTGCTGTTTTTTTAAAAAAAGGCCATCTAGAGAAGCAAACCTCTTATGTCTCTTTCCCTTCTCCAGATTGCTTGTACCTCTCTTTGCTGTGGGCATGATTATTACTGTCTGTCCTGTGTTTCTCTAAGCATTAGTTTTGCTCCCTTGTTGTTTCTTCCTGGCTGTGTGAGAACCAACTCTCACACCTGTCTGTGCAAGGCAGAGAAATTCACCTGTGTTTTTTCTTCTACCAATTCTCACTCAGTACGATGAAGGAGAATTTGTTTTCCAAGCCCTTTCGAAAGACAGAAGGAGTTGGGAGTGAGTGGGGCTTATTTTGTGACAAGGTGGGTGTGAATGTCTTGTCTTTTCCTGGTACAACCGTATCTCCAGCACCTTGTGGTCTCCCTGGCTTCCCATCCTTCGTTCAATCTCAAGGGAAGCTTTTTTCAAGAGTCATGGAATTCTGCTGCTAGGGTGGATGGATGGAGTCTTGGCCTTGAGAAAGAGTTGGGGAATCTTCCCATCATTGGAGTGGGTGGGATGGGGAAGGAATTGTCTGCCTAATTGACATGCTGGCACAGTGTAATGCAGTATGGCAGGCTAATTCAGCTCACTGCCAGGAGTTCAATCCTCACTGGCTCAAGGTTGACTCAGCTTTTCATCCTTCCAAGGTCCGTAAAAAGAGGAGCAGATTTGTTTTGGGGGGGGGCGGCAATATGCTGATTGTGTAAACCTCTTAGAGAGTGCTGTAAAACACCATGAAGCAGTATATAAAGCTAACTGCTAGTGCTATTATCTTCCTACAAGTGGAATGGAGGATTGGGGAAGGAACTTTCTGGTGGTCTAATTCTGATTGTCCAGTTTGATTCACACATCACTGTGACCTTTGCTAAAGCTGGATATCTCCAGCTCTGCTTACTGCTTAAAAGCGCCTCCCGTTGTGGGTGATCCAACGCTGGAGTTTTTAAAGAAGAGATTGGACAACCATTTTGTCTGAAATGGCATAGGATTTCCTGCTTGAGCAGGGGATTAGACTAGATTCCTCCAAGGTCCCTTCCCACTCTGTTATTCTGATATTTCAGGAAGCATATATAATGAACAGGTAGATGAGGGAAGCCCTTGGTGCTCAGGAAAAGATGAGAGGTGTGTTTATGTGCATATACACACATACAGTATAACACATTTACAAACTGCCTATCTCCTCATAGAGTGACTTTGATCTTCCAATGTTTCCTGAATGACACTGTGAAAATTATGCAATCCACACCTCCTTTCCCAGTGCACGGTTTTACTTGGCTTTTTGATTGATATTTTGATTTTTAACTCTTCACGTTCACACAGTTTTTTTTTTTTTATATTATGGCGATTTTTATATTATTGTTTTATGTGGGGATTGTAATCTGCCCAGGGTCACTGCTGCTGCAACGGGCAGTTCTACGAAATTGATAAATAAATAACCTCCGTATTGTAGCAAAGGCAAAAACCTCCCCTGACCTCTTGCTCTGCTTTGCATTAGTAGCAGCGGATGATCTGCCACTTGATTTAAAAAGTGGAGAAGTCACATAAAGGTAACGATGTTCTCAAATCAAGCTCCATTCCTGGCAACTTTGTGATGCATCCATGCTGTCTTCTTGGCAACAGCCTACAAGCATTTTTGGCAATGCCTTCTTTCAGGATTTCCTTTCCCCCTCACATCTAGCCGACTGTCAGCTTTGCCAGATAGTCTAAACAAGAAGCACACCCAGAAATGCTATCTTTAAGCTTACATTAAGAAGAATTTTCCAAGTCTGAAAGCACATCAGCAACCGCCTCTCCTCTGCAATCCAGACGGAGGGTCCCTTCTGAAATGTTTGCCCCAGCCCCGTTTCTTCAAAGAACTAGGGTGCCATTTGTCTGACCGTTACAGCTCTCCTTCCTCTCTCCCCAGGCCGTTCCCCTATACAGGTAGTCCTCGATTTACGACAGTTGAACCCAACATTTCAGTTGCTAAGTGAAACATTTGTTAAGTGCATTTTGCCCCACTCTTTCTTGCCACAGTTGTTAAGTGAATCACTGCAGTGGTTAAGTTAGTAACATGGTTGTTAAGGGAATTTGGCTTTCCCATTGACTTTGCTTGTCAGGTCACAAAAAGCGATCATGTGACCCCAGGAAACTGCAGCTGTGATAAATATGAGTCTGTTGCCAAGCGTCCAAATTTTGATCACATAACCCTGGGGATTGTAAGTGTGAAAAACAGTCATAAGCAATGGTGAGATTCAGCCGGTTCGTACCACTTCAGCAGAACCGGTAGCTAATTTTTTTGTTGCCCAGGTCCAGAATAGACTTCCAGAAGCAGCATCCACACAGAGAACCGGTTGTTTGCCTATTTGAATCACACCACTGGTCATAAGCCACTTTTTCTGTGCTGCTGTAACTTTGAATGGTCACTAAATGAATTGTTGTAAGTTGAGGCTTACCTGATTACACTGACAGCCATGGATTTCCTTGTGGTCTCCCAACCAAATACTGACTAGGCCCGACCTTGCTCAGCATCCAGGCCCAGCCAGATTTAGTCAGGTTGTGTCTACTGTTATGCCAAATGTATCGCAAAGTGGGACATACAAATCCTCTCCCAATTCGACAGCAACAGTTTCAAACACACCTCAACCGTTACAACTGGCACAATGGCCAAATCAGCAGACCTGACAGTCTTTACCCAAGTAGTTTTAAGTGCAAGAATGAAACAAAACAAGATACAATTTCCTTCCCCAGGACACAAATATTTCAGTGCTAGCTTGGGGTGAGGGGGCAAACACCAAACGATGCTAAAACCCAGCAACAATCACTATTAAAAAAATAAAAAAATAAAAACCAAAGCATTCCCCAAAGGCAAGCTCATAAAAGTAGGAATATACAAATTGTCTTCAATGTACAACGATTCATTTAGCAACCGTTCAAAGTTACAACGGCACTGAAAAAAGTGACTTACACCTGGTCCTTGCGCTATGGCCACTGCAGCATCCTCATAGTCCAGGGGTAGGAAACCTTGGCCCCTTCATGACTGGTGGACGTCAACTCCCAGAATTCCTGAGCCAGCATGGCTCAGCATGGAAACATCTCCCTTTTCCCTCAGCATGGCTGGCTCAGGAATTCTGGGAGTTGAAGTCCACCAGTCATAAAGCGGCCTAGGCCAGGGGTAGGCAACCTTGGCTCTTTTATGACTCATGGACTTCAACTACCAGAATTCCTGAGCCAGCATGGCTCAGCATGGAAACATCTCCCTTTTCCCTCAGCATGGCTGGCTCAGGAATTCTGGGAGTTGAAGTCCACCAGTCATAAAGCGGCCTAGGCCAGGGGTAGGCAACCTTGGCTCTTTTATGACTCATGGACTTCAACTCTCAGAATTCCTGAGCCAGCATGGCTCAGCTTGGAAACCTCTCCCTTTCTCCTCAGCACGGCTAGCTCAGGAATTCTGGGAGTTGAAGTCCACAAGTCCTAAAAGAGCCCTGCCATAGTCAATCAAAAATTTAAGTGCTTGGAAACTGGATATGTATTTTTTGACAGTTGTGGCATCCTGGAGTCCTGATCACCATTTCTGAGCTTCCCAGTGGGCTTCCAACGAGCAAAGTTCTTGAGAGAAGCCGAGTCCACTTAACAACTACATAACTCGCTTAACAACTGCATGATTTACTTAACAACCATGGCAGAAAAAAGGCCATAAAATCAAGCGCAGCTCACTTTATAACCGTCTTGCTAAGCAATGGAAATTCTGACGTATTTTCCCAGAGCCAGAAAAAAAGAAATTGTTTGAAATACAGGCCAGGCATTTAGCACGCTTGCGTCCCATATTTCTCTTCCGTCTTACTTTTTTCTCTCATTTATTTTTCATCAGCTTCTTACTTTTTATCCCTCTCCTTCTCTCCACACACCCCCACACCCCCGCCTCCAGCTGGTGTCTTCTGGAGTTCAGAGTTGACAGCGGCTGCATCATCGCAAAGAAAAGTCAGGGAGGAGTGCAAATGGGGAGATTCGCTTGCATTTTAATAAGAAAATGCTTCTTTTGCAAGCCTATTGATTGCGAAAAAGCTACTGGCAGCCGCAGCAAGTGGAAGAAATGGGCCTGCTCACGCAGTCGCTGAGGCAGCAGTTCAAGTCAGGATGGGAAGGGCGAAGAGGGAGAGGTAAAAAGGAAGAGAGAGCAAGGTCTGGGGAAGGAGGGGGGGGCTTCCTAGCTCTTCATTCATCAGGCTAAGCCCTGCTCGCCAACCCAGTCAAAGTTTTAGAGCAGGCTTTCCCAATCTTGGCGACTTTAAGACGGATGGACTTCAACTCCCAGAATTCCCCAGTCAGCCAGCCAGCCAGCATGGGATTCTGGGAGTTGAAGCCCACCCATCTTAAAGGTTCCAGGTTTGGAAAACTCTATTTTGGAGAGGTGTATTCCCCAGGCAAAATGGAGGGAGGTGTTTAGTGGATGAGGTTGAGTGACTTTGGGCCAATCACCAGGAGACCATGAGTTCTAGTCCTGCCTCAGGCATGAAAGCTGGCTGGGTGACTTTGGGCCAATCCCTCGCTCTCTGCCCAACCCACCTCATAGGGTTGTCGTACTGGGGAAAATAGGAGAAGGAAGGCATGTTAGGTATGTTTGCTTACTAATAGTGGGATAAAAATCTAATAAACAAATAAAGTAAGTAAGTACTCTCCAGTTTGGGAAAACTCATTGAAGCTGTCACTGTAGTTTCTCGAATTCACTATATTCGGGGTAGGCAGCTTTGGCACTTTTATGACTCGTGGACTTCAACTCCCAGAATTCCTGAGCCAGCATGGCTCAGCATGGAAACCTCTCCCTTTCACCTCAGCATGGCTGGCTCGGGAATTCTGGGAGTTGAAGTCCACCAGTCATAAAGCGGCCTAGGCCTAGGCCAGGGGTAGGCAACCTTGGCTCTTTTATGACTCGTGGACTTCAACTCCCAGAATTCGTGAGCCAGCATGGCTCAGCATGGAAACCTCTCCCTTTCCCCTCAGCACGGCTGGCTCAGGAATTCTGGGAGTTGAAGTCCATGAGTCATAAAAGAGCCAAGGTTGTCTACCCCTCTAACCAAACAGGTCACATTCACACACCTTGCTATGCCACCTCTTCTCCCACTCAAGGTTAAAAATAGCTCTGATCAACATGTTGTGCAAAAGCAGGCCCAGGCCTCTGACCCAGGTTAAGCATCTTGTGTGAATTCTGGCATTATCTCTCCAATCCTTAGATCAGTGGTTGCCCAGAAGGGTTGGCGAATAACATCAGCAACTGCATGGGAATTGGGGATACAGCCAGAAAGGCCCATTAACTGGAAATTATGAGAGTTGCTATCCAACACTTTGGGGAAAAACAGCCCTCGAACAGCTTGTCAGGTAGACCACCATCATTCCCACAACCTGGCCAAGCCAGATATAAAACCCCAGGTGACCCAAGTACTAGATCTTCTCATCTCGGAGCTAATACCAGATGAATATCTGCTCGTAAATTTGCAGACCAGCCACTCTCTGCCGGAGAGCATGCCAGTGAAAAGTTGACAGACAGCAGGGGAAACAAACAGGAACAACCAAAAAGCACTTTAATTACTCAAGGGTTTTCCATCTCCTGAACTGAGCTACCAAATGCTTAGGAGAAACCCTGCTTGGGAGGGGAAAAATGCTTTTATAGCCTGCAGCGTGCCCCTGGGAAAACGGGTCACCTCGACCACAGCACATCTGGCAGCCGGAAAAACCTGGTTTGCTTCAGGCACAGAGGACAAGGCAGCTGAGGGCAGGGAGAAGGAGGTCATCCTGATTCTGACAAATATATTGCTGGCTTTAATCCAGCCCGGGTGGGAGAGAGGCCGCTCACCCCTCTGAAAAGCATTTTAATCCAACCTCTAGAGAGAATGCTTCCCTTCCAGCACTGGGAGCAGCATCAGCCATCTGCAGCCCCAGCCTTCTGCTTTCTGGCCAAGGGATGTTGTTTTGTTTTTTAACCCCCAACAAAGCCAAGGCTTACAGTGCTTAGAATTACACTGCACTCTGAAGGTTTTAGGTTAAGATGGTGGAGGAGAGAGGGAGGGAGAGGAGGAAAAGAAAGGAAGGGAGGGAGGGAGGGAGGGAGGAAGGAAGGAAAAGATGGAAGGAAGGAAAAGATGGGAGGGAGGGAGGGAGTAAGGAAAGAAAGAAGGAAAAGATGAAAGGGAGGGAGGGAGAAAAAGAGGAAGGGAGGGAGAGAGGGAGGGAGGAAAAGATGGAAAAAGATGGAAGGAAGGAAAAGATGGGAGGGAGAGGAGGAAAAGGAAGGAAGGAAGGAAGGAAGGAAGGAAGGAAGGAAGGAAGGAAGGGAGGAAGGAAGGAAAGATGGAAGGGAGGGAGGGAGGGAGGGAGGAAAAGAGGAAGGAAGGAAGGAAGGAAGGAAGGAAGGAAGGAAGGAAGGAAGGAAGGAAGGAAGGAAAAGATGGAAGGAAAAGATGGGAGGAAGGAAGGAAGGAAGGAAGGAAGGAAGGAAGGAAGGAAGGAAGGAAGGAAGGAAGGAAAAGATGGGAGGAAGGAAGGAAAGAAGGAAGAAAGGAAGGGAAGGAAGGAAGGAAGGAAGGAAGGAAGGAAGGAAGGAAGGAAGGAAAGATGGAAGGAAGGGAGGGAGGGAGGGAGGATAAGAGGAAGGAAGGAAGGAAGGAAGGAAGGAAAGAAGGAAGGAAGGAAGGAAAAGATGGGAGGAAGGAAGGAAGGAAGGAAGGAAGGAAGGAAGGAAGGAAGGAAAAGATGGGAGGAAGGAAAGAAGGAAGAAAGGAAAAGATGGAGGGAAGGAAGGTAGGTAGGTCTATTTGGCCTCCTGACCTATCCCTCTGCCTTGCTGTTTTTCATCTCCTTTGTTTTACATACAAAGAATCAGGCATCTGCCCCCCCTCCCCTTTTCTCCTCCCCCTTTCCCAAGCTGGCATTTTCCGAGGGAGCTGATCTGATCAACGTGTAGCCTAAGTCTGCGGCAGAACCGCCTTAGCGCTATTTCCCGGTTCACTACACCTGCCCACCTCCTGATGCTGTGCTGGGGGGCCACTGCGGTGGAAGGCAGCTGCAGTTAATCTCCACGCGCTGCAAGGGGCAGCAGCAACAGAGCTGCTGGCTTTGCCTGGATGTAATGCAGCAAGAACTCGAACGGCAATTCTCACCTACCCACCCACCGTGCCGTCCCCTCCCTCTCGGCCCAGAAATAATGGAAAGGATTTAGGGATGAAGCCAGAAAGCTGACATTTTATTCAAAAGGGATGCTCTTCTCCACCGATTGTGCTCGGCTAGCTCTATTTTCCCCAGCATCAACTTCTTGCCAGATGAAGCAGATAGAATAGAGCTCAAAGTAAAGGGCACCCTTTTTTATTTCTTACAAATTAAGGAGGCTAAGAGAAGAATATAGCTGCTCAGCACTTCAGCCTTGGGCTCAATCTGCAGGCAGATCGTCCCGGTTCATTCTCTGAATCCTGCCAGCACCCATCAAGAGGCTTTCCCCATTTCTACCTAAACACAACTCAAATTATGGGCCCTGGTTTTTCAGCTGGGTCCCCAGAATGTTGCCTTCCCCTCCTCCCCTTGGTCCCCTTAATCATGCTTAAGCATGCCATTTTTAAAGCAGTTATTTCCCATTTATTCCCACTTGTTTATTTGATTTTGTGTTTATTAGACTAGTCTGGACTGTCTGCTTGATTTCATGTTCTTAGCTGTTTTTATGTTTCCCCCCACCATCACCACCCTCTGGTTTATATGCCACTCAGGTCCACAACAGTTGGGCAGCTAGTAAATTTAAACAAATAATAATAATTGCAGCAACACCGGAGGGCTTCCTAAACAGGGGTAAACAGGGATAAAATTTGTTACGCTTCAACATCCATTTTCCTAGACAGGGGATTGGCAAGGGTTGGAATAAAGGCAGGATGGAGACTGTAATGGGGACAGTCAATTACATGCCAGTATAATGTTCTGCTGATTCAGAGATGGCAGGATATTCCTTTTGGTCAGCAAAGGGGAAAAGGTCCAGAAATGTTGGACAGCTCCCATCCAAGAAGCTAATAATATTTCTCAACCTTGCAACTTTAAACTGTGTGGACGTCAACTCCCACAATTCCCCTGCCAGCATGCTTGTTCTGCAAACTATAATTCAAACAAACTATGGTTAAAACATACCAGGACCTAGCCTACAGTGGACGAATCTGGCTAATGTCATCATTGCAAGAAAGGGGGAGGGGATTTTTTAAAGCCTTGAAGTTTGAATAACCCAGGCGCTGTTATGCAAATGTTGCCTTTAAATCAATATTTGTCGTCCTCATCAACTTTAAGATGAGCAGACTTCAACTCCCAGAATTCCTCAGGCAGCATTTCTGACCAACTAAGAGAAATACTGGTCAATGACCAGATAATTTGAAAGAGACAGAGATCATAGCTAAACCAGGAAGGCAGATTCACCTAATATTCTAAACCAGGGGTAGGCCACCTTGGCTCTTTTATGACTCGTGGACTTCAACTCCCAGAATTCCTGAGCCAGCCATGCTGAGGGGAAAGGGAGAGGTTTCCATGCTGAGCCAGGCTGGCTCACGAATTCTGGGAGTTGAAGTCCACGAGTCCTAAAAGAGCCAAGGTTGCCTACCCCTGCCCTAAACCGAGCTTGAAAAGAATTATGATCATTTATGGATTAGCACGTGGCAGGAATCCACCGTGAGGAGCTGTGCTGTGTTAACCCAGTTTTAGGGTTCAGCATGAACCAGCCATGGGAAGTACAAAAGAAACTTTACAACGTTCGCAAATTGCAGCACGTGTGGAACTTTGTCACTGTTCTATATTACAGGGAAGGCGAGAACAGAGGGTGTTGTTTCCCCCCCCCCATTATTTTTCCCTCTTTCCCCTTCCTCCTGCAGCAAGTAGGACGCTTTCGCTGGGGGAGTGCAAGTGGGAAGAGCTGCCTAATTTTCTTCGTGGCAGATTTAAAGGAAAGGGAAGATTCCGTAAGCTGCTAACTCAATATGTGAGAACAAGAAGCCACATGATGAATGTATACATTTATTGCATAGGCGGTTAGGGCATGTAAACTTTAACTCACTACGTAAAACAGTGGAATTAGTAGAGGGAGTTAAACTGAAACCATGTTACAAGATTCAGGCTTAACAGATAGACTGTGGGGGGAGGCAGCAAAATGTGCAAACCATGTTCTGAATATAGTTGTTAATACTTCTACTGGTAAAATACCATATACTATATGGCATGGTAGAAGACCAAACCTTGATTACCTGCACACGTTTGGCACCCCAGCTTGGGTCCACATTCCTGCACAACTCAGGAGTAAAGGCCAACATAGGGCTAGGCAATTATACTTCGTAGGTTATGAAGCTAACCATAGATCCTATCGTTTCTGGGAACGAGGCACAACTAATGTATATAACAGTGCGAGTGCAAAATTCCTTGAGCACGTTGGTTGGGATAGGTTAGAGCAAGAAGCTGTTAATACTGATCCTCTAGTGTTTGAGGACTCCTCTGATAACGTAACTAGTAATGATAATGCATCTCCTGTAAATATAAAAGATGAAGAGGAGATAGGGGAGATAAAAGAGGAATCAGAGGAAGGAAAGGAGACAGAAATTCAAAGCCCTGTAATTCCTTGGCGTTCAACGCGCATCAGACATCCACCTGATCGCTATGAAGCCAGTATAATATGTCAAGTTAGTGTAGAGCCATCTAACTATGATGAGATCAGGATGTATCCTGAAAAGGAACAGGCATCATGGAAAGCTGCAATGAACAGGGAGTTGAAGTCTTAGACAGAAACACATAAGCTTATCTACAATGGAGGCTGAATTTTCATGTTTATCAGTGTTATGTACAGAACTGCTAGTGTACAAACAATTATTGTTAGATATGGGTTTAAATGTAAATGATCCATTTATTGTGTATGAGGACAATCAAGCTGCGATAAAGATGGCTAATAATGCTGCAGTAAGAACAAGATCTAAACATACTGATCTTCGTTATTTGAATGTCAGACAATGTATCAAAGATAAATTAATACAGCTAGAGTACAGTATTGTTCATCTGATGTAAATATTGCAGACCATTTTACAAAGGTACAAAGTGCTGTGAAACACAATGCTAATTGTGAAAGAATGTGCATAAGATTGTAAGAGTTATATATTATTCTACCCAAAGGGGAGAATGTTAGGCATATGGTGTTAGCCTACAATGTTGGGTTGAAAATATATTAACCATAATGCTATGTCTTTAAGTTGTTAATTGGCCAATGGGTGTGTAAGTGTTCTCATGGCCATAAGAGGAAGCTAGGAACGTAGCTTCTCTCTCTCTCTGAATTCACTGATCTCTACTGTTACTGTTTTTGCTCTGCTGTTGGTTTACTACTGTTGTAAACTTGAACTGTGTATTGACCTCTGGACCGGTAAGAAGACTTTGTAGTTTGGATTACTCCTTGGACTGTTGCTATTGTGTATGACTTGGACTGTTTATTTTTGACTGTGCATTTTTGTTCTTACACCACCTCAAAGTAAAATACTTTTTGCTTTTAGAACTCAGTGTATTTCTGTGTGTGACTTTTACTGCTCTCAGTGCCCTTCCTTGTCTGTGCAACTCTTTGGTAGCACAAGGAGACCTCTGCACAATAAATTCCATAACAAATTCCATCATCACTCAGCAACTGTGCAATGATTTCTCCTGATGGGTTGCGGTGATGAATCATCAGAAGATGATTTGCATGGATGGAAGAGCCATCACAAACCAAGTAGCCTGCAGCCAGATTTTTTTCCAGATGGTTGGGTATATTAACTCTTTAAATACAGACTTTTCAGGGGTGGGTGTCATTCAAGACCTCATCTAGAACCCACCAAATGGTTGGGGGGGGATGTGTGGCATCACAGGAAAAAAATGCTTTGGCAGAGAATTAACAAGTATGATGAAGGTTAGCGGTTATTTAATCCCTGGCAATGGAAAGAGATTTTGCATACACCCAAAGTTCCCTCTTTTCTATTCTGATTTCAGATGCTCTGGAAAAGACAGGCTGAAATCTGGCCTAATTAATTCAATAGCAGCTGTATGGCAGGAGCAATTCAACAAATAGCCAGGAGAGAATTATAATCACCTGCTAATCAGCTGAGGCTGTGCATTTCCCAGGGTGGGTACTGAATCTGACAACGGATTTGAGGAGGGGGATGCTGTCTCTTCTCTGGCAGGGCAGTTGTTTAAAGGGCTCCTCTGCAGCAGAAATAAAATTAAAAGGTAAAGTCTCTCTTAAGCCGATTACTATGTGCACATATTCCACGAGGGCTTTCCTGCCAGTAATAGCAACAGCACTAGCACTTAAACTTATATACCACTTCATAGTGCTTTACAGCCCTCTCTAAGGGGTTTGTAGAGTCAGCCTATTGCCCCCAACAATCTGGGGGTCCTCATTTTACCAACCTCGGAAGGATGGAAGGCTGAGTCAACCTTGAGCTGGTCAGGATCGAACTCCTGGCAGTGGGCAGAGTTTGCCTGCAATGCTGCATTCTAACCACTGCGCTGCCATAGCTCTGTAATACAAGAAATGGTGTTTCTCAACCTTGGTGCCGGGACTTCAACTCCCAGAATTCCCCAGCTAGCACGCTGAGGAGTGGAATTCTGGGTGTCCAAACATCTTCAAGCATGATGGCTGGAGAATTTGGGGACTCTGAACATTCACCTAACTGCGGTGATTCATTTAACAACCATGGCCTAAAAGGTTGCAAAGTAGGACACAACTCATTTAACAACTGCCTTGCTTAGGAACAGAAATTCTGGTCCGAATTGTGGCTGTAAGTCAAGGACTATCTGTAAGAGGTTAAAACTTCCTTCCCTTACAGGAGCTCCTTTTCAGATAGACAGGCTCAACTCTCATTATCTTTAGGCAGCCTAGCCATCAAACATGATGACTGGGGATGATGGGACTTGAAGCTCAATGCCCAAAGCCTGTTTTTTTGCTGCCAGTCACCCTCACAGCTACCTCTTGGCCAACAGTTTGAGAATGTGATTTCCAGTCCCAGAAATGTGGCTTCAGGCCAAAAAAGTCACCGTCTGTCTATCTGATTTTGTCCATTTGACTACTGCAACAAATAATTGTTTGCTGTTGCTTCTCCACAGCCCCTCTTCCTTTCTTAGCCACAACAAGCTGCCCTTCTGGGATTAGTTTCCAATTATGCTTATTATCTCTTGATTCTCTCCACCCTTCACTGTACACAAATATACAAACACATCCATCGGCCAACTCAACAACCGACAGCTAATGCAAGATGGGGGGGAGGGGAGGAATTCAATCCCTTTTCTTCTAGCTAGGTACTTCTTGTTGGTTGGAGAGATTAGGTTACCCTTTTATTTTATTTTTTTACTATTTTAAGAGTGGAGGACAGCCGGACAACACCTGCCCGGTATAGGCAAGGATCTTGGCTGACCAGCACTACAGAGAGTTGGGGGGGGGGGAAAGAGGGCAGAGCAAGGAGGTAGAAAATGCAGAAGCTGCAGGGGAAAAATGGGAGGGCGAGGATGGGACAGGGAAAAAAAAATCCAGGTCTGCAAATGGGGAGCGAAAAAAGATGTTGCTTACTGGGTCCCCAGTGCAGGTCATGGGCACAGCCTGACAACTTTCTCTTTCACACACAAGCACACCAAAAGCTTTCCACCTCCAGTACTGGCTGAGAGAAACCCCCCCTCCCTCTCCAATCCGGCTTTCAGAACGTTAAAACCAAAATGCTCTTGCGCAAATTTTATCCAATGCATGCTTTCCACCTAAGCGGATTGTGCCATTAAAATAAAGCAGCCACGTTTTTTTTTTATTTCAAGAGATGTTCACAGATTTTTTTTTGGGGGGGGGGAGGGGGTGAAATCCCCTAGAGCCGAGATGGAGAAATTTTGAACAGTTACTGCGTACACCTAATTGTTCTTGGAGGGCAAATGCTATAAAAGGGGGACGAGGATAAGGATAAGCTGCGTAAAGTAGAAATGAAGTGATTAAAGTGTTGGCTTTTGACCAGGAGATCCAGAGTGAAGGTTCCCTTCAACACAGACAGGCAAGTCACTTTCTTCCAGCTGTTGTGAGGGTAAAATGAAGAGAGGAAACCAGGCCAGCTGTTTTGGGTTCTCAAGAGAGAAACTTAAAGCAACATACTATGCATAGGTATAGGCTTAAGTATATGTATACATATATGTACATACACACAATCAGCAGGAAACCCCAAAAGTCAAAAAAGTGACTAGGAGATTTTTATTTTATTTTATTAAAACAGCAATTTGTGGTGGTTAAAAAAGGTATACCCTTTTACAGGTGTTGCGATACACATCAAAAGGGCTTCAAACGTGCCCTTGCTGTGGCCATCTTGACTTTTTTGGCCATAACCCTGAAGAATGAAGTTGAAGTTCCCACATCTTAAAAGTTGCCGAGATTGAGAAACACCGCTCTAATAATAAGTATATAATTTCTGTGTTCACAAAGCACATTTAGCCTGCTTATTCAATTAATTTATTTTCTGCGTTTGCACATAGATTGAACTAATGTTAAAACTAATCAAGCTTAACAGGTTTAGAGCTGATGTGGTTAAGCTTATTTAAAAAAAGCACCACTCCTCAGCTGACACAGAATCAAAAAATGAAAGAGTTGGAAGGGATCCAAGAGATCATCTTAGCCAACACACACACACACACAGAGAGAGAGAGAGAGAGAGAGAGAGAGAGAGAGAGAGAGAGAGAGAGAGAGAGAGAGAGAGAGAGACTCTGCATGAGAATCCCCTACTGCTGCCTCTAAAACATGGTAGATCCAAACAAATGAACTGTCTTCTGGTTTAATACATTCATACGATAGCTACTTACCACATGCTACGTTGTTAAGATTCCAACAACCTATGGAGGTACAAACTTCTCAGCTTTTACTCTAAGCCAGCGATTCTCCTATAGTAGGTCCCAGGACCCCTTTACACTCTTAAAATTATTTTGAGAGGACCCAAAGCACTTTGGTTTTATGTGAGTTATATACCTATCGATATTTACTATCTTAGAAATTAAAACTGAGAAATTTTAAAATATTCATTTATTTGACCTCTTGGACCCCTTGAAAGAATCTCAGGAAGTCTCCCAGAGGTCCCCAGACCATACTTTAAGAACCTGAACTACAGTGTTGTGTGAACACAGCCAGAGGAAAGCAAAACATCCAGAGGACAAAGGATCCAGAGGACAAAGCTGCAGATTTCAATTCAGAGGTTCCTGGAACCAAGTCAAGCACTCACCGCTGGTAGGTGATCTTCTGAACTGCAGACCCATCACATTTTAGCTTAGCATGAGGTGTGAACTCAACCGGGGTTAGCTGCTGACTCAGTATGGGAATTGGAGTAGCCGCATAGCCCAAGGGCAATCAAAGGTTGTCATAACCTAGCAAACACAGCTTATTTATGGGGCATGGGTCAGCATCCTTCTAGACCTCAGCAGGACACCCCCACCAAAGTCTTCTTCTCCCTTTCCATAGGAAATAGCTATTACATGCCCCCAAATGCTTTGGAACAATAGTCACCAAGGAGCATCATGGGTAAACTGTTATTCAGGGTTTGATGGATGCCACCTCTTCTGCTAACTAGTGATTTTGTTGCTCCATCACCGAGGAAATCTGGCTCAGACTTTTGAAGGGGGCCACCTTGTAACTTTGCCTCCTCAAGTCCAACACTGGTCTTGATCCATGATGTAAACTATGTTCCCACAACCCATTTACCCAAACCTGCCACAAGCCAGCCACTACTTTTGCCCAGCATGCTAAACTGGCACTGATTAGCTTCAACCTTTGTTAGCTTTTTGAACTGACATTTAGTGATCAATTCAGGCTCTCTCTTAATGTATGTCCACCTTAAAAACTTGCTAATTTGGTAACCAGGTTAATGGGTTGTATGAAAAGCCAGAGAGTTATATGGCAACAGGCACAGGGGCAAAGTAGGAGTCATACTTTGACAAGAGCGAGGGTCCCTGTGGTTCTCCGCTCTATTCCAGACTATCCCAGAACCCCCCATGACCTTCAGCTGTGTGCCAGACTATATCTCCCAGAATCCCAAGCTAATGAAGGATGCAATGTTCTTTGCCAATCTGAAAGCTGTCAGATAGCCACTTCTAACTTGTGAAGACATATTGAAAAATGTAAAGGCAAGATTGTTCGCCAAGGAGTAATGCAATTAAAAAGAAAAAAAAGGGAGAAAAGTCAGACATATTAGGTTATCTGCATCGATGTTCTGTCTGCTCTGCTGTTTTTTTTTCTGGCAGGCAGATATCCTTCCCACAAAAATATTTGTCTATGGGCGAGACAACAAGAACTGGGCAGCACTTAAACATATCAATAAAAACAATGCAAGTCAGGGAGGGGCCTCATGACCCCCAGGATGGTTCACAATATATTTCTCTCCATCCGCCCCCCCCCAATAGAATCCCAATCCCAATAGTTATGAGAGTGGTTGTGTAGTGCCCCCTACTGCTCAGAAGTAAACAGGACATCTACAGAGAAGCTTTGCTCAAATTATGGGCCCTATGCATTTCAAAATTTTATTTTATGCTGTCAAGTCAAGGTTGACTCCTAGCAACTGCCTGTATTGCTCCCTGCAGATTTCTTGGCAAGATTTTGGAAGTGGTTTGCCATTGTTTCCTTCCTAGAGCTGGCACAGAATGACCGGCCCAGGTCTCCCAGCTGGCTTTGTGCCTAAAATAGGACTAGAATTTACAGTCCCCAGCCTGGGGTCTCAAACCAGCTATCGACCCTATGGATACAGAGCCCACATGTGACCCAGATGTGGGATGCCTCAAGACATTTGCAGGGCCTTCTCAGTGGTGTCCTCTGGCTATGTTGAATTCTCTCCCAGATGCCTTGCAGGCAAAACCATGAACCTGTAGGTTTCTGAGATGAATCTGTTCACCCCTAAGCAGTCTGGCCAACCTGTCCCACTGCAGATGTTGTGAGGCTTCAATTCCCAGCAGTCTCAGCTAGCCTGATCAAGGGAAAGAACTGCTGGGAACTGTAGTTCAGAGATTATCCAGCTCTATAATGGCTGAATCTATGCTGCTGTATCTTTCTTACCGCTCTTTTCTCCAATATATATGATTCAGCGGTGAGCATATTTGTTAAATGCTTTTGTTTTCCCCGCTTGAGATTATTGATTGAGAAGTACATATTAAAACTAAAACGTATTTGTTTTAAATCACCCTCAACCAGTTGCAATCCATCAGTTTCGAACACTAATGTCGAACACAGTTCGACCGAAATCCTAAAAACCTAGCTAACCAAGATTAAACTTAACTGATTTCGGTGTGCATGCCTTCAAGTTTTGTTTGGTTCATGTATGGTTCAATGCACTGGTCAAAGCTCCAAAAAATGGGTTAATTAAATAATTAGGGTAAACTCAGAGGATACCAATTAACCTGGTATCATGTCCAGGTCAGTAGCTAACGTGAAAGAAGTAGAGCGAATTCTGGAACTTCCAAAACAGGGTGGGTGGGCAGCCCAGCACAATGGGGAAGAGAGCCAAAAAAGAAATATTTCACGTGGACCGAAGAGTCTCAGGATGATAGACAGGCACCGAAGGGGACGTGCACACTGTAGAATGATAGATGCAGAAAAGAGACTCATGAAACCCAAGGAAATTCCATCTAAGTAAATTATACCTGGCCAAAACAAATCAATGGTCCTCCGAGAGCCCTTGGCCCCAACGTAGTCAGAGATGTGACAGATCCTTGCCTGTAAAATAACCCACAGTCACAAAAATATGAGATGGGGAGATGGAGGAATAAGCAACCAGCTTTTATCCAGGCTGTGAGCAAAGAGGCTGTAATCACAAATCAAAGCCCCGGTAAGGCCTTGCAACGTGCGCTTGGTCTCAATGCCCCTAAAAGTTCGTTCCATTGCAAGGGAATGGCTGTGAATATATGTCTCTGACAGCCATCCTGGGCCCTCGCTGGAGGTTGTCTGGACTTGCTTTTCTCCACAGGCCTGAGAGGTGATCAAGGTCTCCATTTGACCAGCGGGGAAAGAGTTTGCCGGCTGGAGCTGCAGACGAGATCAATGAAAATACATCATCTTTCCACATTTAGAAGCAGGGTTGTTGTTGTTGGTTTGTTTTTGTTTTACATTAGCTACAGGTTTCGTCTTAGCTTCTCTCTTCCAACCCCCAAGCTTATTATACAACTCATCCATGCAAGTCTTGAGATGTGGGCCTGTGGGAAGGGAGAGATACTGATATACATATGGGAGGGCCCCATCATAAGAAGTCTGGTTCTCTCTTCTAGAGCAGGGGTCTTCAAACTTGGCCCTTTTATGACTTGTGGACTTCAACTCCCAGAATTCCTCAGCCAGGCACGCTGGCTGAGGGATTCTGGGAGTTGAAGTCCACAAGTCATAAAAAGGGCCAAGTTTGAAGACCCCTGTTCTAGAGGATGAGAAGAATCAAGGCTTATCCTCCAAGGAAAGCCCACCATACAGAGAGGATCCCAAACGTTATTTCAATAATTTGGGGACACTACAGGATAGGATTATGTTAGTTGATGGGAACTAGTATCCATTTTTATTCAAAGATAGAAGCTTTCGTGATTATGGAAACTTGTGTCTTTTGAGAAAATTGGCTGGTCTGGCAAGGAGCTGTCAGAATCTTTGTTTTCAGTAATGTTGATTTGTCCACATTCTTCTCTTTGATTCTGTTTACTAGACCTGAATGGAAAACATTGTCAGATTATTTCAAAGGCTGAAGGAAACCCTAGTTGTGCTTGCTCACCCAACCCCATGGGAGCAGCTAGATGACCTTAACTGATTAGCCCCCTTCCCTTAGACATCCTTGCAACAGGATCAAAGTAGCATAAATCACCTCCATCTGCTAAAAAAAACCTACATGGTTGGGTGCCAGGAAGAAATCCTGCTCATTTCAAAAGAGATTTTATTTTAAAACTCCTTCACGTTGAAATAATACTTACAAGAAAGCAATGTCTTAATTTCTTACTAGGTAGGAAATATTAGCTGCTTTTTTATATCTTGATCCCGACTTTTCCAAATATACAAAACAACTCCCCAGAATTCACCAGGAGACTGTGAGAGGAGAGAGGAGTATTAGATACGTACACCGCTTTGAACTGTTTATAAAAATAATAAAGATGGGATATAAATCAAATAAAAAATAATAATTCCTGATATTTTCCCTTGGGATTCAATGCAAGTGTATAAACCAGAGTAGACTGTGCAATGAAAAACTGTACATTTACACATACGCATATCCCTTGGCTGCTGTGTAACTAAAAATATCACAGTATTGTATACATGCATTGTATTCTCTGAAATTCTCTGAAAAAGCCTTCCAAAAGCCAATTCTCTTTCATCTAAAAAGAATAAGGCCTGCAAGGAAACAAATGCAAGATTTTGTTTTTCTAGCCACCGTCTCTGAACTGACACAGAAACACACACACACACACACACACACACACACAAAGACCCAGAGTCTGGTAGCATCTTTTGCAACCTACAAATTTCATTCAAAAACGGGAGCTTTTGTGCAACTGGTGAAACGAGCTACAGCCTTTTCATAAAATTCGTTAGGTGGAAAAAAGTACTACCAGACACCTTTTTTTTCCCTTTTTTCTTTTTGTTCCCATAGACAGACGAACACAGCTCTCCTTTAACTTCTACAAACTGATCGTTCTTGCTGTTATGCTGTTACTGTCCTCAACTAAATACAAGGGATGTGTGAAGGGTTTTTTTTCCCCCCAAGGCCAAGGACAAACTCTGAGCTTTTCATGATCAGCCAGGGGCTGGATTCTATAAACCAAAGGAAGCAGTGACAAAGAAATGGCTTAGGCCAGAATAAAAACGAAAAATATTTGCCACAGAAAAGCTACGGAGAAAGTCAATCCCCCCTCTTTCCCCCCCCACTTTATCTTTAAAGTAGGGGCTTTATAGCATCGGCTTTCTTTAGGGCTGATTACCATATTTGAGTAGCAGATCAGGAACTACATTTCTAGGGGACGAAGCCAGGAGAAAAATGAGATTTAATTTACATTGAACTACAATTAAAATTAAGCTCAATTAAATATATATTTCGTAGGGTTATTCCCTGTGTAGTCCGCTTCTTCCACATGACAAATTCCAATTTGGGGAGAAATGTTTTTGGAGAAATTGGGAGAGCAACGATCAATTTCAGGGGATTGATTGGTAGTCCTGGATTTACAGCCACAATTGAGGCCTAAATTTCTGTTGCTAAGCGAGACAGTTGTTAAGTGAGTTTTGCCCCATTTTTATGAGCTGTCTTGCCACAGTTGTTAAGTCGAACATTGGAGTCGTTAAGTTAGTAACAAGGTTGTTAAGCAAACCGGGCTTCCCCATTGACTTTGCTCGTCAGAAGGTGTCCATGGGGATGCCGCAATGGTTGTAAGTGTGGAAAACGGTCCTAAGCCATTTTTTTTACTGCCGTTGTAACTTTGAATAGTTACTAAATGAACTGTTATAAGTCAAGACTACCTGTATATGGTCTCTTGGGGCTTCAAATGTTGAACCCTTGCAAATTACTATCATATCACCAATGATTTGGGTGCTCTCCTGCCCCAATATTGATTCATTACTCAGAACCGCCTTCATTTCTTAAAAAAAAAATATAATCCAATGTTCTTACGAAAAGCTTTCAGATCTGAGAAAATCATTTCTCAGAGCCAGCTGTACCTGTGTGTGTTGTGTTGGTTATATTTTTTCTAACAGCTCAGCTCTAGACTGTCTGGGAAGCAGCAGGCTACGGTCAAAATAAGACATAAATCACCCACACAGTGTTATTTGTCCAGCCATCCTCACAATTTGGTATTAGGGATTGTGCAAAGCTGAAGAAGCTTCTTGGATGAGAAGCGAAATGTCTTTGAGGGAAAACCAAGAAAGTCCAGTTGCCTTTTGAAGGAGCACCTTTTGGGACAGCCGTGATTCTGGATGACTAAGAAACTCCATAGATACTTGGCTTTGAAGATGCTTTGAGCGAAACACCATCTTAAAGAATGACTGGCCCAAAGTCACCCAGTTAACTTTCCTGCCTAAGATGGGACTAGAACTCACCGTCTCCTCAATATCTGGCCCAAAATTACCCAGACTCATCATTCCTGCTGACTGATCCAAAGTCACCCAGCTGGCCTTCATGCCTAAGGCAGGACTAGAACTTACAGTTTCCTGGTTGCTAACCTGGTGCCTTAACCACTCCAAGGGTAGGCAACCTCAGCTCTTTTATGACTCGTGGACTTCAACTCCCAGAATTCCTGAGTCAGCATAGCAGAGTTGAAGTCCACGAGTCATAAAAGAGCCGAGGTTGCCTACCCCTGCACTAGACCAAACTAGGTTTTTATTTTTGGTTTATTGTTTCTTTTCTGTCTGTATTGTTGCTGGTGTGAGCTGCCCAGAGTGATAGCATGGAAGAGAGGCAGCCATATAATAAGCACCCGAAATACGGATGACCATTTTAATTGTTCTCTTTCTCCCCCTCCCTCCCTGACGTCCACTCGTCTCAACACATCTCTCTCTGAATGTCTGCCCACCCGACTCCTACCCATCATGCACCCGACTACATTCCAGAATTGGAAGAACTCTGGCACACTGAAGCCCATGTCAGTTGGCATGTCCCCATCAATTTGCGTATTGACTTGCAGCCCATTAACATGCCCCACGTAGCCTTCTGCATGGAACAGGTGCCAAAATGCTGCTGGTAAACACGTTCCCCTTGTTCCACAAGCTTCTGTTTCTGAGAGAGTGGCCCTCAAGTGTGAAACACCCGTGCCAGACCTGGAAAGGTCTTGATAGCTGATGGACTTTGAAACCACAACATCAGGAAAAGCAGACTCTTGTCTTTCCTCCATTCCTTTCTTTAGAACTTCCACTTTCCCGCAGGTTTTGCCAATTCCTGACCAGAATTCATGAATTCTTGAGTCCATGAAATTCATTCCCAATCTCTTCTCACTTTTACCAGTAGACCTCAACTTATCACAACAATTGGGCCAAGAATTTTCCAGGGTTAAGCAAGGGGGCTGTCAGGTGCCCAATTTTGTAAATCTTTTTGGTCAAAGACGTTGAAAGAAATCACTGGAGTTGTTTAAGCCAATCAAATGGTTGTTAAGTGAAACACCAGCTTCCCTCCTTGACTTTGCTTGTCAGAAGCCAGCTGGGGAAAGCTGCAAATGGTGATCACATGACCCTGTGATAAATACTTGCCATAGTTGTAAGTGTGAGGACTGGTTGTTAAGTCACCTTTTTCACCTTAGCTTTGAACAGCGGCTAAGTGAATGGTTATAAGTTGAGGACTACCTGTACATCTTTCCTAAAATACTACTCTAGTCTTCTCTTTCCTTGATGACAAGAGTCCTCGCATCCTTCCCTTCTCATTTTCATTCAGTCGTTTGACACCCAAGTTATTCCAGCCATATGGCCTTCCTCTTTTATTCCCTGGACAAGAAACAATGGATGGAAACTAATCAAGGAGAGAAGCAACCTGGAATTAAGGAGAAACTTTCTGACAGTGAGGAGAATTAACCAGTGGAACAACTTGCCTTCAGAAGTTGTGGGTGCTCCATCACTGGAAGCTTTTAAGAAGAGACCTGTCTGGAATGGTATAGGGCCGTGGTGGCGAACCTATGGCATGTGTGCCACAGGTGGCACGCAGAGCCCTCTCTGTTGCCACGCACGCCATCGCCCCAATCCTAGGCTTTCAGCGGGGTTTTATAAAACCTTTTCCTTTAGGCCACCGCCACTGCGTGTGAGGGGAAAAAAAGGTTCAAATCAATCAATTTCAACTTCTCACGAAAAAAAAAAACCTTGCAAAGTTGGAATTGGTTGATCAAAGTTTATAGTCCCACCCAATCTGCTGTTACCACTGCAGCCACGCCCACCCAATGGGCCACACACCCCATGGGCCACGCCCACCCAATGGGCCACAGCAACCCAATTGGCCATGCCCAGCTGACACCCAATGATACATAAGTCGGTTTTGGGTTGCAGTTTGGGCACTCGGTCTCTAAAAGGTTCGTCATCACTGGTATAGGGTCTCCTTCTTGAGCAGTGGGTTGGACTAGATGACCTCCAAGGTCCCTTCCAGCTCTATTATGACACAGTAATCCCATAGCTGGCTTCATGTCCTCATTTGGTTGGATCCTTCACAAAGTTAACATTTTATGACCCTTTCTCACGTTTCTTTCTATGTTTACGGTCATCCTGCTCTTCAGCAGCCACTGATCTGTTCTCCGACATGATTTCAGCTGGGCTTTTTCTTATTTCAAAGTGTCTCCCAGGATATTCCCTCCATAATTCTGTTTTATCTGTCCTTAGACCATCTTTTCCGAGGAAGATTTGGCTCGCCAGACCTGATTGTATCCAAGCCAAAGCACATGTACCTGAAATAAAACTGCCATGTTCATGGAGTTTATCAGCTGAATCACCTTTGCAGCTGTGAAGTAGAAACATATTTCTACTTCTTTCTTAAAAAAAAAAAAGCAAACAGGAAATCCCGGCTTTCTAGATCAGTTATTCCTCAACCTTGGCAATTTTAAGAGGTGTGAACTTCAATTCCCAGAATTGGCCAGCCAACAAAGTGAGTTGAAGTCCACAGTCCTTAAAGTTGCCAAGTTTGAAGACCACAGTTCTAGATTCTGAAAAGAGTGTCAATTTAGGCAGCTGATCAAAAGGGATTACAGGGTTGTAAAAAGGGGGGGGACCAATCGCTTTGTAATATCTATGACCTATCTGTGCAAAATCTTCTCCAACTTGGCAGTTTCAAGTGGTTTCTGATGACAACTGGCCATCATCTGTGCAAGAAATCCTGAACGTACAACACAACTGGGACCAGAATTTACATCACCAAGCAATGTAAGTGAGTTGTGACCTTTTTATTGCCATGTTCTTAAGCAAAGCACTGCCGTTACCAAGTGAATCATGCAGTCATTAAGCAAATCCAGCTACAAGTGGCAATCACATGATCCTCGGATCGCATGACCCCAGGCTGTAACTGTCATAAATATACATTCCAGGTACTAAGTGCCTGAGTTTTGATCACGTGACCATTATCTGCAACGGTCGTAACTGCGAGGACCAGTTGCAAGCCCCCTTTTTTTTCCAATGCCATTGTAATTTCGAAGGATAGCAAAATGAATCAGCTGCAGGTTGAGGGCAATCTTTGCCTTCTGTGATCTGTCCATGGTCCTTTTCTCCAGCTGTCTACCCCTTTCGGGTGTTCTGTGCACAGCCAGGATTCCGTATGGCTGACAATTACTGCCTACTACAAATTGAGAGGGTTTTAAAAAATGAACAGAACAAATATATGAACTGCAGGGCTACGAAGGGATAACACAACGGCAATTTTCTGCCTTTTTGATCACTTGCTTCCCGGGCCCACTTCACGTGCAAAGTATTTAGGTTCCCCCCCGCACAGTATCAGTCTTTCAAGGCACCTGTTTGTTTCTTTAGAATCCGCATATTTCATCCTAACTTGCGCATTTAAAAACACCACCCACCCCCAACCTGGCAATACTTGCATCGTTCCGCAAGCTCCATTGAAATCCATGGCTTTCTTTCTTTCAAGGAAACCTGCATAAAGCTGAAGCTCTGGAGCAATTGTATGGTGAAGGCCTGCGTGAACTTCACACTGCTGGGGGTGGAGGGGGGGGGAAGAGGAGGGGGCTGCAAAATGCAATACAAATGTCTTCCTAGCTGAGGAAGCTTTCAGAATCCTAAAGTCTGTGCTTCTTGGGTGAAAGTTGTGTTTGGATCACCACAATCGGAAGCTGGCCTTTTTGCCAATCTTGCTAGTTGGAAAAATAAAATAAAATCAGCCAACTTGCATTGCTCTTCCTAGAATCTCTACAGAGCTCATCGGATTATTCCTCCCCCTCCTCCTCCCCCCTACCCCCTCAAAAGCCCCTCCCCCTCCACTTTTTTCTATTGATTCTCCTGCAGTCTGTTAAGGAATCCTGACTCGGCACTAACCTACTAAGCCAGCTCCAGCATCCCCGTGGTTCATGTTGAGACAGTTTTATCTGCCTTGCATTCCAACCAAATCTCATCTCGATCCAGCCTGGTCAGAGCAGTCTTACATCTAAGGCAGGACCACAAGGGCGCCTCTTTGAACAGGATCAGGGTTTTGTTCAGGAGAGGGGGAGGGGGTAGTCAGCCTAGTGTCCTCAAGGAGCCGTTGATCTTTCTCCTTGGTGTGGTTACCCTCTGCATCGCTGGGCAGTGCAAATACAGTAGGAAGCAACAGTAAAGGGGGTGAGGGGCGTTAGAGGGCTTTCAGAGGGTCAGCTGAGGGAGGGGGGGTGTCACTGGATCATCAGTGGGTGAAAGGCTAGATTAGATAGGTTGCTGAGTCTCCTGCAGGAGACAAGGGCAAACATTGGAACCATCGTAGGACAACAGAGGTTCGTCTCCAAAAGAGCAGAGGTAGACACCATGGGTTGCGGGCGGCATTGTTAGTAGTGGAATTCAAAAATGGAGGAAGAGGAGGAGGAAGGGGAGTAAGAGGAGGAAACTTGTGCAAATTAAAAGGGGAGCCAGAAGAAAACCGACACAAAACTATAACTAAAGGTATTCCCATGTTGCTACTGTTCTCCATTCCCCAGGCCCTCCAAAGTGCTTTGCGGATCATGTGCAATCATCTTCAAACTTGCCATCAAAGAGCACATTTTGTTCTGCAGTAACAAAACTCCCCTCATCTCCACCACATAAAAGGGTAAGAGATTGATCCGTGCCCTTTGTAGTGTGTGTTATCTGGTCATGCACTCACACACCACTTCCAGAGGAAGCACTGCCGACCCGCCAGCCTGCCGTTCCCCTTAAAAGACCCAACACCTAGGCACAGGGAGACAAAATGGAGTAGGAGTGCCTTTAAAGGAGACCTCTCCCAAATTTGCCCCCTCTCCCGTCTGGACGTAGCTGAAGGGGAAAACGATCCAACGCACACAGTGCAATCTCCTTAACTCTAACTTAATTAATTCAGTTTTAGTTACATGTAGATTTCCATTAAATCAAATTTTGCTTTTGTCCTGGCTATGTCCACTTGAAAGAGATGGGACCTAGGCGCACCATTCAAAACACTCTTGAGGGGGAAAGAAATAATAATAAGACAAATCTGTCAGAATTGTACTTGAACTGGGTTTTCCAAGAAGTAGAACTGGCAAAATATGAATCTCTTAGGAACCCCTCCATGGAGTCTCTCTCTCTCTCTCTCTCTCTCTCTCTCTCTCTCTCTCTCTCTCTCTCTCTCTCTCTCTCTCTCTCTCTCTCTCTCTCTCTCTCTCTCTTTCTCTTTTTAGAGGGATTTCTCAGACACCAAGGTTGGAAAAAGCTTGTCTGTTATTCCGGCAACCTGTTGTCAATCAAGGAGAGCTGGAACACTCCAAGGTACGCACTCTCTTGCCTCAAAGCATAACACAGCGCTTTCTTTCATGTACCTACCAGTGCTCAAAATGCTGCAAACAAGTTTTCCAAACACAGATTTCTTTTTTTTTTCCCAAAGGAAGACTACACAAGTGACAAATAAAAAATTAACAGGATGCCAGTCTGGCTTGTCCAAAATGATATTAACTTGCCACTCAAAGTGGTATAAACATTCAGATCAAGGACGGTGGAAAAAGTAGCTTGCAGTGTCTCTGGGCCTTTTGGAGCAAACCCGTTCTCTGGTCATTCATAAGGGCTAGAAACTTTGTAAAGTCGTGTGCTTCACATAGAGACGGACACAGAGCTGGGGTAGAGATGAGTTTATTCTGAACAGAACGAACTGGGGAAACAGGGACGCCTGGCGTTTATTTGTACCTGCCCAGGTGGATGGCATCCAATCAGTTCAAACCTGGGCTTCCTGCCAGTGCAGGTGACAATGGGTGTAGATCCTGGCTTCCCACCAGGCTGACCATGCCTGGGGCTGTCAACAGCTTAAGTCATTAGGCTTATCCTGAGTGAGCAGTCATCGCCCGGAGCTGTCCAGCCCCTCTGCTGATCTGCACCATCAGCCTCCTGCTGTGCTGTCCTTTGTGTATGCTGGGAGGCATACACTGCAAACTTAATTCCCTCCCTCTTTGTTTATTTTCATCTCTCTGTATCAGAACATTAATGAGCTGCATGAAGAAACAAAGCAGCCATTATCCTCCATACCTGAAGAAACAATTTCCATCAAAATATTAGATACGCTGCATAATGCAGGTCTTCTTAGCTTATTTTCATTAAAAATATAACAGAATGATTATGAATCAAACTTTGTCAATGGCGAGATAATTAAAAATGTAAATGCGACTAGCCTTTCTTTTCATCTCTACTGGTTCTCTCTGGCCTCGTGCCCTTCACATGTAGGACAATCCAGTACTGGATGAGGATTATGGGCCACAGAGATTCAAGTGGGGAAGGAGCATTTACACAGCCTATCAAAGTTATCAGGCCAACTACAAAACACGGCAGATTCCCAGTTAGGTAACCTCCAGACTTTTATCCCATTCTGAAATCATGCAATCTCCAAAGGCAGCTGCAGTCTTCTAAGGTTCACTAAAAGCATTTGAACATCATGCTCAACCAAAGTGACTTCTTTGGTTTGGCCTAGTTTATTGCGAGAACCCAAGCTGTATGGTTTGTTAGTTATGGACCATGGTGAGCCTAACCAGCCAATCAGGGGCATCCATGAATAGGGCTGTATATGGAATGTTGCAATGCCCTTCCCCTTTTGTAGGAGGGGCGTGCATATTCAAAAGGGGAGGGGCCTGCATCACCACATTCTATCTGCCATTTTTTTTATGCCCCTTCTGGTTAATGACCCTGGTAGATTGATTGGGGTCACATGTTGCCTGGTGCGCCCCCCCCCCCAATATATATACTCCACAAGGAACAAATCCTGATGGTAGGATCTCACAACAGATTAAGCCCAAATAATTGTGGCAGAATCACAGCTAAGCAAACCATAGTTTAGCATTATTATTTTTTTAAAAAAAATATCACCACCACCACCCCATCACACACCTCTTCATCTTTGAAGCTTGGGCAAACCCAAACCTCTGGTTAAATTTATGGTTCAGCGTGTTGTGTGAGCTCAGCAAATTTGCTGATTCTAGGTTGAAAGTGTTGTGCAGATGAAACCACCTACTAATAATTTGTGTTAGGGCGAGTAAAGGATTAACCCATCAGTTTAGCTTTTGCTATTTTTAGCTGGTCATCTAAGCATCCATCAGCCACCCGCTCTGTCTGCCCAACCAGGCCTACCGAAATGCACTCTGATGCACTGCAATTCTCTATTTATCCATCCAAGACTTGGCTACCTTTCAAAGCTACAACTGGATGCCTTCAGCTTGGTGGACGGTAAGTCCACGGTCTATTATAAAAAAGCCGCTCACCTCCCTGAGCTTAAGGCAGAGAAGAAGTCACAAGGAGAACGGGGAGCGCACTTGTGATTGAAGTTGTCCTTTTCATTCAGAAAATAGATGGAGTTAGGCCAGAGCTTTGATTTGCCTGCAGGTGTTATTTCAGGACCATCTTCCTTTGAATAAATCCCTGAGATACAATGACAGCAACCCAGCGCTCTAGACTTCTCTATTATATTACATCCTGCAACTGTGATGTAAAAGAAGGGCTAGTTTGGGGAGATAAAGTTTCTGTGATTTGCATTTGATTTGGGTGGCTTGGAGAGCTACAAAAAAAAAAGCAAGCAGATTGCCTGGGTGTTGCTGCTTCCAGAACTTGTCAGTTCAGTTTGGTAGGATGGGATGTCAAACACAGACACACAGACACACAGACACACACACAAAACACACACATACACACAGGCGTTTCACTTAGAAAATCTTGCTGGGTCCTTTCTTTAACACCTAGAACAGTGTTTCTCAACCTTGTCCACTTTAAGATGTGTGGACGTCAGCTTGCAGAATCCTCCAGACAGCAGTGCTAAGGGGAAATTCGCCACGCTGGCTAGGGAATTCTGGGAATTGAAGTCCAAGCACCTTCAAGGGACAAGGCTGAGAAACACTGATTTGGAAAGTTCTCTTCAGCCTAAGAAACCCATGAAAAACCCCATTATCTGAAAGGCAAAAGAAGCTACCCAGGCTGTGTAAATGCAGTCATTTTAATGGATAAACGCTGCGTAGTCTGCTTGTACCATATACTGAGTCATAAACTAACCAAAAGGACTAGTTTCATGCCACACATGGCAGCCATCAAAAAAGTGAAACAGGGTTAACTGTAACTGAACCTGCTCTAGAGGTTCAGTTATAAACTGCTTAGAGACAGTGGTAGGATTCAAATATGCAAATAACCGGTTCTCTGGGTGGATGCCACTTCCGGAAGTCCATTCTGAGCCCGGGCAACAAAAAATTAGCTACCGGTTCTGCCGAAGTGGTGCGAACCGGCTGAATCCCACCACTGCTTAGAGAGGGCTGTGAAGTAGTATATAAGTCTAAGTGCTATTGCTGTATGAATACTGCCATGAGATCTGTAAATATTTGTGGAAATCCAGCCAACAGCCCCATTTTTATGATAAGCGATGTGGTGAATGACAGTTCGGATGCTCCCTCAGCATCCGAACTGTTTGAGGGGTCCTCAAACTGGCTGGGGAATTCTGGGAGTTGAAGTCTACAAGTCTTAAAGTGGCCAATTTGAGGACCCCTGCCCCAGGGTGTTCTAACCATAGAAAAATGCATGCCAGTTGCCAAGAGCCCAGAATTGGATCTTGTGACTCTGGGGAATGCCTTGATGGGCATAAGTGTGAGGACTGGTCTTCAATCACTGTTTTTCAATATTATTGTAACTTTAACCTGTTGCTAAATGAATGAGTATAAGTTGAGGATCCCCTGTATATTGTAATTTGGGATCTGCCCAAAGTGTGTTTCTCGTTTAGCAAGGTTAACATCTCAAGAATTTTTATTTTTTATTTTATGAATTTATTTTTATCCTACTTTATTATTTTAGGGGGCAAACACATCCAACCAGCTGAATCCCACCACTGCTTAGAGAGGGCTGTGAAGTAGTATATAAGTCTAAGTGCTATTGCTGTATGAATACTGCCATGAGATCTGTAAATATTTGTGGAAATCCAGCCAACAGCCCCATTTTTATGATAGGCTATGTGGTGAATCACAGTTCGGATGCTCCCTCAGCCTGCATGCCCTCCCTTTTGGTTCACACCTCTATTTTATTCCTTTTTTTTTCTCTTCAAAGCCACAGCCCAATGCTGCTCATCTAGGAACAAACAAGAAAGAGTTGCAGTTAATGGTCTTACCATGACTTACAAAGGCTGCACTTACATAACAAGCTAAATTTGCGTTGGTTTAACTTGGTTTCGTTTTTAGAGACTTAATGGGTTGTGTGAACCCAGAAGAATTAATTAGTTTATGGTTCAAGGTGTGTATTATGCAAACTCTTAAGATGGTTTGATTTGATGTTGTGTGAATGCAGACTAAGTCAGTGTGCTTCAGATGTAGACAACATGGTGAATGAAGCCACAATATGGCCGGCTGTGCCATGAAGAAGAGTCGGCCCACACAATTATTCTCTGCGGTAAAATTATTTCATACAACGGCATACAAAGTTATGGCCTTTCCAGAATAGAATCTTAATAGCGACATCACATCATGTGCCATTATTTACAGAAGATTTTCCTAACCAGAAAAACTTTGGGCACCTTGGGAAATATAAAGAGGGGAGAAAATAATCCTGCAGAACATTAAAACCCAAAGCCACGTTTTGCAATAGGGGATCGACCAGAGGCTGCTGCTAAAAAAAAAAAAATCAAGCCCCTTTTGAATAAGGGATTTGCATATCAAATAACATGGCCACTCCGAGCAGCATTAATTTTAACTTCTGCTCCTGGATCCCAAGAGTGGGGAGTCTGCGTCATTTGCCAGGGCCTCAAGACCAGTTCAAACACTACAATGCACCCAGTGGAATCTGCTTCTTTGTGGTGTTCTTATCTTGTTTCTCAGACAATGAATGTTTTCTGAAACAATGCATATGGATAAGACCAGCCACTCCAGAGAAAGGGATGGTGGCAACATGGAAAGGAAGGAACTGACTTGATCCAGTCCAGCACAAAGCCACTTATTCTACATCAGTGTTTTTCCAACATGGCCACTTTAAGAGGTGAGGAACTTCAACTCCCAGAATTCCCCAGCCAGCCTGGTTAGTTGAGGAATTCTGGGAGTTGAAGTTCCTCACCTCTTAAAGTGGCCAGGTTTGAGAAGCACTATTCTGGATGGAGCTAGAAAGGTACAGCCACGTTCTGGGAATTCTTTATGATCTGCGGATGTTACTGGATCTCCATTAGACAGCAAAGGCAAGGAATGCCTTGGTACAACTACATGGACAACATCAATAGTGCCTTTCTAGGCCAAGCAGATCCAGTGATGGTTATCCCTGCCTTGCTTACATTACTGTTAGACATCTTCAGCACAACTGACAGGTGCCATTTTTGAAAACTATCAGGAAACTTCAATGGTTCCAAACTCTGATAGGTGGGCTGTTCACCAATCCATGAAAACACGGACAGCGTGACCTTGTCAAGTTTGTAGGAAGAGAGTTTTTCCTTGCTTCGCTCCCTCGGGAATGACACTTGGTCTGTAGTATTTCCATTTTTAGGAAAGGCATTAAGACATTCAGCCATGTCTTTGGAGTCCTAGCACTAATCATTTTAATGTGTTATTTTTACTGGGCTTTTAATTGTTGATATTTCATTTGAGAATATTAACAACCTTCAGTGTGTCCTTTAGGCAAAATGTGGGAGATGTGCTGAGAAACAGTTAAGAGAAAATAAGCTAGATAGGCTAGGATGGTTGATTGTTACCTTCAATTCAACTTCTTTATTGGGGTGGGTGGGGGGGAGTGGATGTCAAAAGTCAATTGATGGTCCTTACTGCCTAGCTAATGGATTAGATCAGAACATCAGCAGGATCCAAAGATCAGAAGCAGCAGGAGAAAAATGCCAGTTTTGCTGCTTCCCCCTCGTTCGGGACAAGCAAATGCAAAGAAGTGCTATAATGCTTCCTCCCAGGGCTTTTTTTCTCATAGAATGCTCAGAACGGCGTTCCGGCACCTTTTTTGGATGGAACCTTGTAGGATAGACAAGGCGGGTTGTATGACATGTGTGAGGTTTTTTTTATTTTTTATTTTAATTCCATTTATATCCCGCCCTTCTCCAAAGACTCAGGGCGGCTTACAAGCTTAGCAGTAGCCTTCATTCTATGTCTATGCCTGCTTATTAGGGCTTTCACACACACACCCCAAGCGGCATTATTACAAAGTCAGCTTATTGCCCCCAACAATCTGGGTCCTCATTTTACCTACCTCGGAAGGATGGAAGGCCGAGTCAACCTTGAGCCTGGTGGGACTCGAACCTGCACTAATTGTAGGCAGCTGGTGTTACTTAAAGGAGGCATTAGCCCACTGCTCCACCAAGGCTCTTTTTAAGTTCCGGCACCTTTTTCTTTTACCAAAAAAGCACTGCTTCTTCCCAAATCTTAGAACCATCTTTGTTTTATTCACAGTACTTGTTTCACAGGCAAGAAAGTGCTCTATTGCAGATGCTTTTTTGAACAACTCTGTCTTCTACCAACACATCAAATATTCCTCCACCACAAGTTTCTCATGCACAAAAATAGACAGATTCTTTCCCGCATATCCACCCAAACAAACATTGCTAAATGGAGCGCCTTGCCAGCACCCTGATGTTTGTGCAAAGTTTCACATCCTACCCCTGACAGATGGGTCTTTTTGTCTGGCTGCTCCTTGTATCACCCTGGTTTTCATCTCCATCATCTCCTCCCACAAGGGAGGCGTTACAAATCCTGTCTTCTATTTTGTGAAGGAAATGAAAATGCTGGCTTCCACCTACAGGGCAGATGGTCATTCTTAGATGCTTCAGCAGACCTGTAAGGAAAGTTGTCCTGGGCTCCATCTGGGACAGAACAGCTGAAATTTAACGCTTCATGACTTTAGCCTCGATCCCTTAGGGAGACTGTATCCCAGGCCTTCCAAGCCATCAAGGCAGCTACGAAGAATTTGCTTCTCCTTTTCAAGCCCAAAAGAAGCTGAGACCATCCCAGCTCTTATACATTAGCTGGGTCTTATCTTCACCCATCTACTGCTCCATCCCAGGGTTTCCAGCCAACATGCTTTGGACTTCAACAGAGCAAAAACAAAGAAGGAAATATAAGCAAGACACTGCATTTTGGGAGTAGAAAAGGGAAGAGCCTTGGTGGAGCAGTGGCCTAATGCCTCCTTAAGTAACACCAGCTGCCAATTAGTGCAGGTTCGAGTCCCACCAGGCTCAAGGTTGACTCAGCCTTCCATCCTTCCGAGGTAGGTAAAATGAGGACCCAGATTGTTGGGGGCAATAAGCTGACTTTGTAATAATGCCGCTTGGGGGTGTGTGTGAAAGCCCTAATAAGCAGGCATATACATAGAATGAAGGCTATTGCTAAGCACATTGATTTTTGCTTCTTAGATTGTAAGCCGCCCTGAGTCTTCGGAGAAGGGCGGGATATAAATGGGATTAAAAAAAAAGGCAAATGAACCTCCTGACCAGAGTCCTGAGACAATTTCTATATCATGGGTTTCCTCAAACCTGGAAGAGGCCATACCTTCTGGATGGGCAGGCCAGGAAATAAAATCCTTTCTTCTCCCATTCCAGAGTGTCCAGCATACATTTCAGAGAACAAAATTGTATTTCTGTTTCATCCATTACTAGACCTTCTCAAGAACGACAGTAGATCGGAATTCCCTCAACTTCTGGTCTTCCTTCCTTCCTTCCTTCCTTCCTTCCTTCCTTCCTTCCTTCCTTCCTTCCTTCCTTCCTTCCTTCCCAGCCAAGCTACAGAAATTCATTAAAAATAAACCAGGCCAAGGTTCCTAAAAATCACATCATTAACATATCAAACAAAACCACATGCATGCTCCACCTCCATCAATACCCAGCTTCAATGCCTGGGGAACAGCCGGGTAATCACAGCCTTTTGGAAGGCCAATAGGTTGAGGACTGTCTCCATCTGTTTGGGGCCAGGGAAGATCTGGCTGTCCCATTTTTCAATTTGGCCATCACCTTCCTTTTCAATCTAGGAGGCATCCTTCAAGAATCTCTTTTTGTTGTTGTTATTCTTTAAATGACCTTTCCTCCACCCGTTTTCTTGTTGGCCACCCACCCTGTCACTTCTTCCTATTTCTCTGCAGAATTACGATGAAAAGGGTTCCCTAGGCTTTCAGAAAAAACGATGAGTTGTTTATTTATTTTTTTAAAACTTCCCTTGGCAAAAAGGTAGCGGCAGCTAAGATCAGTCCTCGGATAAGATCCTGCCGCAAGATCCTTTCTTTGCGAGAAAGTGGACATTCATCCGTCTGCTTGATTGTCTGCCCTACCTGGTTTCTATCACACACTGGATCGAGGCAGATGTCTTTTGCTCCTACTCCACAACTGCTTTGCCTTTAATCTGGAGGCTGTCTGGTTCTCCACGGATTTAATCGGGCGCCTAGAACACAAAGCTGAAATTTTGACAGGGGAACTTCCAAAAATGAAGGGAATGAGAGCAGCCAGCTTGGTTTTTATGCCTGGGGCTGGTGGTTTAACTTGTCTGGTTTCAGCTATGTCATCTGCCTTCCACATTTATGACTGATTTCAGACCTGGTTGCAGGGCAGTGACAGATCGGATTCATGTGAATTATATCATCATATTATCCAAGTGCAATAGACACTGGCAGCCATCGTTTCACACAATGCACTAGACACCAGGTTCAGAGAACACAACTGCCCTGGTAACAAATTGGGTGTCAACCTACAGAAACCACAGGACCATGCATGAAGTTCCACTTAAACATGCCTATGCACAGAAATACTCTCAACTAATTCTTAGCAGCTGCTAGAAGTTAGATGTCAACTAAATTCACCTCTGGGTGAACTGAGTATGTTTGTGGCTATGTAAGGATTCTAGGCTGATCCCTCTTTTGACTCTGCCCTTCCTTCTAAACCAACCAACTACTGGTATTCATCTACTTATGACTATAATGGAGTCCAGAATTTCCTTTGCCAAGCAAGGTAATTATTAAGTGAGTCACATCCGATTTTACCATCCTTTTTACCACAGTTGTGTGAATTCACTTAACGGCAGTTGTTAAGCGAATCATGTTGTCGTTAAGCAAAACTAGCTTTCCACATTGACTCTGCTTATTGGAAGCTGGCTAGGAAGGTCTCAAATGGTGATAACATGACCCCAGGAGAGGGGTCCTCAAACTTGGCCACTTTAAGACTTGTGGACTTCAACTTCCAGAATTCCCCAGCCAGCATGGCTGGCTGGGGAATTCTGGGAGTTGAAGTCTACAAGTCTTAAAGTGGCCAATTTGAGGACCCCTGCCCCAGGGTGTTCTAACCATAGAAAAAATGCATGCCAGTTGCCAAGAGCCCAGAATTGGATCTTGTGACTTTGGGGAATGCCGTGATGGGCATAAGTGTGAGGACTGGTCTTCAATCACTGTTTTTCAATATTATTGTAACTTTAACCTGTTGCTAAATGAATGAGTATAAGTTGAGGATCCCCTGTATATTGTAATTTGGGATCTGCCCAAAGTGTGTTTCACCTTTAGCAAGGTTAACATCTCAAGAATTTTTATTTTTTATTTTATGAATTTATTTTTATCCTACTTTATTATTTTAGGGGGCAAACACATCCAACATATCTTCGTCCTATTTTCCCCACAATAACCCTGTAAGGTGGGCTGGGCTAAGAGGGAGGAAATGGCCCAAAGGCACCCAGCCAGCTTTCATGCCTAAAGTGAGACTAGAACTCACCATCTCCCAGTTTCAAGCTTGGTGCCTTCACAACTAGGCAAAACTGGCTCCTAAAGCTTTGCCCGTTCAGTTTGTTATCAGAGAGCTACACAGCAGTTGTGAGTAATACGTGAACACAAGCCTGCTCTAGCTTTCTTCAGCAGTTAAAGTCCCATGTAGCAGATACTTGATAGCACCGCAGGAATGGCTTATGTGACTGTAAAGTGGCTGAGGAGTTGTCTTTTTGAATATGATCTACAGACACAACGCAATGAACCACAAACTATGCAGCCTCAAATGAGTGTTTTGTACAAATGCAACTTCGGGCCCCGGCTCCTTCCTCCAAGGCTTCATGATCTGAAAGGTCACAAGCAGCCAGTTGTGTTTCCCCCAAGGTGCTAACAACACTCCTGTTAATCGTGTTAGCCCAATTAAGTCAGCCACAGCTTTCTGCTTCATACATTGCACTTTGCCAAAAATCCTAGAACCGGGCGGGTTTTGTAGATTGTGCTGAAGCAGGAGCAAGGAAATGACATGATGGCTTGGAGCCATCTTTGAACTCTGTCCCATCTGATGAAACCTCCAAAGTCAGAAGCAAGCAGGGCGGCATCCTGCAAGAGCTTGCTCCCCATTTCGCCCCTGCAAGCAAGATAAGACTTGAAGTGATGAACAAGTAAATGCAAACAGGCTGGTTTAGGATGAATTACTATGGCCACATACTCCAGGTCAGAGGTCCCCAACCTTTTGGACACCAGGGACCGGTTATGTGGAGAGAGGTTTTTCCGTGGACCAGAGGGTGCGTGGTTTTGTGTGCTGACTGCATCCCGTGGATGGGGCTTTGCTTGTTTGTGCAGACCGGTTGCTGACATGCCGTGGCTTGGCACTGGTCCATGGACTGGAGGCTGGGGACCTTTGCTCCAGGTGACGGGCAAAAGCCACGTAAAGAGATGTGAACTCTGCCTTTGGGCAGCATACAGGTAGTCCCAGACTTATGACCAAAATTGAGCTCAACATTTCTGTGGCTAAGTGAGACATTTGTTAAGTGAGTTTTGCCACATATTACAACCTCTCTTGCCACAGTTGCTAACCGAATCAACGCAGTTGTTAAGTTGTTAAATGAATCTGGTTTCCCCACTGTCTTTGCTTGTCAGAAAATCGCAGAAGGGGATCATGTGACCCCGGGATGCTGTGACCGTCATAAATATGACTCAGTTGTCAAGTGTCTGAATTTTGATCATGTGATCATGGGGTTGCTGCAATGGTCATTAAGTGAGGAAAATGGTCAAAAATCACTTTTTTAATGCTGTTGTAACTTTGAATGGTCACTAAGTGAACTGTTGAACTAACTTGAGGACTACCTATGTTTGACTCCTCCTGAAATGCACTGGAGTGAACTTCAGTGTTGTTCAGTCAACGGTGCCTTAGAAGTTACAGGTAATCCTTGAGTTCCAATGATCTACTTAGCAACCATTTGAAGTTAGAAAGGCCCTGAGAAAAGTGATTTGCGACTGGTCCTCAACTTACCACCATCACAGTGTGGGAAGAATCCAGAGAAAGAAATATTTTGGGAAATATTAAAAAGGCAGAATATATTTCCCCAAAGGATCTTCAAGGGAGAAACCAACCACCCCCGCCACCCCCAAGTCTCTCTGCCCTAAACAGAAACCAGGACTGCAGAAATGCAGATGTGATCATCTTCTCAGAAAGATTGGAGCCAGGAAACTGGGATTAGAAAGACAAAGATCTCTAGAATCAACCATCCCTCACACCAAAAAAAATCCAATACTCATCAGCCACACCCGCAGGGAAGCAGGATATGACCCTTGGGACATAATAGGATTAACCCACCACCATTAGAATACCAGAAGGGCCCACTCAGACTCAGGTTAAAGTTCATGCCACAGGAACAACTCCACACAAAAGCCCAAGAAGGTATAAAAACCCACCACTCCCTACTACATGTGGTCAGCTTCCCCAGAGCCATCTTTCTGTCTGGCTCTCCTCTTTAATAAACTGCAACCTTCTTTCTAAAGCAGTCTCCATTTGGTTTATTTCCGGCTTGGACTGGACCCTGATTAAGATTTTTCTTTCAACGACAGCATCCCCATGGTCACATGATCAAATTTCAGGTGCTCGGCAGGCAGCGTGTATTTACAATGGGTGCTGCCTTCCAAGCTGATATGGTCATCATTTGCGACCTTCCCAGTTAGCTTCAAACAATCAAAGTCACGAGGAAAGCCACATTTGCTTAACAACCAAATGAGTCACTTCAGTGCAGTGGTTCACTTAACAGCTGCAGCAAAAACGATCATAAAATCAGGTATAACTCACTTAGCAACCGACTTGCTTAGCAATGGAAATTTGTAGTCCCACTTCTGATCATAAATCAAGGACTACTTGTATTATTTTATCTCCAAAACATCTGCCTGGCCACTTCAGTTTTGCAGGGGTTCCTTCAATAAAGCAACGCCATTTACCAGGATCCCAGAAGCAGTAGTGGGATTCAGCCGGTTCGCACCACTTTGGCAGAATCGGTAGCTAATTTTTTGTTGCCCAGGCCCAGGACAGACTTCTGGAAGCGGCATCCACCCAGAGAAATGGTTCTGCACATATTTGAATCCTACCACTGCCCGGAACTTCCAGAAGCATGCCTCATCTGTAGCCGCATAGGTTCCCCCTGTTATCCGGATGCCCCCCACTTAAGGAGATTAAATCAGTTTTGTGAATTCTTTGAATCTGGCAATCCTTCCCTATTTGATCAGCATTCCCAGGGCAGATGACGGACAGCAATCCATAAAATTCCCTCCATGCCTGGATTATTAACAAGGCTCATTCCTCAAAATAATAAAAGGACCCTATAGTTCAGCTTTAGTGCTAATTAACTTTGGCCTTTGAGATTGTTGCTTAATTGAAGTAATCTTAACTTGTTGCAATGCCTGTTTAAATCAGTGCTCTATTGATGAAAAAATACACAAAAGGGACAAGAGATGAGAAAGAGGAGGCATAAACCTCCTATCTATGTTTGTGAGATGATGAATGACAGAAGCTCCCATGGAGGAGGTCAAGAAAGTCAAGATGGTGACCATCTTGACCTTTGACCTCTCAAGATAAGATAAGATAAGATAAGATAAGATAAGATAAGATAAGATAAGATAAGATAAGATAAGATAAGATAAGATAAGATCATCTTTACTGTCATTTTTTACTGTGGGCACAACAGCACACATCAAAAATGAAATTTAGTTGCCCGCTCTCATAGTGAAACAGATACATGACACACTCCTAAAACATACTATATACAACATATGTATAGACCCACACCCCTACATATACATAACAATAAAATATTAAATACTGTCCATCTTGAATATATAACGCACATCTAATAGCCATCTACCTAACACTGAAGAATTTCAGCAGCATTTTAAAAACTACTACAGGCAATCCTCAACTTATGACCACAATTTTCATTGCTAAATAAGGCAATTACCAAGTGAGGCACACCCAATTTTACAACCTGTTACATTAAGTGAAAAACGCTACACTTGTTAGTGAATCATATACTCATTAAGCAAAGCTGGTTTACCCCATTGAAGCCGTTGCTTGTCGAAAGGTCACAAACAGTGATCAAATGACCCCAGGATGTTGCAATAGTTGTCCCAAATTTTGATCATGTGACTATTGGGGATCCTGCAACAATCCTACGTGCAGGAACTGCTCATAAGTTTCTTTTTTCGGTGCTACTGTAACTTTGAACAGTCACTATATGAATGGTTGTAAGTTAAGAACTACCTATATTTCATCATGGCATTCATGCTGATGAGTTGCTGAGGGCTGACTCTTACTTGATGGCAGATCGTCAATCAATCAATCACCTTCATGGACTCTAATCCCTTCATTGACTACATAGAGTATTATCTTAAGTACACGCGTAGGATGGTTGAGGCGGGTTAAGCTGGGGAAAGCAGTGTGGAAGGTACAAATAAGAATAATTACTTTCTTGATGGTAGCCATTCACAAAATATACTAGTCAATACCATATTTGAGGATGCCCTTCAAAAGTATATTAAACCCCCACAACAGGACTTTTTTCCTCTTTTACAAGATTTATCTTCCAGAAGACATCTCAGAAAAGTATTCCCACCTATTTGAAATGGAAGATTCATAAGGTGGAATTTGATCCCAGCAGTCGGAAATGAATCAAATTTAAGTCTTCAATCTTGGAGCAGGCCTGTATACAAATTTAACCCCCAACATTCCCAGGACTCTCCCTGTGATCTTTCCCTGTTCACTGGAAAACTCTGAAAATAGTTTATGAACACTTTCGGCCAAAGGGGCTTGGGATTGTTCCTTCAAACTTTACAAAGAAGGCCAAGAGGTCAAGAGATGGGATCAAAGCATACATTTGTGCTCCCTCTACAGAAACAGCATCCATTCATTAGACAGAACATATGACAAATGAAAAAAACTTGCTCAAGCTTGACCTTTTTTAAAAAAAAAGTCTTTCAATATAGCTTTTTAATTCATACAGTCTTGGATTCCCAAGCACAGCATTTCATTTTATTAATTTTATGGATTTTCTTTTCTTTTTTTAATGCCTACAAATCAATCTCGTCTTCTATCTAGTGACCACATGGACAAGTCCCTGCAATTTTCTTGGCAAGAATTTCAGAAGGAAGTTGCCATTGTCTCCTTCCTGGGGGGGTGAGAGAAAGTGACTGACCCAAGGTCACCCAGCTGGCTATGTGCCTCAAGCAGGACTAAAACTCACAGTCTCCTGATTCCGAGCCTTTAACCACTAGACGCAATATAGAGAGACAGAATTGCAGAAGAAGAAATCACACAGGCTTTGTAATTAAATTAGCACACAACCTGGGATCTCTCTAAGAAAGTGCTGTTGATCGGTATCATCACAAATCTGTACTAGGCAATCTGATTAATTGCAAGGAGTCACATTTGTTCCACTTGGCGATCTAAATTGTGCTGATCAGCTTATCTAGTTATTTTCACCGTGGATATCTGTAACTTTGCAATGTCCTGAGGCCCTAAAGTGAATCATGGAAATGAATTGAATCAACCCAGGTTGGACTCTCCCAACTCGCCAGCTTAAACAACAACACATTTGCAATGTGTAATTTATTCCACTTCAACAAATAAAGCAACGAGACATCTCTCTCCACCTTCTGAGATACAGACGTCCTGCTCAGCTTTGCTATTCATTTCCCACTGCTCAAACAAATACTGGTTGGTGAGATTAGTGCACTGCAGAAAAATTCTCTTGACCCTTTTTTCCCCCCAAGCAGTGTCTCATTTAGCACCGTGAAGACAATTGGCTATCAAAATTTGTTTGCAAAGAAAAGAGAATGTTGTTGCAATCCCATGAACAGAGTTGGATGTTCTAGTATTTCTTTGGTTCTCAGCTATAGTATATCTTAATTAATTACAAGATGTTGTTTCATATAGCTACCAGCTGAATTATCCCCAACTGGTTCTAACTATTTATTTTAATTTTTCCAATCTCATGCCTTTCAGAAATGCTGGGATCGGAACTTCCAGATTCTCAGCCACGATTAGCCAAGATGACTGAGAATTCTGGGAGCTGGGAGTTCTAGCGTATCCAAAAGGCACCAAGTTAAGGAATTCGTTTAAAAAACAAGACAGTTATGCAAAAAAAAATTGTGTGTGGAAAGTGAGATTCTCATACTTCTTTATGATGGTGAACAAAGTCTCTCTCACTCACACACACACAGAGAGACACATACACAGTGTGTGAATATCTTGCCTTATCTACAGTAGTCCTCAACTTACAACAACAAGGACCAGAATTTCTATTGCTATGCAAAGAGTCATGCCTCAATTTTATAACCTTTTTGGCCACGGTTGTTAAATGAATAACTGAGGCTGTCATGTGAATCACGTGATTGTTAAGCAAATTCAGCTTCCCTCATTGACTTTGCTTCTCAGAAGCCAGCTGGGAAGGTCACAAACTGTGATCACACAACCCCAGGACATCCCAACCATTGTTAAATGCATGGCAGTTGCCAAGCGCCCATCTGGCGTACCTGGTAAGGCTGACAATAACAGAGGATGGCTCTACGCTTTAGGCCCTGTTTACTTCCACAAAACATCTGTCCAGCCTCTATTGGGTACTGAATGCTGGGCAATGCAGAGAGGTTTAGAAATATTCTCGTGACCTAAACTATTTGAAAACACATTCTTCCTTTTTTCCTCTCTAGTATGGTCCCTCTTGTCAGAACAGTGTAGCCTTGGAGTAAAAGTGAAGTCTCTCAAGTAACCTGTTTTGAAGGTCCTTCCACTTAGGTCCTCTGATCAAGGGATCCCTAATCTGCAAACCTGGGCTCACAGATCCTGTCACAATATTGATCTGAATTGGTTTCTAGCATTTCTGCTTTTTTGTGCCATTATTGGTGGTATGGAACTGGGTATTTCCTCCTTGACCAGATGAAGTCCAGCTTAGAAATCCTGCTGGCCATTTTGTAGGCAGCCTGTCCAACCACACTTGCCTACTCTGTGGACCCGCATATTTTTAATTGCTTTCTTGATTCTAACAGTAGCCATATTGTCAAGGCTTAGAATTTGGATTTTCCATAAATCGGCACTTTCCAGTCAAGGAGGTTTGTCTCCCTCGGGGAGATGCAGACCATCCAGGCAAGGGGTGATGAAGAACCTTTTCCTTTCACTGACTTGTTTTCGTTATTTAGTTGTATTCATTTTGGACAGGGGTCTCCAAACTTGGCAACTCTTAAGACTTGTAGATTTCAACTTCCAAATGGCTGAGGAATTCTGGGAGTTGAACTCCACAAGTCTTAAAGTTGCTAAATTTGGAGACCCCCCTGATTTCGGAGTTTTTTTAGTGGAGGTGTACATTTTAAGATTACACTCAAGGGAGGTGTCATGCCAAAAGGTTTATTTTTTATTTATTTTTTTTATTTTTAATTCCATTTATATCCCGCCCTTCTCCGAAGACTCAGGGCGGCTTACAAGCTCAGCAGTAGCCTTCATTCTATGTATATGCCTGCTTATTAGGGCTTTCACACACCCCCAAGCGGCATTATTACAAAGTCAGCTTAATTGTCCCCAACAATCTGGGTCCCTGAAAGACTAGGCTTCAGTCCTTAACATTCGCAGACAGAAGAACTTTGTTACTAGATCTCTCTATTTGTTCCCTCTAACCCTTAAGTCTTCCTAAGTGACAGTAGCATTCTCCCCACACCCTTTGACCATTTCCATGGAAACTAATCAAGGAGAGGAGCAACCTAGAACTAAGGAGAAACTTCCTGACAGTTAGAACAATTAACCAGTAGAACAACCTGCCTCCAGAAGCTGTGAATGCTCTAACACTGGAAGTTTTTAAGAAGAGACTGGACAGCCATTTGTCTGAAATGGTATAGGGTTTCCTGCCTGAGCAGGGGGTTGGACTAGATGACCTCAAGGTCCCTTCCAATATTATTATTATTATTATTATTATTATTATTATTATTATTATTATTATTATTATTATTATTATTATTATTATTATTATTATTATTATTATTATTATTATTATGCTGTCAACCTTTTAGGGTAGGCCAGGTTAGGAAACAGACAATGCAAAGATAAGCAGAATCTGCTCAGTTGTTGGAGGGTTAAGAACAGAATCTTGAAAGCCTACCAGCTTTCTTCTGCCTCGTCTTACAGGTAGTCCTCAACTTACGATTGTAATGGAGCCCAGAATTGTAAGTCATAGAGGTCATTAAGCAGGTCACCAGATCACCCAAATGAATGACATTTTCATGGTGGCCATTAAGTTAACCTACTAATTCCGAATGGGCATTTTTGCCAGAAACTATAAATAAGCACTGGAAACTGGGGGGGGGGGGGGTGGGATGTCAAAAAACATGGTGATGTGACTTTAGGATGCTGCAAATAGCCACGAAGTTGTGCTGGTTGCCAAATGCCCCAAATGCAATCATTTGACCATGATATGTGTGTGTGTGTGTGTGTGTGTGTGTGTGTGTGTACATCATAACTTTGAAGTCATATCCTAAGTATCTTTTTGGGGGGCTCCATGCAACTTCAGGTGTAAATAAAAGCTACCTGGATGTTAAACAAATCCAAGTTCCTTTCTCACTCCTACCCCTTTCCTAAGACCAAGTTGCCCCTTACTTTCCCATCCCTGTTCCTGCATTCCTTCTTCAAGGCTCCCTCTGAACAGTAGCCTACTACTGAAACCCAGTACTGACCCTCAAGCCTCCAAAGCCCATGCTGACATCATTGTGACCTCTCTCCAGGACATGCAGGACATTTCAATTCTGCCTTTGAAGTGTGCTGGAAACTCATCTGCTGCTTCACTAGGCAGAACAGGGTTGGCCGACCCACCACTTGGACTTTTCATTACCTCGTCTCAGTCCAGTGACGCCACTCCTCCGCACTCAACCACAACACTTCCAGATTTACCAGCTCCCTGCATTGCCAATCACACTGAGACCGAAGCTCCCCAGATCCAGCTCTGCCAATAAAACTGCTCAGTGTGATGACACCACTGAGGTGGCACCAAGCAAAAAGGCCTGCTTGGCAATGCCACACAGCCAGCCAATGAGAACCGTCTGCTCTGCAAAGGAGGTGGGCTTTAGAACACATTCTGTCCATGCACAAAGCCCCCCTAGGACCTTCTCTGGATCTTCTCGGGCTCGACAAGGAACAACAAGGAGGAGGGCTTCTAGGTTCTTTGGGCTGAGCTTTCCAGAAAGAGTTTGATGCAGCAGACACAAACATCCCAGTGGCCTCTTAAAGGCAAGCAACTCCACCATCAGATGGATCTGACAGCTGGTGGCATAAGAGCCAGCCAAGGAAAGCAGATGCCAAGAGGATTTTGCTCATCTTCAAGGTTCCACAAGACTCTTGCTTGTACACGCTAAGAATGCCAATCAACCATCTGCAAGTGTGATCAACTCAGCAATGCTAAAAACAGAACTTCAGCATCAACAGAGGCCCAGGCAAAGCTGAGCAATCATCAAAAGCACGCTCAGGAAAACATTAGCAATATCAACACTTCCTATCGTACCACTTGTAAATCTGGAAAGAGAGAGCTCTGTTTTCTCCCCCCCCCCTTTTTTTTCAGGACCAAATCTCAGATGCTCGGAGTTAAATCGCTTGGCAGTTGCCTCCAGAAATCAGAGATGAATCATCCAGAATTACTCCCTCAAATCCATTACCACAGGGTATTATTATTGTAGAAGACTAAGATTACCACTTGGTAAATGGACTTTAGGAAATGATTAGGGAGATTCAAGGAAAGACAGATCGGTTCAAAGCAGCTGGGTTTTATAACTTAGTGGAGCCTCTCCATTCAGGGATACTCTATCTTCAAATGATAAATGTCAGGGAAAATGACAAGAGACATCTCGCTACGATTGTTTAATGCTAGAAAAAAAAAGATCTTTGGTCAGGTCCATCTGTTGTGATATTAGGAAAGCCACTCCTGGCATTTTAAAAAAGCTGATCTTAGCATTAGCAAATTCTATACCACAGCAAATTCAAGGTACTCCAGGAACCTAATAAGTCCTATCAATGCCAGTCCTGGCATCTGCACCAATGTGTGGCACCATTGTTTAAATCACGTCACCCCTTGTGTTGTTGTCATGTCTATGCTGTGAGAATAACAGGTCTGTTATTCTTCCAAGGCCTGGGATGCTGGTTTGAGATTTATCCCAGGAAATGTGGAGTTTGAAAGGCAGGCGACAGGAAAACCAGGGGTTGAGTTCGCATAGCAACCTTTTTCCTGGTTAACTGAAGTAACCCATTTTCCGGGTTTGTACACCACTCTGAGGCACATGGGTCTGAGTTCGCACAATACACCAACCTACGCCACCCCTCCCCACGAAACCTTCACACCCGTCAAGGTTAAAACTACAGCAGCTTCACGTATCCTGCAACTGCAGTTGGGAAGTTTGCAAGGCTCTCGGTTAAGTATGTTGTGTGAACACCGCTACTGAGTCTATAGGCCTAACTTGCAGGGCAGTGCGGTTTGTACAGCTTTGCAGACCTCATCATCCCTTTGCAACACATAGCTGGATCTCTCCCCTTCCGTCTTCCATCTCCCTTTTGGCTTCTAGTCTGTTTCCGTAAATCCTGGAAGCCTCAGAAGCGTTACCTATACGATTCCCTCCTTCTTCTTCCTCCCTGCAACTCTCTCCCGAGTCCTGCGCATATTACACAACCCGCCTTTTTTTTTTGCTCTGGATTTTCCCCAAACAGACGAGTCCATCCAGCTGGACCCTGGCAAAAGCGCTCGGCTCCGCTCTCTCACGGCAACTCGTCCCTTCCCGTTTCTCTTCGGGCAGCCCCAGCGCGATCTGGGCTCCCCCCCACCCCAACACCACCACCTCTGCCGAGGACCCTTTGCAGGTCTTTGCCGGGTCTGATCTTTTCCACCGCCGCCCACGGCAGGGAGGGAAAAAGCCACATCCAGCGCCAGAGCGAGGTTGGCAGGCAACCTCGCGCTTTCCACGAAAGAGAAGGCAGGCTCCCTCCTCTGCTGAATATGCATAAGGGGCCACAATTGTGCATTCCTACAGCACGCCTGCAGTTGTTGTGACATCTCCGCGGAGGGAGGGAGGGAGGGAGGGAGGGGGGGTGGAAAGCGGGGTTTCCAAAGGCATGCAGCCGTGACATCCGACGTGACACAAATCTGCAGAGCAGGGAGCGGGACCTCCAGGAAAGGCGCAGAAAGCGGGAGTCTGCCCCCAAAGCGGAGGGGGACGGCGGGTACAACATCTAGGGGCGCCGGGGGACCCTCGCCGGGACTCAGCCCCTCTTTCCCCCCCCCGTCCCCTTTCCAGATGCATAGGTACCATTGCGCTACCTTCGTGGCACGCAACCCCTGTTGTGATTCCCGCCGGCGGCGCACGCGTGCATTCCTACCCCCCCCCCCTCCGCGCACGAACCCACGCGTGCCCAGAGACGCATTGGGCATTCCGTCCGCGCACGACTTCACTCCCTCCCAGCTCGGCTTGAACCCTCTCCCCACCCCGCGTATACACAAACACACACACACACAAACGCGGCGGGAGGGGGGGGGCTCCTTCCTCCTCCCCGGTCCTTTCCACACACACACACACACACACACACACCCCGAGCCCCGGGGCCGACCGGGATGGCGGTACCTTGCGAGAGGAAAAAGAAGCTGATCTTGCAGAGCAGCGCGCCCAGCAGGACGCGGTTCATCTCTCCGGCTGGTCCTGGATGGAGACGAGGGGAATTCTGCCGCCGCCGCCGCGGCAGGAGGAGCGGCAGGAAAGAGGGGGGGACGGCGGAGGAAGGGACGGGCTGGCTCTCGCATTCAACCCGCCAGCCTTGCTGCATCTCATAAGGGGCGGGGGGGGGGAGGATGGAGAGGAGGAGGAGGAGGAGGAGGAAGATGGTGGGGGGGGGGGAGAGAGAGAGAGAGAGAGAAATAGAAAGAAAGCTACCGAAGGGCTTGAAAAATTTGACAGACAGTTGGGCAGAGATGAGGGACGCCCCCGAGTGGACCAATCAAGAGGAGGCCTGGCTTGGGAAAGGGCGGAGCATGCAAATGAAGCCGGTGGGGGGACCACCAATGGGTGGGAGGGATGGCGGGGGGGGGTCGCGCTGCTGATTGATGAGGGGCTCTTTGTTACTGCAGCAGGGCTGGGGGGGGAGAGAAGGGACGCCCCCCCTCCCTGTCCACGCAAACGGCTGGGGAAACCCACAGGGATCCCCCTGCTGCCCTTCCCCGAGCCCCCCCCTCAAAAACTGCCTCCGGGAGGGGAGGGGGGGGGTCTTCCGTAGGGAAAAAGAGAGAGCAAGGAGAGAGAGAGTGAACCTTCGCATTCCTCGCCTCAGTTCCGCCCTCCTTAATTTCCCCAGTCGGGTCGCCTCCGGGGGGGGGTCTCCTCCGCCCCCTCCCCCCACGTGGTTGCTCTCTAAGCCCCCCCCCCCTCCGTGATTCCTCTTCCCGGGTCCCTCCGTCATCCCATCCATCGACAACGCGTCCAGCTCAAAAGGAGGAGTGGGGGGGGGGGGGAAGCAGGATTCGGCTGCCTCCTCTGCCGTGCGCTGAGATGGAAAGCACTCTGCACATGCTCGGAGGCCTCTGGATGTGACCGCTGGCCCGGGGAAAGGAAAGCAGGAGAGGAAAATCGCAGCGGGCCACTTATTCCAGACGCTGGGAAGCCCAAAGGCAAAGCTGAAGCCGGATATTCTGCTTCCAACGTTGCCTGCTACCTGAGCCCGTTCTAGCACCTTCCCTGCCTGGTATTCAGCTAACCAGCATCTCTAAACTCTTCTCTCACCCAAGCTAAGTTTCTGCAATGAGGCAGTCCTTCCTAGGCTAAGTTATACGTCCAAGGTGTGCTACTACCTTTCTTAACACACTCGCCAAAGCTCCCTATAATGAGTAAAATTCATGGTGGGAACAAACCACAGATCTCAGCTGGGGGGAAAAAAACAACGGGTTTGATGGTCTGATCAAGAAGCTGGTGAGGCTTCTGTTTGATCAGCTTTATGTCAGATTAGAGATGGAAGGGACCTTAGAGGTCTTCTAGTCCAACCCCTGCTCAAGCAGGAGACCCTATAGTATCATTTCAGTCAAGTGACTGTCCGGTCTCTTCTTAAAAACCTCCATTGATGAAGAACTCACAAGCTGTTCCATACATTGACTTGGTGGTGTTCTGACCACAAGCAGCGGTTAGCTTAACCATTGGATAAGTTGCTATTGGTTGGTCTTAGCCAAGCCTGCAGATCAGGTGTTGAAAAACCAGACTAGCTGGATTCATGTGCTATACAAGGCTTCCGGCCAAGCATAGTATGGTTCAGCAAGTTTCACAAACCTGGTTTAAGTAAACCATGTTAGCCCAACTGGGATAAAGCAGAAGGGTTAAATGCAGATGCTGCAATAATATACCTTCCTTAGAAGGACAAATCTCTACATCTCACTCTCGTGGAATCCCAGTGTCCTTCACAGGTTGTTCTGGAGATCCAGCTTCCAAAAGTTGGTGCTTTTGTTGACTTATCACCCACTTCTTCAGCTGCCCCCCCCCCCATCCCTAAACCTTCCAAAATGCATACTTGGAAGCCCAGAAGAGATCTCTCAGAAGATGTAGCAACTTCGTCTACAAAGCTGGTTTTGCATAAATAACGTAGCTTTTCTGGATTCCCTGACCATTTTATTCCACTTCTCCACAAAACCCATTCCTCAGATCTAATGTTTTTCTGGTGAGGTTTTCTGATCCACAAAGGATCTATCGGAACAGCTAATTGAGGCCATTCAGGATTTACTTGAGCAAGGTGAGAAGGTCAGTCCCGTGCCATATTCTCCAGTCCTTAAAATCAGTACCTTCTATTTCCACGGCACAATTTTTCTTTGATCTGTCTAGGTGGCCCATCCACCCTGGCATCAGGTTTATGATGGAGAGAAGAACAAGGTAGACCTGGATTCATGATGCCTGGGGGGGGGAAAGGGGGGCTGAGGAGGCAGGGCCAAGGATGACACAAGGATGACAACATCACACAGATGCCATAACTCATATACCTCCTAGACCTTGTAGTACAGTGATACAGTTCTGGCATTTGGTGATGAGCATCAATTTGTGCCACAGTTTTGACACCAGAGGATGCTGTGCTCTGGATTCAAGTTCATCCTCAACCGTGGAAGCCCAACCTACCTCGCAAAGTTGTTGTGATGGAGGGAAATAAGTTGGGCATATTTTACACAGCCCTTTAATTCCTGCCAGAAAAATAAAGAGACAGAAAATGCAGTAAATCTGTTGACTGAATAAAATAGGTCCAGAAGGAAAGAAATATGATGCCAGCGTGGGGCAATGGTTGAGTTATTGGACTAGGACTTGGGATGACCTGGGGCTGTTGGGCTAATCATTCTCTCGCAGCTCAATCTGTCTTGCAAAGCCTCATTTTGCTCCTGGAGAAAAGGCAGAGAATCAATCAATAGCAACAACAATTAATAACGTTAGAGTATGGCATTTGGTAGAATGTCAGCTTTACGTTCTATCTATCTATCTATCTATCTATCTATCTATCTATCTGTCTGTCTGTCTGTCTGTCTATCTATCTCTATCCCTTTGTCTCTCTCACTCCCTCTGCTTCTAATATTTCCTTCCTTCCTCCCTCCCTCCCTCCTTCCCTCTATCTCTCATCTGTATCATCTATATCTATCTATCTATCTATCTATCTATCTATCTATCTATCTATCTATCTATCTATCTATCTATCTATCTATCTATCTATCTATCTATCTATCTGGGATCCACAGGGATTGCTGACCATGTCTAATGGTTGCCTACTCATGAGGACATCCATACATTATGCACCCACCTAAAAATACCCTCTGCGAATGTGAGAACAGACCAAACTCCATCTTCCAGGAAGTCAGCCTCAGCCCGTTCTTCAGCGCTGAAGTTGCCTAGCTAACCATTGCCACTCCTACCAAAGGACACCAATATCCAAGCATTGTTGCATGGCTCGTGACAAACCTTATTTTGCTCCCCCCAACCTACTATATTTCCCAATTGCCCCATGGAAAGCTTCCCCTTCCAGAGGAAGCCGCCTACTGGCTGTTGGGGTGAAGGACAGCCAAGTCAAGGGTGCCTCCTAGCAAGGCTCTCTCCAGCCTCTTGAGAGCATAGTTGCAGCCACATCGATGCTGGTGAGCTGGTGATGGATGCTAATTACCAAGGATTTAATTGTTCCTCTTTACACCATTAACGAAGCACTCAGCTTCTGGGATAGGGAGAGAGTCATTAATATGAGCTATTCCCAAGGAATTCAATTGCAAGAGGGAGGGAGCCCTGAGCTTCTCCTTCGTCTCTTTTGCTCTGCTCTGTTGACTTCATCTCTCTCCAGGATGCCTGATGCCCATTTCATCCCTTGATGCTCCTTAACCAGCCAAGAGGAGGGGGCCGCAGCTCAGTTCTAAGGGGCACACACCGGTTTGCAGAAGGTCTTGGTTTCAGCCCCCACCATCTCCACGCAGGACTGAAACTCTTTTGAGTTGGAAGCCTTTCCCAGGGTTGCTGAATTATAAATCCCAGCATCCCTCACCGTGAGTAGAACTGCACTTTGAGAATAATTGGACATGTTCCCCACTTCTAATGGCCAAGATGGACCCAGTCTGGCTCAAACACTGAATTCACACAAGGTTTGGCTTAGCACAGTATAGCACATAAAGCCACAACTGCTCAGGGTTTACACCATACTCCACTGTTGTTTGTGGTTTGCCACCACAGTGGGTCTGCTCATCTAAACTAGGGCAAACCATATCCGGGACTGCAAGAATCCAGATGACTGCTAAGCAGTACCCAAGAGTGACCGAGTGTATTTCTTGGTCCAGATCCATGAGGCTGATCCCCTAGGGTGATCTGTGGCCTGGCTTTCATTGCACAACCTTCACTCCAGCTGTTTGCAGCTTCCTAAATTTCCATTAAACCCCCAAAGAATTCATTAGGAGGAAATGCCTCCCGTGGTGCTTTGTAGGAAGCAGAACTACTGTCATCATTAAGGGGGGAGCTTTCCCTTGAGAGATGAATGTAGACTTCTCTTTTCCCTGTAGAAATTTGGGGGAAGCATCCCTCATTTTGCTTCTCCATCTACAAAAGTGCAGGGGCGTTTCCCAGCCTCTTTGTGGCCAGCTGTACAGAGAATGCTGTCTTATGCAAGTTTACTCCATCAACCTCGTATTTCAGCTGGCCGTGCTCCCAAATCAGAGTGCAGAAGGATTGCAATGTTTAGGTCAGGGGTAGGCAACCTTGGCTCCTTTATGACTTGTGGACTCCCAGAATTCCTGAGTTAGCAGTAAGTTGAATTCATGAACTTTCCAGTATAATTGAACTCAGTTACCATCATAAGTCATGGATCACCACACGACTGCACTGATTTTATTACCTGTTTGCAGTGGTCTTTAAACAAGTGTGCAATTGTTAAGCCAAATACAGGTAGTCCTTGACTTTAGAACTGTTCATTTAGTGACTGTTCAAAGTTACAACGGCACGGAAAAAATGACTTATGACTGTTTTTCGCACTTACAACCCTTGCAGTCATGTGATCACAATTCAGCCGCTTAGCCACTGGCTCATATTTATGATGGTTGCAGTCTCCTGGGGTCACATGATCCCCCTTGGTGACCTTCTGACAATGGGGAAGCCAGATTCACTTAACCACCATGTGATTCACTTAACAACTGTGGCAAGAAAGATCATAAAACAGGGCAAAATTAACAACTGTCTTGCTTAGCAGCAGAAATTTTGGGCTCAATTGTGTTCGTAAGTTGGGAACTACCTGTACCTTGTACTACAGTCATTAAGCAAATCCATGGTCGACAATGGGCATTTTTTGACGGAAACAGAAGTAAATGCCAGTTTCCAGCAAAACCTGTCATGAAATGAGGTTGTGTGACCACGGGATTCTGCAAACAGCCATGAATGCGGGCCAATTGCCAACAGCACGAAAGATCACATGATCACAGTGGGAGGGAAGTAACCATCAGAACTTCAAATCTGGGTTCTAAGTAGCCCTGGGGAGGTCTAGCCTAACTCCACAAGGACTCTAAGCAATTGGTCATGAAGCAAGGGATACCTATAAATGGAATTCTGTTTTAAGTGAACATCTCAAAGGCATCCATCTACTTTAGCTCCGACCCACCATCCGGTCAGAAGCTTCTTGGATGAGAAGCAAAATATCTTCAAAGAAAAACAAGAAAGTCCAGTTGCCTCCTGAAAAAGCACCTTTGGGACATCCATCTACTTCTTAAACCCAAATATGACTTCTGTCTCACTTTGACCAGAACAGGATAATTACAGCAGCTGTGCCTTAAAATAATTTAAAACAATAATGAAATATCACGAACAGACTGAAACCTGGGTCCGTTTCTGCTAAAATCCTGCTAAAAATAAAAAAAGAGGCCATTTGACACAAGATGCTGGATTAGGCTCCAGTGGGGATTGAGAAGTTTCTAGTTGGTCAACTTCTGAGATTCTACCCATTGCCTTAGCATGGGGTCCCTAATAGTCACAGAATGGTTTATTTCTTTGAGGATCACAGGCCACCTGAACCAGCTGTTGTGCTATGTCGTTCCAGACCCAGCCTGTTGTGTGAAGCCAGACCCTAAATTGAAACCTAAGGAGAGGTGAGAGAATTGCTCTAATCTGCCTTTTAACCATTTGATAATATGCTGAAAGCAGTAGGCATGGCTCCTGGTGCACGGTGATAAACGCAAAAACCTGATAATCTCTGCAAATCAGCTGGTTCCTAAAGGCACAAGAGTAAAAATCTTGTAAAAAAGGTGGCAACCCAACTCAAATTGGAAACAGAGCCCCAGAGGTGCAACCTGTGCTGCCAGAGAAGGGAACTGTGTCTTTGAGCATGCACAGAAGGGTCCTTTTTCTGCAGCAGCTGGCAAAGATTCTCAAAAAACCGTCCTTTAATTTTGAAATTAGGTCAGAGGGCATGGTTTATTGAAGATCTGACACCATCCTTTGCCACTGAGGGCGTGCCCTGCAATTTCAATTTCAATTTCAATTTCAATTTCCTTGGTGGAGCAGTGGGCTAATGCCTCCTTAAGTAACACCAGCTGCCTGCAATTAGTGCAGGTTCGCATCCCACCAGGCTCAAGGTTGACTCAGCCTTCCATCCTTCCGAGGTAGGTAAAATGAGGACCCAGATTGTTGGGGGCAATTAAGCTGACTTTGTAATAATGCCGCTTGGGGTGTGTGTGAAAGCCCTAATAAGCAGGCATATACATAGAATGAAGGCTACTGCTAAGCTTGTAAGCCGCCCTGAGTCTTCGGAGAAGGGCGGGATATAAATGGAATTAAAATAAATAAAAAATAAAATAAAAAAACTTCTCTTCCCATTTCTCTCATCTTCCGGGAAGAGAAGAATGAAATATAAGAGAGAGAGAGAGGAGAGAGAGAGATGTTTTAACCCATTTTTTTAAAGGAAACAAAAATGGCAAGGTATTAAATAGCAAGAAAAGCGCCATCGGTCAAAGAAATCCATCTGCAACGGTCCTATTAAATGAGCAAGGCACAGATAGAAAGGGCGGGGGGGGGGGGTTTTCTCATAATCTACCTTTCACAATTGCTTCAATGGCATGATTTTATGTGCAGGTGGTCCTCAGCCTATGACCATCACTGAGTCTGGAATTAAGGTTGTAAGTCACTGCAGTTGTAAATCTCAGCATCGTATAACCGGACCCAATTTTCCAGCATTGTTTGCTGTAGTTGTTAAGCAAACACCACAGCCATCAAGCGAATGCCACAGTCATTGGGGGGAAAAAATCAATTTTACCCAATGACCATTTTTTATTTTCTTTTGTCAGAAAACGGAAGTAAATATCAGAAACTAGAAAATGCACTGAAAATTGCAGTCATGTGACTGTGAAAAATTGCAAACGAACGTAAAGGTTGCCAAGCACCCAAAATGCAATCGTGTGACTACGGAGAAGTATGAGTGTGTACAATCATCATAACTTGAATTCGGGTCCTAAGTAGCTTCTGGCGGGTCCATCACAATTTCAAACAGTCGCTAAGTGACCACTTGTAAATCAAGGACCACCTGTATTTATTTACAAGTCATAGTTAGAAGGCTGCCTATTTGATGAGACAGGACTGGGCAGCAAACAAAACAGACCATAAAGAACCATTTTTTTAAACAAAGAAATTCAACAATGACAAAAAAAAAATAAGATTAGTGTTCAAAGATGCGAAATCGACCCAAATTCGATTTGGCATCATTATCCTGGGACACGTACGCTTACCTTCATTCATGTTAAAAGACTGTATTTTAAGAATGCTTTGTATTACACTGCTAGAAGGGAGGTCTTTTCACACAGTGAATGGACACACCCATCTCATTCTCAACAATTCAAGGCTTTACTTGGAGGCATAAGGTACAGCAGGGGGCAAGAACTGGCACCCACTGAGGACAATTAGTATTGCAGAATAATAGAATTAAAGGGGACTCCAGAAATCATCTAGTCCAGCGATGGCGAACCTTTTAGAGACCAAGTGCCCAAAAGCCAGCTCTGGCCCCACCCCACCCCCCTGCCCCACCCCACCCCATCCACTCCCAACCCGCCTCTGCCCCACTCACCCGCAGGGCCTCTACTGCCCGCTGCAGATCGCCCAGGCAGCCCAGCAGTGCCATGGCAGCTACGCCCTCCGCCCGCGCCCCGCAGCATCAACTGCACGCGACGGAGTGTGAGGGCGGAATCTTGTCCCCGCTGCCCAGCTGCCATTTCCTTGGCTGCACTGCTCCACGCGGGCCGCGCTCAGGGATGATTCTCCTCTGGGGGGAGCTGCTGGTGAGGAGTGGGCCACAGGGGGAGGTGGGGCTGGGGCGGCGGCACATGTGCCCACAGAGAGGGCTCTGAGTGCTGCCTCTGTCACACGTGCCATAGGTTCGGCACTACTGCTCTAGTCTAACCTGTTTACAATCATAGCTCAGTCAAGAATTTCCTTTTATTCTATGAGATGGTCAACCCCTTCAGAATGTTGGAAAGGGGATTTTAATTTTGCAGAGGGCTGGGCTAGGCATAGCTCAGCCGGTCATAACGGGGAATCTGCTTAAGTTGTCACCAGGTTGTGGGTAACAATGGTAGATGGATGTTCCTGCCATGGGTGCCCGTCATGTACTTGATTTGCATGCCTGTATAAATGCATGAGTGAGTAGACCAGGATTTGACACTCCAGATGGCCTTTGGAGAACAGATAGTTTGCCCACTCCTGCATTAAGAGCAGGTAGGATCAACCTGGCACCAAGAAATCATAAAGATTTCTCTGGAAAAGAGTGTTCGCTCATTTGCTATCCCTGAGAGCAACTTGAGAACACTGCAGATAAGTCCTCAATTTGTAAGCATTCATTAAGTGACCAAAGTGGGGGGGGGGAAGTGACTTAGGACTGGTCCTTGTGCTTACAACCATCACAGCATCCTCACGTTCATGTGATTAAAATCTGGGCACTTGGCAACTGGCGCGTACTCACAACAGTTGCCGTGTCCCCAGATCATGGGACCACCATTTGCAACCCTCCCATCCAGCTTCCAACAAGTAAAGTCAAGGGGGAGGGGGAGACAGATTCTTTTAGCGATCATGTGATACACTTAACAACTGCAGTGATTCACTTTTAACAACTGTGACAAAAAAAGGTCATCCTAAGACTGGGCCAAACTCAGTTAACAACGACCCTACCTGGCAATGGAAATTCTGTCTCAAATTGTGGTTGTAAGCTGAGGGGCTACATGTAGGCTGGCAAACTGGCTTAAGGTTAGGCAGAGCTTCAAATTCAGCAGGACCCAGGAGCTTACAACCTACTGATTTGTGGCACCTTCCCTGTGGAATAATATTTCCCCAGTGAGCTGAATGTCTCTCAGCCTTATAAAGTTCAGGAAGCTATAAAACAGCTTTTGGGGCACCAGGGACTGGTTCTGTGGAGAGAGGTTTTTCCTCCACACACCTGTGGAGGGTGTGTAATTCTGTGTGCTGCCTGCATCTAATGGTGTCTAGAGAATTCTGGGAGTTGAAATCCCCTCTGTGAAAGCTGGAAAGGTGGAGAAGCATTGGCTTATGCCAGGGATCTTCAAACTTGGCCCTTGCCTGGCTGAGGAATTCTGGGAGTTGAAGTCCAGAAGTCATCAAAGGGCCAAGTTTGAAGATCACTGGCTTATGTGGATGGTCTCAACATCTCTCTTCCATTTTCCCTGAAGAAAACATCTTTCTAAGATAGGGTTTCCCAACCTTGGCCTCTAAATAGGCATGGACTTCAACTCCCAGAATTCTCCAGCCACTTGTGAAGTATACTGGGAAATATAACTCGGTACACCTAGAAAGCTACAGAAGAACTCTTTTCTGAAACACAAGTGCCTTTACAGGATTGAGGATCCCGTGATACTTTCAAGGTGAATGTATCGAGGATGGTCTATGGTATGTATTGGGGCAAAGGAGAAAATGGGTGCTGTCCAAGTAGAAAATCATCATCATCATCAAAAAGCTAATTAACTTTTTTAAAAAAATGCAACTAACCTGGTTTTCATAAGTTGATGTCCAATCTTTTCCCTATGATTATCTCTGCTTCTTAAGTCTTAAAATCACCCTGTTGAAGTCTACCTAATTTGAGGATCACTAGTAGCAGTGATCGAATCCCGAGTGCCATGTAACAGAGTGAGCGCCTGTTACTCCTCCCAGCTTCTGCCAACCTAGCAGTTCAAAAGCACGTAAAAATGCAAGTAGAAAAATAGGGACCACTATGGTGGGAAGGTAACAGTGTTCCATGCGCTTTTGGCATCTAGTCATGCCGGCCACATGACCATGGAGACGTCCTCAGACAAGCGCTGGCTCTTCGGCTTTGAAACGGAGATGAGCATCAGCCCCTAGAGTTGGAAATGACTAGCACGCATGTGCGGGGGAACCTTTACCTTTACCTTTTAGTAGCAGTTTGAGCAAGAGGTTGGGGATCACTCAAAACATTTTGATGCTTTCAAGAGACAGCTATAAACCTGGCGGCATGTCTTCTCCACCTCTTCCTCCTTCATCTCCCACTCCTTTCTAGAGTTGGGAACAAGAACCCGTCTCTAGATGCATGTGCACACACAGACAGGCACCCATCAGCTAAAAGCCCCAAGAGATAAAACTTCTAACCTCTTCCCCACCCCGGAGTCTAATCATCAAACAGCTGCTAGAGACATAGTGGGTCAAGGAGACAAATTCTGCAGTTAGATTTAATAAGGGGGTTGGGGAATTTTATGACTGCTAATAGCATCTGTTGCTATAGCAATGAGGCTAATGATGGGGACGTGGTAATCGAATTTCACACTTCAAGGCTAGATGGGTGCCATTGGTCTGATCTATTGGGGCAAGGCAAGAGGGCCAGGTTAGGTGGGCTTATCAGTCTGGCAAAAGAGGTCCATGTGGATGGGAAACTGATGGCTGGAGAGTCAGGACAGAAAGTGTGGACAAATTGTGCCACTCCAAAATGGCAAGGACAACCTTTTGCTGCCCCTCTCCCCAGAGCTAATTATTCATGGATTATTGGGATTTTAAAAAAATTATCTGCGTTCCAACTGTGAGTGAAAACACCCTTGGCAAGGCTAACATCTCTCCTAAGAATTCAAGTGTCACCCATCTAGCAGCTCAAGTTTAGCAAAGCTGACCTGCGCTAATTAAAGGCTTTTCTGCACATTTTTTTTAAAAAGCCATTTATCTGCCTTTGAACCAGCACAGCAAGCTCTCTATAATCTATTCTGGGCTAATATGTGCATTCCATAACATTAGTTCACAACACTGTATTCAGTGCAAGATTTCGTGACTTGAGGGTAGAGACTGGCTTAACAAAGCCAGTCAAGATAAAGGCTTAAAAAAAGAGAAAATAAAAATAAAAATGGAGGAGAGTAATGCAATCAAAATCTTCCATAAATCTGCAGTCTGATGCGTTACATTAATTTGCCTCAAATCTGCAGTTTGATTTGAAAAGCTGAGTCAAATCCATTTTAATCGATTCAGTTTGAAGATTCAAATCAGTTTGGAAAAAGCAGTGCACACACAAAATAATTTCCTGAGCTTCCATGAAACAGGCTGCCACACAACAGAGTGAGTTCTTCACTGGAGGACATCAAACAGCGTTTGTCAGATGTACTAGCAGATCTTACCCTGACCGGGGGATTAGACTAGATGACCCTTAGGATCCCTTCCGTGCTGTGAAATCTCTGAATCAGTTCCAAAGCGCCTCATTAATTGAGCAATTAAAATGAAAATGGACTTGAAATAGATGATTTGATCAAATTGAGTTCACATGAGTGCTGGAATAAACAATATCCTCCTTTTTCAGTTGGGCATGAGTATGAGACCACTTGCTTAGCTGGATCCTAGAAGTTTTGTTTTTAACCTTTCCACTAGTGACAAACAATAGACTTACTGATTAGTTGGACCCTGGGATTGCAAATCCACATTGTTAATCTAATACTGGATAAGACTAATCTACCGCTAGTCCAAATCTGAAACAGCCTGGAGATGCCCCTAATTTACCTTATGCTTCTCACAACCAACTAACATGCAAATCATTCTGCACCCAATTCTGGCTAAAACAGAACATTGGCTTTGCAGATGCACAAGAAAATCCTTGTTACCTATTTAGCCATCTCTTGCTTTGATGAAAGATATCTAGAGACACAGTAAGATTAAACAAACCACAGAAACGTTGTCCATGAGATACCTTTCCCCAAGCCTTTGAAGCAAAGGAAGATTTACAAGCCATACAAGAGGCCTAATACATCTATCATCAGAAAATCATCACCGGTATTTCTAGGCTACATATTCTGGTCAACATTCATTCTTTCATTCATTCATTCATTCATTGTATAGAAATGCTTCTCACACAGTGCAACTCTGGGCATGTTTTCATTGGATTCAAACAATTAAAATCTCATTTAAACCAATTAACTCAAAGACAGGCTCACCCTGCACGATGGTCCAATATCCTATGAAAATACCATATTTTCGGTGGCTAACAAAAAGGCAGCAGGTTCTGGAGGAGGGAGAGAAAGTTGATCCACAGGGCAGGCAACATCTGATAGGATGGATTTGCAGGCAATCCTGAATTTATCAGCACAATAGAGACCAGAATTTTCATTTCTAAGCAAGACGGTTATTGAGTGGTACCCAATTTTACAAACTTGTTAAGTGAAACCAGATTTTAAATGAACCCGGCTTCCTCCGTTGACTTTTCTTATTGAAAGCCAGGTGAGAAGGTTGCAAATGACAATCACACGATCCCAAGATGTGGTAACCATTGTGAATACATGTCAGTTGCCAAGCAACCAAATTAGGGCGTGATCATGGGATGCTGAGACAATCATAAGTACAAGAATTAGCTGTAAGTCAGTTCTTTCAGCACTGTTGTAACTTCGAACAATCGCTAAGTGGATTGTTGTAAGTTGAAGACTGCCTGTAGACAGTTAATCCCTTTCACTGTCAAACTGTGTAATTGTTTAAGATAAGATAAGATAAGATAAGATAAGATAAGATAAGATAAGATAAGATAAGATAAGATAAGATGATAAGATAAGATAAGATAATCTTTATTGTCATTTTTTTACTGTGGGCAAAACGGCACACATCAAAAATGAAATTTAGTTGCCTGCTCTCACAGTGAAACACATACATGGCACATGCCTAAACATGTTATATACAACATTTGTATAGACCCCCACTCCTACATATACATAACAAATAAATATTAAATACTGTCCATCTGGAATATATAATGGAAGGAGGAAGCTTGAGAGTTCACAAGGTTAATGCTGTATGGAATGAAACTACGGCTAAACTACGGCTAAATTCATAAGCACAATGTTAAAAAATGCCCATATTGCCTCATTCTTTTTTTGAGGGAAGAATTCAATTCAGCTCCTTGCTTTTCACATTAGGCATCTTTCTGCCTCTGTGTTATTTTATATTTTGTATAAATATATGTTTTATGCATTCATTCATTTATTTATTTATTTATTTATTTATTTATTTATTTATTTATTTATTTATTTATTTATTTATTTATTTATTTATTGGTTTGGAGCTGCTTCTTCTCCCGAGGGCCTTCTAAGTGGCACACGGGTTAAAAATGCAGTAAGATACAAGCTCCCAATATTAAAAGAGAATTTTATAAGAGCAAATGTTAAGCAAACAAGATCCCCTCTAAGTCTTGTAATTGGATCCCCAGTTCTTTGGTAAAAGTTTATTCAATAATGACCCCCTCAGTGTTTTTCTACCTCAGCCACTTTAAGACGTGTGGACTTCAACTCCCAGAATGGCTGGGTGGGGGATTCTGGGAGCTGGCTGGGGCATTCTGGGAGTTGAAGTCCACACGTCTTAAAGTGGCTGAGGTAGAGAAACACTGATCTAGATATCAGGAGAGTATTAGCCTCTTCAGGTTTGCCAAAAGTAGAAATCTGAAAGGAAACTCCCAAGGAGCAAAGATGACAGGAATGTCCTTGTTAGGGTAATATAAGCAGTAACATAAGAACACTCAACTTACAGACCACTCATGCTTACAAACATTTTAGCTGTTACTAAAAATGGTGGACGGCATTCCTCCTTGAGCCGATGAAGCCCTGAAACCACACAATGTTTTCATAAAGTGCTGAAGCTGTGTGTTTTTAATACACTGCCATTTTTCAGTGTTTCATGAAAACATCGCAAGGCTTCGGCAGTTCACCGGCTCGAGGAAGGAGCACACCATCCGCCATGTTTAGTAATACGTGTAAGTATAAGTAATAAGTCCATAAGTGTGCAAATTCAAGGCTGACATAGGAACGGATCTTGTTCTTAATTCAGGGTCTGCCTGTGTAGAATAATTGCATAGTGCTGCCCTAATTTTGCAGCCTACACCCCCAGCTCCAGCAGCAAAATGTGGCAGTAGAACCTCTGGCTTTTTCACCAGAATTACTACCATGACCCTTGTGGTCTTGTAGGTTAAAAAAAAAATAACCACAAAGTGCACTCTTTCTTCCGGCTGCAGAAAAGGTTACTTATGTCAAAGTATTTCACCTGGGAAATCCCTCTGTCTCTGCTCCTGCATACAGATAGTCCTCGACTTGCAATCATTCATTCAGTAATCATTCAAAATGGCAGTGACTTGCAGCCAGTCCTCACACTTACGACCCCTGAAGCCTTCCCTGTGGTCACGTGATCAAAAGTTCAGGCGCTTGGCAACCGCTTTGTATGTATGACTGTTGAAGCCATCAGGATTGCCATTTGCGACTTTCCCAGCTGTCTTCTTACATGAAAAGTCGGTGAGAAATTGACTTTTAATTAATAAAGCAAATGTGCCGTTCACCTAAATAACTGTAGCCCAAACAAAAAAAAGATCATAAAATTAAGCCCAGCTCACTTAACAATTGCCTTGCTTAGCAATGGAAATTCTTGTCCCAATTGTGCTTGTAAGTCAAGGTCAAGGACTACCTGTATGTGAAGGTAAAATCTGGAGAAGGGTGGCTCTTACAAACAATGTGCGGGAACTGTAGAGTGGTGGCAACCATCGTACTTGGTTGCTTGTGCTGACACAAGGAAAACAATAAGACGGATCTGGGTTAGGGGGGGAGGATGCATGAATGAATGCATGAGAAGCATGGGGAGGCATGTGTTGGTTTGTCTGTGCTGAAAAAGTACTTTGGAGCCAACGTATCTGCAGTAGATTGTCTCCATCCATCATGGACTTTGGTTACACCCACCGCTGGCAAGCTGCCCCTGATGTAATTACCAAAAATCAATCTGTATCTCTTGGGTTGAATAGGCTCTCCACCCATATCTAAGCTTAGTAATGCATATTCACCTCACATTTGGAAGACCCAGCTTGAGGGAGGCTGAACTATTCTGAGTCTTCCTGGTCAAGAGAAGAAGGTGATCTTTTTCCTCAGCTGATTGTTTTAATTGAAAATGTCTGCATGCAGAATAAATTTGCATGGAGAAACTCTTCTGACTGAATACATCTCCATCCAATAACTTAACTTAAAAATGTGGCCATTCAGCTTCTGATGAACTGAGATTTATTAAATTGAATATTTTGGGTGAGGAAAACCATAGCAATAGTCTGTACTGAGGCACACAGAATGCGACTCTAGGCTAAAAAAAGGGTTGGGTTGTGTATAGTTCAATGTGTGATAGGAACCCAGTCATTCACTGAGCAAGTCGTAAATTGTCAGATAATACAACGTATTTCTTTGTGTGTGGCATTTGACATCAATACTGCAATCGGGACATCCATAACAAACCACAATGGTGTTAAGATTACGATAATCATGACAATATCATCATGCAGAGGCCACCATGACATCTCTGTGTTGCAATGTCTAATCCGGTCATTTTAGTTGCAGAAGATCTGTGCATTTGTCTCACACTGCAACTGTTTCTTGTTACCCTGGGTTTACTATTTTAGAAAGTACTGTATAACCTCAGCTTCTAATTCAATCTCCCCAAACCCTGAGCCTAATTTTATTTATTTATTTTATTTTTTATTATATTTATATACCGCCCTTTCCCTGAGGACTCAGGGCGGTTTACAGGGAATTAAAAATCAAAACGTACAAAAGTTAAAACCAGTTAAAAAATATTAAATTCACCCTGTACACTTAAAAACCCCAGTTAAAATTTTCTCCTCAGCCTGGGCCCGAGAGCTCGAAGAGCCAGGTCTTCAGGCCCCGGCGGAATGATCGGAGGTCGGGGGCAGTCCTCAGCTCCACCGGCAGCTGGACTCCAATTCCCAACTATTCCCAACTATTTTAATGCTACACGCTGTCTAGAGTCACCGTGTTTAAATTGGGTGACCATATAAATTGATTTAATAAATAAAGGTTTTGAAGTTTATGAAGCTACAAGATGCTAAACTGAAGAAAGCTGATTTAGATTTATCAACAGAGTCGCTATAAGCAAGATGGGAGGGGCCATAATTACCTTATGGCTTACACATAGAAGAACGGGGGGGGGGATTCATCCAAGGTGGGGAATCACCATCTGAAATGATGAGAAGGAAGAATATTTTCTGTTTGAGGCAGAACATAAAATCAATCGCATCAAATGCCAAGATTTTTTTTCTTTTTTTTCACATTTGTATTTCCTTACATCGTTTTCTTTGTCAGACCATCAGCATCAATGGGAAGAAAGAGGAAGGGGGGGGGAAGATGTTAGTTTAAATGTGAGGTGAGATGAACCTTTTGTACCCCAAGCCTGTTCAAGTCTGTAAAAAGGTCTTGATAATAGAAGTGATCATTTCAAAAAGAAACAGATAAGGAGCCTCCCGTCCATCCATCCATCCATCCATCCATCCATCCATCCATCCATCCAGTGTGAGGGGCGTTCCTGACAATTGTTCTTTGTATTCTGAAATGTAGAAATGAAATTGGCACAAAAGGAGAAATGTTTATAATGAGCCTTGCACAGTCCATTATGCAGCACAAGAGCGCAGCACTTCATTAAAGTCGTGCTCTACATAGTAATGAAAGTCTTAAGAGGCGTCATGGATGATGAGACCAAGATGGTTAACAGGTAGAAAGGAGCCACCTTTTACTCATTCAGACCAGATGCAAAGTGCAGAAGAGTTGGTGATGAAAAGAAAGAAGCTGTTGGGGCAAACATGAAGACCAAGGTTAAATGTGGGGGAGTGGAGCAACTTTGGGCAGGGTAAAGGAAGAAGAGAGGGCTTCATGCTGAGGGCTGATGTATACATTTCTCTTTTCTCCCTCTAGTTTTCTCCAGGAAGAACAATGAGGGAGCAAGCAAAGAAGAAAGATGGAGTCTGACTTTTGGTCCTCTATAACTTGCCCTGAACAGCAGATGTACATAGGTGCCTTTCCAAAATAACATGCTTTCACAAATGAAGACAAATATATGTGTCCCAGGATAATGTTGCAGAAGCCAATCTGGTTAGTCACAGGGAAGAGAAATTAAGTCTTCCAAGCTTTCGGGCTTGTGCTGAAGCCTCTCACACATTCTGGTGAGCAAGAAGTTCCCCAAGGATGAGCTCAAGTCGAAAAGCTTGAAAGACTAAACATACGAAGAACGGCTTCAGGACTTGGGTTTGGCTATCTAAAGAAAAGAAGAAACAGGGGAGACAGGATAGCAGTGTTCCAGTATCTGAGGGGCTGACACATGGCAGAGGGGGCCAGGTTGTTCATCAAAGCAATGGTTGGAAACTGATCAAAGAGAGAAACACCCTGGCATTGAGGAGGAACTTCCTGACAGTGAGGACAATCAAAAAGTTGAACAGTTTGCCCCTAGAGATCGTGGATGCTCCATCACTGGAGATTTTTAAGGGGAGACTGGGCATTCACCTGTCTGAGATGGTATAGGTTCTCCTGCTTGAGCAGAGGGCTGGACTAGAAGACCTCCAAAGTCCCTTCCAGCTTCTATTCTATTCTATTCTATTCTATTCTATTCTATTCTATTCTATTCTATTCTATTCTATTCTATTCTATTCTATTCTATTCTATTCTATTCTATTCTATTCTATTCTATTCCACTCCACTCCACTTCACTCCACCCCATTCCATTCCATTCCATTCTGTTCTGTTCTGTTCTGTTCTGTTCTATTCTACTCCATTCCATTCCATTCTATATCTATTCTACTCCATTCCATTCCATTCCATTCCATTCTATTCTATTCTATTCTATTCTATTCTATTCTATTCTATTCTATTCTATTCTATTCTATTCTATTCTATTCTATTCTATTCTATTCTATTCTATTCTATTCTATTCTAAACCTCTGGTCCTGATAACCGACCCAAACTGGATACTATAACATGCTTTGTTCAAGGTAACAGCTGACTCTTTTGGCTAAAGACTGAGAAGTAGGGCACAAGCAATGTCTTATCAAATGAGGCATCATGTGGAGAAAATGGATATGAGGTGGGTTTTTGTCCTGTCATATGAAAATGGGTCCCAGGCTTATCCAAGGAATTTAAACAGGGGAAGATCCAGTATCTCTGACTCTTGTGAGATTTATGAATGCACTCAATCATAATTGTCTGGATTCAGCAAGATTAAGCTGTGGATGTGAGCGTGGGTGTGTCTTTTTTTGCAAGCGGCAATCATGTTTTTTTAAAAAAAATGGTCGTCAAAGGATGAAGAAGGTGTAACCCTTTGGGATTGGGTAGAGAAATCTTAAGAGGCAAAAAAAAATGAGCACACTGGACAGAAACCGCCCTTTTAAAAAAGGCACAATTTGGTTGCCAAATTTCCTTGCAGATTCTGGAGGTGCTCTGTGGGCTGCTAAAGGCTCCTGGGAGCCATGTCTTACAAACCGTGCTGTCTGGGGTTACCCAACCAGCTAAAACCAAATATACCACTTTACAGCTTAGGAGAGCCTGCAGACCCAGGCAAGGCATAGAACTAAACTGGAATTCACTTGGGGAGAGAAGTAGCAATTAAGGTTATGTGTGAAGATTCACTTTGGAGGTCTGCTGGGAAGCTACTCTTTGAATTAATTTGCCAATTCAAGTGGGAACTCGAGTCTGAAATGTTGAATCAAACTGGAGGTGAGAGTTCTCACACAGCCAATGAAAAACAAGGTGAGAACAAATCTCATTCTTGCAAAAAGAGACAGAAACCAGTCAATTCAAAAGAAGAGGACAAAGCAAGTCCCTCTCCCAGGGTGGGAAGGAAAAAGAAATAAAAGATAGTTTAAACACTAATTGTGTGTGTGTGTGTGTGTGTGTGTGTAGATAGATAGATAGATAGATAGATAGATAGATAGATAGATAGATAGATAGATAGATAGATAGATAGATAGATAGATAGATAGATAGATAGATAGATAGATAGATAGACACACACACACACACATTCTACATCACTTGCTGAAATTTGTTTGGTTAGCTCCTCCTCACTTTCTTAAGTAAATATTATTTATCAGAAGTTCTTGTGGGAATGTCTGACATAAATGCCTACAAACCGGACAAATTCAGATACTGCCTACATAACAATGTTTTCTTTTTCCCCAACTCAAGTGAAAAAACAAAACCCAATTCGGCCATTCCTTTCCCACATCCATTACGAATCAGACCGATTGTCTAAAACAATTTGAACCGTCCGGTTGGTTCTATGGATCGGACCTTCCATTCAGATTGGATTTTTGCATGATCCACATGACAAGCAATCCCTCCGACAGCTTTAAAGATGAGACAAATAAGGTCTCCAAGGGGTTATCCATAACTACAATTCATGATCATCACATATTATATCCAATGCTAGAAGTGGCATCTTTGGTGCCCAAGGTGAACTGAGAGGAGAAAAAAAAAGTGCTCAGGGGCTTCTTATGCACTTTCTAAAGGCATTTGCAGGACCCCGTGCCCAAGCAATATCCTGAATTAGAGGTGCCTTTGGCTGGAACCAGTGCAGTTCTGTATATCCCACTATTTAATGTAAAAAAATCACAAGCACTATTTTTCTCCTTGGGTTTTAGATTATCCACAAAACGTTAGTGATAGTTTACAGCCCACTGAAGGGAGCAGTGCAGTAATGGAGCAATGAATTTACTGCCAAAGAGGATAAGGAAGAAAAAACTGCTTTTTGGATTGCAAGGGTGTGAACGTACACCCCCTTTTTTTCAGAAGTTATCCACATTGCTGCATAATGCTAACAACAACAAAAAAAGTCTGCTGGAATGTTGAATCACAGCGTCCATGGTTTAATGCAACAGAGTCACCACTCTCCCTCCCCAGATGATAAAATTATGTGGAAAAAAAGCTGAATTCTAGATTCTGGACCAATGAATTAGAGCAGATTGAATTACCTACATTTCCAACAGGGATGAATCAAAAATGCTGCCTTGGAAATATATTAAATTTCAGACACTAGGCAAATTTACACATTTTCAGAGCTGAGTTCCTTCTTCAAAAAATAACACAGTTTAAGTTTTAAAAGGGTTTTTCTTTGTTGTTCCCAAAGGTATTCTATTCAGAAGAACACCGTGTGGTCAAGCCAGCCATAGAATCTTTTTCTTTTTCTCTTTCTATTAAATATAGAGAGGGAGGGATTGAACCAAGCCACCAGCCACCTTATTTCTAAATGCCAGACCTCCCTCCACCCAAATTGTAAAATTCTCCCATGCTGCAATATTCTTAGAATATTCTCCCCCTCTTTTTGTGAGGGACAAATGGCCTCCCTAAAATAAAATGGGAATATTTGATTTTCTGAGAATTGCGATGACAGGGAGTTAACAACAACTCAACAGAGTGAAGGGGAGGGGGGAGTCACAGAAATTCTGTACACAATAATATAGAATGTATAATTGACATATTATCTCTTTGCCTCGTTACACATTTAAAGAAATGTACATGTACACGCATACACAAAAGTCATAAATTAGATTTATGTTTGGGGGCTAGGGGGTGTTGCTATTTCTTGAGTCCAATAGAAATGCATTCACCAATGAGGTATAAAGGCAAAGTCGTGGGCCCTTTGCTCAAAACCTCAGTGGTTTAATCATTACAGATCGGTTGGTTCAAAGCGAACATACAGAACGTTTTCACTTGATCTTCACAGCATGAAAGAAGGGAGATCTTTGAGAGCTTTCCTCCTTGTGACCCAAAATGGCCAAGATTAAATTCTCTTAAGGAGGTTATACCTCATTGGCATGCATTTTGCATAATTCATATATTTTTCTTGATGTAAACCACCATGATTCAATGACCTATAAACAAATGGAAGGAGGATACATGCTGGTAGTTACAAATAAATAAAACCTTTCCGTGTACAGATTCGAGGAGCCAAATATTAACGGTTTAGCTAGGTTTGAGGAGATTAAGAAGTTAGATTACCAAGATCGTTTCAAACATATTAAAGTTATGACATTAAGTGTTATCAGTTATGTCCAGCAAGGAAAAGAGGGAAAGATAAAATCAAAGTGAGACAGGAAATGAGGATAAAATGTAATGGTTGCATATGTTGTTGTTGTTGTTGTTGTTGTTGTTGTTGTTGTTAGTTGCAACGTCGTATCTGACCCATCGCGACCCCATGGACAACGTTCCTCCAGGCCTTCCTGTCCTCTACCATCTTCTGGAGTCCATTTAGGCTCACGCCTACTGCTTGCATATGTTATTGTTTATTTTTCCTTTTTTTAAAATAATTCACCACACAATTGTCCCAGGTTTTAATTTCTTTATAAGTTTGGACAAATTCTACCTTAAGAAGGCACCTTCCTTCCTTGATGGTACCCTTATTTCCATTTTGGACTCACTGAAGCTATGGTCTGGTGATTTAAGAATATGTAATTTCTTTTTACTAAAAGCCTAAGAGATTTGCTGCCCCAACAGGTAAGAACCCCCAAGAGAATTCAATAGTCTGAGTACCAAATATTTGGGCTTCCACATTGCACCAAGTCACAATTTGTGTACCTGAAAAATCTTTAATCCAGTGTTTCTTAATCTTGGCAGTTTGAAGATATGTGGAATTTATCTCCCAGAAATCCCAGCCAGGAGGGTAAGATTTTGTTGAGTTTTGTATTTGGCGTTTTGCTTCTGTAAACCACCTGGAATCACTGTAGGTGAGTTAGGCAGTCATATAATTTGAGAGGGAAAGGGAGGGAGAGGGAGAGGGAGAGGGAGAGGGAGAGGGAGAGGGAGAGAGAGAGAGAGAGAGAGAGAGAATGGAGGGAGATGATATAGATATAGATATAGATAGATATAGATATAGATATAGATGATATAGATATAGATATAGATATAGATATAGATATAGATATAGATATAGATATAGAGTTCTGGGCACCTTTTTTCAACAAATTTTCTGTCACCATGAACTCGGAGAGCAAAATGGACATTGCCAACAAACTCGGAGTGCTTCGGTATGGTTAGGAGGACACTGACTTTTCTAGGCTGCCTTATCTATGTTTCCTGTAAAATACATGGGAAAATCCCATTGGAGGAAAATTCCACTTAGGGTTAGGGTTAGGTCACCGTGAACTCGGAGAGCAAAATGGACATTGCCAACAAACTCGGAGTCCTTTGTTATGGTTAGGAGGGCACTGACTTTTCTAGGCTGCCCTATCTATGTTTCCTGGTAAAATACATGGGGAAAACCCATTGGGAGAAAATTCCCCTTAGGGTTAGGGTTAGGTCACCATGAACTCATAGAGCAAAATGGAGATCGCCAACAAATTTGGGGTGCTTGGGTATGGCTAGGAGGGAACTGACTTTTCTAGCCTGCTCTATCTATGTTTCCTGGTAAAATACATGGGAAAATCCCATTGGAGGAAAATTCCACTTAGGGTTAGGGTTAGGTCACTGTGAACTCGGAGAGCAAAATGGAGATATAGATAGATATAGATAAAGATATAGATATAGATATATGAATTAAGCGCATGAGTAGATTTGATTATGGTTTACATTTACTCACTTTTGGAAGAAGGACAATTCCCTCTCCTCCAACATATGAGATCTTTCTGTATCTCCGAGCAGGGGAAAATATCTGCCTAAATAATTGTTTTAATATCTTTAATATTTATTTGTATACACTCTCTCTGTGAGGGAGATGGGCAGTTTTAAAATTGGATGGATGGATAAATGGATGATAGATAGATAGATAGATAGATAGATAGATAGATAGATAGATAGATAGATAGATAGATAGATAGATAGATAGATAGATAGAAAGAGTGGTTGGTCCTTCAGCTCATAGATTCCCAAAACCCAGTTGGAACTTGTAAGGATTCCCCTTTTCCCCATCCTTTGGCATAACTTCAAGAACATGTGTTAGACGTCTTTCCTGCATCTGGCTGCCGTAGGAAATGAATGGGCCAGTTTACTGTTAAGTTGATCCTCTGGAGGTTTCTAAGTTATTTGACCCTTATTGATGCAGCTGGTCGAGTGCTTCAATCAATGGGAAAAAAGCAGGTTGATGTTACCTGTACGCTTTTGAGAGGGCTGACTGGCTAAGCCTTTGACAAGGTCTGCCGAATCTCCATCTTGCAGTGTCTCCCTGAAACCAAAGTCAGAACGTAAAGTCAGGCATGGAGATTTGAAAGAAAGACATTCTCCTTATCCAATTTTCCATTCCCACAGCCCGCACATTTAAGAAAGGCTTACCAAGTGCATATATTATACAGGGGAAGCACTCCTGAAATTATGTCTATTAGGGGCAAGTGTGTACATAAACACACATTAGGGGGAATTGCTTGCAAATAACGGGTGTATTAGAAAAGGCGCAAGAGAGGAACCTATCAAGAAAACATGAGCACCAAAATATGCAAATGAGAAGAAAAAGGAATGAAAATGGGTATGAGTTTTCATGCTGACTTTGAAAACTAGTCAGCAAAGGTTTCTGGGGGCAGGAGAGACGGACATTTTAAGATGTGAAAGAGAAACACCGATCAAATCTTGGGGGTGGGGGTGGGGGGGCAGATCGTCAGTGCCAAAACTCAGGGGCCAACAAAACAAGAACTTTTTCAGGATTGGTGCATATTTATGGATGGGCTGGGGGAGTTTCTGGACAGTTGTCTTCTCCTGCTTGATGTCTTGAAGATGTATTGGTCTATTGCTCCCTGGCATCAAAGCTTTGAGGAAAGGATGGGTCAAAAATCTCTTTCCCATCATGTTGTAAAGGCAAATGATACTGGAGCGTGCATTGTGATAGGAAGTCTAGAATCTTTTGAATCTTATCTATTTATTTCCATAGCATATTTAAAAACGATAAAATAATATCGGGATTCATTGCTTATTGATCACAGCACCAGGACTGTGAGCCACCCTAAAATCTTAAGACTGCAAATGGGGGACTTTTTAAACATTTCTTTAGAGCTATTGTGTTAGGAAAGAAATCCCCACCACTGCATTCAAATTCCAAATTCTAAAGCTCCCTCCTTTTTTTCTCTTTTTAAGACCGTCTTTTCTCCATCCTCAGTGTCCTAAAGTCCTTGGAGCGCGCCGGGGGGGATGGGGGGGGAGGAGAAGGCAGCAGAGAAATGAAATAAATTATTTATTAATGGGGCGAGAGCTATTTGGAAATCGATGGCAAATAATGTAAAGCCTTTGTTTTGGGAAAGAGGGAGGAACGAGTGTATGTCTGGGAGAAGAAATGAAAAAGAAAATATGAAAATGAACCTTTCACGTTCACTAGCAATACATTTTCTTTTAATTAAAATTTAAGTTGTCTTATTGTAGTCTTTTTTTTCTTTTTAAGCATAAAGAATCGCATTTTCTTTCTGTTAAACTGTGCATTACCATAAGCTTCCTTCTATGTCTCAACAACAGCATTTTGGAGGAATCAATCATACCCTTTATCCAAAATAAATAAATAAATAAATAAATACATTGAGAAGAGGCATTTGCACACGCAGAAACTCAGCCAAGGTGCACACCTCTTGTGGCCCACCAACCAAGCTTCGTAGGACCTGGCACAAACCCTATGAAACCTGATCACGGTTGAGAAAAGAGCTGCGTGATTGGCATGAACGAGATGGTGACCAAATTGGTGGGCTCCATTGGCAGGTAAGCTTCCCAATGCATCTGTCCTACTGGCAAAGCTATGGCAATGGAAGAGCCAAAACAGAGCAGAATCCTGGGCAGCATATCCAGGAGAAGAAACAGATTTATGCCATATTCTGGCTTGTTCCAGCTTGGACATATTCTGCGACATATTGAGAGCTTTCCATATTGACAAAACAGGCTGGATCAGTATGGAGCGCAGCTCATTGTCCCATCACGCACGCCAAGCATACAGTATACGTACATTTCCATTAACCCTCCTGGAGACACTTGTGAAGGAGAAAGGAGGAGAAAAGACATTTGACCTGCAAAGGTGTGTTAGTCTGCAGTAGCCAGAAACCAGAAGCTTCCAAAGTTTCCCCATGTTAATAAAGTGGGTTAGTCTGAAAAGATGCCACCAGCCTGCTTTTGATTTTTATCTACCGTAGATTAACATAATTAACAGGAGATGAGCATAGCTCTCCACCTGCTTAGTAGCTCACAGAAGTTTCTGCTTTTTAATAAAGTGGGTTAGCTTGAAAAGACGCTCCACACCAGACTTCGTCCTGATTTTTGACCCTACAAAAGGGGCAGTTTGCACAAAGCTTTGCACTTTGTAAAATACGTCTATATATTTTTAGTTTAATAGACGTTTAATAGCACAGCCACAAAGAAGGAAAGAGAAAGAAAAAAAATTAAATAAATGGGAATTCTGAACCAAAGTTAGGCTATGCAACGCTTATTAGAGCTGAATCAATGATCAGCAATCAACCAAAGGAACTCATATTGACAACCGCAATAAACAACATTTTCTATCAGATTTCAAGGATTGGTTCTTATTATAACAAATCAAAGAAGATCTTTAAAATATTTTAAAACTGTACATTAAGAGAAACCCAAAATTTAGATGTGGTACAAGTCCACATAAACAATTAAATATACTAATGTATACTTTGAATCAATGTTCTCAAACTTGGCAATTTTAAGATATGTGGGTCTCAATTCCCAGAATTCCCCAGGCAGCATACCAACTCTGATGGCACCCCAAGAAGATGCTAGAAATTTCTAGAAGAAAAAAGGTTACATAAGTTACTGGGTCCTCCCCTGAGGGAACAAGGAAAATCTGCCCGCAGACAGAGAAAACACACCAAAAAGATGTGTGGTGAGGTAAATGTATTCAACCAATCAAAACGGATGATGTAATCCATGAGAGGTATAAATACCTGCTGTGACAGAAAACGGTAGAGCTTGTGTCGAGACATCGTTACACACACCGAGGGATCTGCCAAGGTTAGCAGGCCTCTGCCTGCTGTTCCTGCCAGAGCAGGGGGTTGGACTAGAAGACCTCTGAGGTCCCTTCCAACTCTGTTATTCTGTTATTCCCTTCCGCTGCCAAGCTCTGCTCCATTCCAATCTTCAGGACTGCTTGACATTTTCCAGCCATATGCTTTTATTTTCCTCCTCGACTGAAGCTGCGAGAGGGTACAGCCATCAATTTGAGTGGCATAGCCTAGCGATGTCTCCCACCTGGCATAAATTCCATATGAGGGCTTGTTTTCTCATTCTGTGATGGCAGATGATAAATGAACTCTAAATTACTTGACGTTGCTGGGGGATAAATCCTGGTCGCTCACAAATTTGATTCCCATGCATTGGCTAGACAGGTAGTCCCCGACCTACGTGCATTCATTTAGTGATCCTTCAAAGATACCATAAGGCTGTTCTTAGCCCTTACGACCATCACAGAGCCCCTGTGATCACATGGATTTGGATGGCTGTAAATTGAGGACTTACCGCTATTATTCCATAATATCATACATCCCAAATCCTACGGAAGGAAAATTGAACACCAAATGCAAGTATGAGGGATGAGTTTGAAAATTTCCACTAAAGAAGGGAATAGGAGAAATTAGCTTGTTTAATATATATATATATATATATATATATATATATATATATATATATATATATATATATGAGAACCAATGCTTAATGTAGTGGTTAGGATGCTGGATTTTAAGCATAGGGAAGCCCATAGCCTTTGCTTAGGCACAAAAGCCAGCTGGAGGCCTCAGGCTGTGAACTTCCTTTCAGCCCTCACCAGTGTCCGGGGTCTGTGGCAGACCAGCTGAAAAACAAATCATTGGTTACATCAGCGGTTCCCAACTTTTCTGGCCCCGCAGACTAGCATGGTTTCATGTGCATGCCCTACACTTGCATAAATGGAGCTTCATGTGCTCACCTGCCCCTTGTGCAGTCTGGATCCCAGGGGTTCCGGTCCACGGACTGAAGGATTGGGGACCCCTGGGATACATCATACATCGATAACTTTGCTACAAGAACCAAGCAAGTGCAGTGGAAAAGAAGCAGAGCACATTACTAAGCAGGACAACTGCTTAAGAGACAAAACGGTCTCTTAAACAGTGAATGTAAAATATACATTTTCCGCTTCCTGTCCGTACAGCAGAACTGGTGGACTTGCTCAGAAATTCAAGTGTCGTTTAAAAGATGACTTCTGAGTATCTTCTTACAGGAGAAGTGCGACAATTATTTTAAAAAGGACAAGAAACAATGGCTGTCCAAGGAGCAAAATTTAAGAGCCGCTGTAGCAGGTTAGAGTCCTGAAAGTGAGTAGAGGGGGAGCAAAAAATAAATAAATAAATAAATAAAAACCTGACCTAGCTATGCTTGTCGAGAATGATGTATCTCTGCTGAGTCCCATTCCTTTGTCTCTCAAAGGCGCTGATATTCTCACTGATTTTCACGCTTGCCTTCCACTTGCCAAGCCGCCAGCAGCAGGAGGAATGTTTCGGATCATTTTGCCAACACAAGGAACTGCTCCCACTCATAAGGAAGACTTCCAGGGTGAAATATGGCACTTGATTATCCTAGGCATTCTAGACATAGAAGGAAATCATGACCTCTATCTTCACCTTCTTCCCACTCTTAAAAACACAAAACTGTGCTGCATGAGAGGCAACTAGCTCTGCTGCCTAGGAATCTGGGTACATCACTCTTCAAGATCTCTGAGATTTGAGTTGAAAGCTGAAGCTAACGAAAATGCTACAGTATTTGAGCAATCAAGGCTATCTGTATCTGTGTCTGATCCAGCCAATCCAGAAACTTTATTCAACCAACCATGGTTAAAGAGCTTCTACAGGACTCTGGTAGTCCAAGTCACCAGTGCAAAGCTTCTCATGGGCTGAGAGAACACTTTTTAAAAAATTATTTATTTATTTATTTTGCAGGTATCTTGGGACCACACTCCCAGAAATAGTGACTTGACTCTTTGGACAGTTGCCCCAAACCAAAAGCATAATTCTTGCAATCCTTAGCAAGATTTACTGAGAATAGAACAAAAGATGACATTAATTTCTATTTAACTGTCTTTCCAAAAAAAAACACCCAGCAAATCTGCAAGTCTTCTCATTGATAATGAAGGAACTTACTGCTGGTTGTTTACTTCCCTATCTCCTGAATCTTGATCAGTCTTGGGACCCACTATTACAAGTGGGAAAGGTCAATGAAGAAACTAAATTGGGTAATTTCATACACCTCAAAGTTTAATTGGAATTGTGCATCTCTATATATTAAATTGTGGACTGGAGAAACATATGGACTTTCACCCTTTGAACTGGCTCTTTGTAGATGTAATGAAAAGATGGAAAATACAACTATGTCTGGTCAAGGTTCAATGGATTATCAAACCATTTATGTGATTGTATGTGTTGTGATATAGCTTGCTTAATTTTCATTTCTGTTTCTCATATGTCTTCTTTACTTTGCACTTCAGCAAATAAAATGATTCTTATTTTATTTTTAAGATCTGGGCACCTTTGGGTGAAGCCTACACTCAATTCATGGGAGTTCACTTTTTTAGACTTTGCCTTAACAGTTCTTAACAGTCAATTCAGTCAGTAAGGCTGTTCTAAAGATCCATGAAGCCCTATCTATGGTTAGATTCAGTGGGGACACTTTTTCTTCAGTGGTAGTGAGATATTCCAAGCTTCATTTACAGCCAGATACTTCCTACACAAATTGGCATTCCCACATTGAAACACTGTAAAACACAGACTCAATGAACAGATGATGGGAAAGCCTGCCAACATTTGAGAACTTAGATTCCCAAACAGACCATACTAAACTTGATGGACAAATTTCCTGGTCTGCTTCTAAAGGAACTTTTACAGTTTCTAAAAGTAGCTTGTGAAAAGGTCGACTTCATAAATGGGTCCAAGCATTGGAAATGATGGGATAGCAGCTGTTACTCTGGATTCCAGCACTGCAACTTTTTCCCCAAAAAATGTTGCCAAGAGAAGGCTTTCAGAAACGGTCAGTTTCCAGATGTATTGGTTGGATTGGCCTAGACCAGGGGTGGGTCCACAAGTCATAAAAGAGCCAAGGTTCCCCACCCCTGGCCTAGACTGTGGGATTTTCCAGAACTGACATATGAAAGGAATTCTGGAACTGAAATCCATTGATCTAGAAGGCATTCACGTAATGGAGGCGGCTAACTGGTCCTGTCCTTTTGGTGACAGCAAAATGTTTTGACTCACCAAAGCTTTAACCAACCAGGATATGATTTTCCTGGTATTTCAACCGCTACGTCATAATTGTTTAACCCATTGTAATTATCTTTAGTTTTTCAATTTGGAAATCAGTCTGGAATCTTTAATGAAAGGTGGTACAAAGCCAAACTTTGTGAAATAATTAGATGGTCCTCTAATGATAGTTAAAAAGTATTTATACCAAAAGCCCCGGGAGAACTTGCAAAGCAGACTCGGGCTTTTTTCCTTGCTTGCTACCCTTGCTCAAGGATTGGGATACCCCAGTGAATTCAGGGCTTGTGTGTTTCTTCCTTCCTCTGCTTGTGAGCTGATGGTCCTTTGGCCCATCAATATCAATGCATATATTTGATTGCAGCATTACTTAAACCTTGGAGAAAAATAATTTCAAGGATAAATTATTAATTTGTATTGAGCCAGCTGCAATTGTCCTGTTAAGTCTAACAAAGCCATATGTTTGGTTGGGTATTTATACAGGAGCGTAATTCCCATCGATCTCCTCAATTCTAATTAACAGATGTTTAGTAAACAGGTTCCATAATTGATATAACCCTCCCACCCAAATCAATCACCACTCTAGAATCGTATCCCTTCTCTCCATGCCCCTTCTCCATCTCTGTGTTGAAAGATACCAATCCCATTTTCTTTCTTTCTTTTCCTTTTTCAAAATATGCTGATCCTGTATTTGAAACATGGCACGTTCCTCTTCTCCTCACCTTCCTCCTCCTCCTCCTCCTCCTCCTTCTCCTCCTCCTCCTCCTCATCTTTCTATCCACCCCTTCATCAAACACCTCAAGACAATATCTACCTAGCATTTCTCCCTCTTGTTTTTTCTCCATAAAGGCACTCTTGTAAAGTAGGCTGGTCAAGAGAGAGTGACTGACCCAAGTGATCCAGGAAGACTCCATGGCTTGAACCTAGGTCTCCCTAGACCGGGGGTAGGGAACCTTGGCTCTGTTATGCCTTGTGGACTTCAACTCCTAGAATTCCTGAGTCAGCATGGCTGGTTCAGAAATTCTGGGTATTGAAGTCCACAAGTCATAAAAGAGCCAAGGTTGCCTACCCCTGCCCTAGACTGAATTCTCCCAAACCTTGCAAGGTAGGCCAGGCTGCAAGAAATCAACTGACCCAAGCGATCAAGGGAGCTCCCATGGCTGGGAATCTGGGACTTGAACCCCACCCCCTTGACTGGATGCACACAACCACAAAGCTGGTATGGCATCACACAGTACTCCAGAGCCAAACAGATTGTAACTCAACCCAGGAAGCAAATCTTGTAGAGAATGTGCATTGGATTCATCTAATTTCACCATGTCAGGGATGTGATTTGGAACCGGAAAGACAAGTACTTGGTTGCAGCTAATGCTAAGCCACTGGCAGTCCAAATTCCCTAATGGGTCGACCAGTGGATCTCATCAGCAGTCTACAGTTTCTTGCCAGTGATCTACTGCTAGGTATGTACATATGTCTTTGAACATGTCTCCAAATCTTTTCCAGAGAACAAGAACAAATAATGTCTCTCAGGCTGGGGGGGAGTTGGAATTAAGTTTGAAATCTGGTTGTTTATAACTTTTGGACTCTCCATCTTTCAGGTAAGTAATGTGGCAGGGAGTAATGACCCACTGAGGACAAAACAGAAGCAAGAGTAATACCGTCAAAGCACCACTAGAAAAGAATCAGTTGTAACAACCTAGAGAAAATATGGTCCCTAAGCTGCTGCTCCAGTCACAGTTCTAACAACTGGGCATTCTGGCTCCAGGGAGGAGTATTTATGGACCGCCTTTATTATTATTGTTGCTTAGAAGATGCCGGAGGAGAAGATCAAAGGTTTATGATGTTGTGATGAAGAAGTTATTAAGGCACGCGAGCTAATATTAGCAGAAATTATCTGGAGTTAATAAACACAGCAGGCATAAAGATACTAACTCCTGGCGTACTTGGACAAGCCATGCAGCTTGAGCATAAAAGGCAGAAGGAGGGAAAAAAAACTGGAATTGCAGTTCGTATGCATAGTATCCATACGGTGAGGATGGGAGTGAGTAGCAGGGGAGGGGTTGAAATCAGAAGATGTTGGATATTTTGTACAAAGGTCATACGCATGTTCAAAAAGGGAGGTCTTTCATCCTTACACAGGCTGCTATATTGCTAATTTTATATATATATATATATATATATATATATATATATATATATATATATATACATACATACATACATACATACACATACATACATACATACACATACATACATACATACACACACACACACACACACACACACACATATATATATATATATATATATATATATACATGCACACACACACACACACACACAGACAGACAGACATATATATATATGTAGGGACGTGGTGGCTCAGTGGGTTAGGACACTGAGCTTGTCGATCAGAAGGTTGGCAGTTTGGCGGGTCGAATCCCGAGTGCCGCGTAACAGAGTGAGCGCCTGTTACTGGTCCCAGCTTCTGCCAACCTAGCAGTTCGAAAGGACGTAAAAATGCAAGTAGAAAAATAGGGACCACTATGGTGGGAAGGTAACAGCGTTCCGTGCGCCTTTGGCGTCTAGTCATGCCGGCCACATGACCACGGAGACGTCCTCGGACAAGCGCTGGCTCTTCGGCTTTGAAACGGAGATGAGCCCCTAGAGTTGGAAACGACTAGCACGCGTGTGCGGGGGAACCTTTACCTTTATACCTTTATACCTATATATATATATATACATGCACAGATACATTCTGTTGGTTTCACCACACTATCATTTCCTCATTGCAAAAATACTACACTATGCACACATCTTCTTATCAACACCACTTCTAATCATCTAATGCAGTGTTTCTCAAACTTGTCATGTCATGCAGTAAGGAAGTGAATTCCGAGGAAGGAGGGGTGGAATTCCAGAAGAATAAGAGGCAACTCTGTCTGAATGTTATGTTTGAGAGAAAGAGGATGAAGACAACCCCACCCTAATAGCTCACAAAGTATATTGTAAATGCAGATAGAAGAGTGCTAAATCTGGCAGGTTTGGGCAAGTTATGAACCAATAAAAAAAAAACTTCAGCTGGGAAGAATCACAACCATTTTTGGAGTGGGGCCTGACAATATCCTCTTCGTATTCAAAGAAATCATAATTTCCCAATCGCCCTACATCCCTGCAAAGAAGGGCAAATTTAGAGGCGGTATCTTGCCCATAATATAAAGTGGGCCTTAAGGCAATGTGGGCTTTTTTCTAGAATTTTCTGAGGTATCCATTGCATAATATCAGCTGTTGAGGTATACTGTGTGGAAAAAAAATAGGGAAAAAAAAGATCTGCTTTGTTTTCTTCCATCCATTCTCATTCAATCTGATGAGGGAGCGTGCTTCCAAAATTCTTTCAAATAAGAGCATTTTAGAGAAATGCTCAGGGGTAAAATGTGATGTTCTTGCACTTATTTGGTGACAAGGTAGCCGAGAGATATGTGAGAAAAATGTTTTTCACTAGACAGTGACCTGCAGCCTCCCTAATTTCTCACAATTTCCTTCAATCCCAGAGGGGAAACAATCAAAACACACAACAAAACGTTGTTTCAAAATTATTGAATTAATATCTCGCTGATCTTGAGTGTTGGAAGAAAAGATCAGGGACAGAAAGGCTTCAGACGCAATTGTTCTTTTCTCGTTTAACTCACAGTTAGGATAAACAAAGGGGGGAAAAAAAGAAGATATTCACTCACAAACCTAGCAACTATCTGTGCCTCCCTCTCCACCCAACAATCCACTATTTGTACGTTGGGAATTCTACAAGTCCCAAGATTGTCTAACAAGAAATATCTGTCTGCCATTCCTGCTGAATTACTCTGTTGAGCTGGACCCCGACTGTCTGGATATTGCACAGATGAGCAATCTAGCACAAGAAGAAATCTTACTTAGAAAAGTAAAGTTTGTGAAGCAACAAGCTCTGCCCGAATTACTGTATGGGGTGGACTGCTTCGAAGCACGATGGGCACTTGCTATTTTAACCTTTTAAGTTATGTTCTGAATAGAAGGTGGACTGCTACGTATATATACAACTTGACTTACGACAGTTCACTTAGCGACCGTTCGAAGTGACAACGGCACTGAAAAAAGTGACTTATGACTGTTCTTCACACTTATGACCATTCCAGCATCCTCACGGTCAGGGGATCCAAATTCAGACGCTTGGCCACTGACTCATATTTATGACGGCCGCATTTTCTCCGGGGTCATGTGATCATCTTCTACGGCCTTCTGACAAGCAAAGTCAATGGGGAAGCCAGATTCATTTAACAACCACCTTACTAACTGGACAACTAGAGTGATTCACTTAACAACTGTGGCAAGAAAGGTCGTAAAATGGGGCAAAATTCACTAAACACCTAACTCGCTTAGCAATGGCAATTTGGGGCTCAATTCTGGTTGTACATCTAACACTGGAAGTTTTCAAGAAGACACTGGGCAGCCATTTGTCTGAAATGGTATAGGGTTTCCTGCCTGAGCAGGGGGTTGGACTAGATGACCTCCACGGTCCCTTCCAACTTTACTATTATGATTATATATATTATATACCAAGCCATTATGTATTTGGCTTTTGTTTTGCTCCAACTAATTTTGTAATGCCAAACCACCAGCTAATTGTGATTAATGCAACAAACGAGGGGTGAACAAACCACTTAATAAGAAGTCAATATCACCCTAAGGCTGTCAGAAATTAAAGTTAAACTTCCAATGGCTGAATCTTCAGAGGTTTAGGGCAACCACACTTGCATTTTTACGTGCTTTCGAACTGCTAGGTTGGCAGAAGCTGGGACGAGTAACAGGTGCTCACTCTGTTACGCGGCACTTGGGATTCGACCCGCCAAACTGCCGACCTTCTGATCGACAAGCTCAGCGTCCTAATCCACTAAGCCACCGTCATTCTCATCTGAAAGTCTCATGCTGTTTCTGATGATCATACCAGAATTTGAGGAATCCATGAGATGTTAACATTAAGAAAAAGTTTTAATTGTACCAATGCTGTATTTTGAGATTCTACAGAGACTACTTGTGATTGCCACACAAGCCATGAAGTTCACAATGATGCTGGGTGGTCAGTTCTGAAGGATAATGTCATCTAACTTTATCCTTATTATGAGCCGTGGTGGCTCATTTGTTAGAATGCAGTATTAGCTGCCTGCAGTTCGGGACTTCAATTCTAGGTTGACTAGAACATCCTTCTGAGGTTAATGAAATGGGGACCCAGATTGTTGTGGGCAAAATGCTGACTCTGCAAACCACTTAGAGAGGGCTGTAAAGAACTATAAGTCTATTGCAATTGCCAGCCCTTCCTTCCTTCCTTCCTTCCTTCCTTCCTTCCTTCCTTCCTTCCTTCCTTCCTTCCTTCCTTCCTTCCTTCCTTCCATGGTGCGCAGTGGTTAGAATGCAGTATTGCAAGCTGACTCCTGACCGGCTCACGGTTGGACTCAGCCTTCCAATCCTTCTAGAGCAAGGGTCCTCAACCCCCAGTCTGTGGACTGGTACCAGGCCACGGCATGCCAGCAACCGGGCCGCACAAACAAGCAAAGCCCCATCCGTGGGATGCAGGCAGCTCACAAAAGCATCCCCCTTCCGATCCACGGAAAAACCTCTCTCCACGGAACCAGTCCCTGGTGCCCAAAAGGTTGGGGACCTCTGTTCTAGAGGTTAGTGAAATGAGGACCGAGATTTGGGGGGACAATAGGCTGACTCTGTAAACCGCTTAGAGAGGGTTGCAAAGCACTGTGAAGCAGTATATAAGTCTAAGTGCTGATTGCTAACCCAAAGAGGTTCTTCTGGTAACCTTGTATCTGGGTATTGAAACTGGGACTTCCCATATACTGTGACCCACAACAATAACCATGGAGAAAGTCAGTCAAAATCAGCCTTGCTCTGCTTTTGGTGGGAAGCTGGCTTGAACTGAACCCATTTTTCTTTTTTTCTTTTTCTTTTTTCACATGACCGTTTCTTCCTCCTCTCTTTCATCCGGTCCTATCTTCACATAGGCATCAGAAACATTCCATCATTCCAAAGGAAAGGAAGTGCCTTTCCCAAAACAAACCACTCTGGGTCCCTCATTCTCCATCGACAAACTGGGGGAAGTGATGCTGATTCAGTTTGAAGAGTTGCTACCAAGCTGGAGGAGGTGAGGGTTGAAAAGGCGATGCTGATCAGCTGAAAGGACTCTGCGTTTGTGTTTGTGTGTCTCTGCACACAGAGGCAGGTGCATCATAGCATACAATCACAACTGCATCAACCTAAAACTCTGTGCTCGGTTGTGATCCATGACTTCCCCCCATTCTTCCTTCTTTTCTGTGTCAGAAAGCAGCCCTATCTTTGTCTCTTCAAGGTTCACCCTATCCCCAAATATTTCTATTATATCCTGATTGAGGGGGGAGTGATATAGATAGAACTTTTGACCAAAATTATGTTGTTATGGCAACACCTCAGGCCGAAATTTCTCCACGTAGCCTGGGAAATATTGTCCAATACATCATGAGCCAGGCGTCCTGACAGGAAGAAAATTGTCCTTAACCAGCGGTTGTCGTGGTGATTTATAAGGTGTTAATTTCCCCATGACAATAGGGTATTTAACTTCATTTGCTACTGGGTTCTCCCCATATTGTCCCCATACAGCATAAAGGAGATAGTGGACTTCACCCTTTTTGCACAAGACCCATTCAGTGCCTTGAGCAGTATTTAATCCTATTCCATCCTTGGGTGGTTGTTCTCTAGCAGTGGCAGTGCTGATCAGTCAGCCAGCATTTGCATCATGAAGATGGTGGTCTCCACCAGGGAAGACTCACATGGAGACCTGGAACTCATCATGTTATTATGGCTAAGCTCTTCATTGAGTTGCCACTGCCAATCAACTCAGCTCTTCTCTGCTAGAATCAAAACAAAGCATTCAGCCCTCCGACCAAACCATAAAAAGAAACTGTTTGTTTGATATCACTACATCACTGCCCCCATGTCCCTTGTGGACCCTCAAGGCTGAAAATAAGAATGAAAAGAAGTAGTCCCTAGGCAGCTGAACACTTGGCGGCTAAGACAGACAAAATGTTCTATGCTTCTCAGTGTACCGGAAGGATGTGTGCATGCTTCGGTTTGCATGAAGGGGCTTTTGAAAACTACAAGCGCTAGCGATTCAAATGGATTCCAAGGAAGGAAAGTGCTTCGATGGTCATGCTGGATATACATCTAGCATCTAGCCCAGCATTGCGATGACTGGTGGGATCAAACAAGCTGAGAAGGCAACTGCACAATTGAAATCCCATCCTTATGTACCTGGCTGTGATGTTCATGGCTTCACACTGCTGCAACTGCCATCTTCCCTTCTTTAATACCTCACTCCTCCCATGCACACAACTGTGCATTTTCTTGGACATGTACAGTAAGTAGGACATGCTTAGTATTCGCCAACAGGCTGCCAGATGTTTTCAATGAAAAAGAACTTCAGGCTTACTAGGGTCAAACTGGAACAGCCACCAGCTTTCAGATCAGTCCTTGTTTGCCAACGGTCCTCTACCGGCAGGAAAGTTGTGCAGGAGAAGACAAGGTAGAGAAAACGTCTTGTGCTTCAGATGATTAAAGAAGTATGGCCTGGAACCCCACCAGATGCAAAACAGGGATGTGTTACGCCTTTTATGCCAGGCTGGTACAAACAAAGGGGGAGGGGGAAGGTTTGGGAAAGCCTGTAGGGAAAGACCTCTAAATCCAGAGCAAATCAATTCCATTTTTGGTCTCTGCTCACCCCCGGTTTTGAATCTGAGCTGGGCCACTGATGGTGATGGCCTTGAAGATGCATCCATCTTCCATCACTGAGGTGTTGCTTCCTTGTACATCAAAGCTTTATTCTCTTACCAGCCAATGAAATTAAACAGGTCCTCTTTTCTTAGACAGGATAAATTGAAAGGGAAATGATGCAAACCCGCCTTGAATTTCTTGTCTGCCAGGTAGCTGAGGAGTGAGTGAAACCTTATCATGAGAGAAGGCAGGGACTTCTCAGGCATTATCATTTTGCTGCCCAAGACGGATGAGGTGGCACCTCTCTCCATTTCAATTAAAGAAATAAAGTGGACTGGCAGTTAAATCTCACTCCAACAGTGGCGATGAGTAAGAGTCTTTCTTCATCCTTGACAGCTGAAGGCTATTTTAAGGGGTACAGGGAAGGCTACATACGTAGGACTCCCAGCTACGGTATTCAAGTAAGAAGCTACTAGAGAACTGCCTTGTTGCAAACTATTTACTTTCTGAGGTGGCTTCCACACCTCTGTTTAATGCACGGAAGCATGCCAAAGCACTTAAAATTGCATTAAGATAGCCTTTCGATTCTTTCCTGCATACATCCATATATATTTGCAGAAGGGGAAGAAAATCTGGATCACTCATTATCGTGTCAATTAGTGCTTGTAAGTTACAATATTTAGTTTCTTGTAATTCCTGTAATCACATACATCTGTTGTTAGCAGATATTACCACCCTATCTGTGTTCATTCATTACATATATTGGTTTGTCGTATAGCTTAAAAAGCCACGGAAGCAATTTAAAGAGGACACGGGGAGAAATTTACAGAAGGCAGATAGGGATCCAGGAGTGACAGTTTATGTATTTGCAAAGACAGGAATTGGGCCAAAGTCGGGCCAGCTGGAAATATAAATTGACAGGACAATTCTAGGCTCCCCCTGAGAAGGTAAGTGAGAGACTGAACTCTCTTGGGGGGAAAAAATTGTCTTTTGTAAATTAAGAAATTTGCTGAGAGTTGTAAAAAATGTAAAATATAAACTCTGGTCTTTGGACAGCTACATTGATCCTTATAGGAATATATAGGGTAGGGGTAGGCAACCTTGGCCCCTTCATGACTTGTGGACTTCAACTCCCAGAATTCCTGAGCCAGCCATGCTGAGGGGAAAGGGAGAGGTTTCCATGCTGAGCTCAGGGATTCTGGGAGTTGAAGTCCACGAGTCATAAAAGAGCCAAAGTTGCATTCCCCTGATATAGGGCTTATTCTTGGCCTGGATAGGAAAATAAGAATATTTAAGCAAAGTGGTATCCTTACTTATTGTGAATATTTCTGTTCATTATTGTATTGTACCCCAAAGCTCCCACCTGACTCCAATGGCAGCATTTCACTCCGAAACCCTGAATTCAGGATAGGAACAGAACAGAATAACAGAGTTTGGAAGGGGCCTTGGAGGTCTTCTAGTCCAACCCCCTGCTCAAGCAGGAAACCCTATGCCATTCCAGACAAACGGTTGTCCAAGCTCTTCTTAAAAACCTCCAGTGATGGAGCACCCACAACGTCTGGAGCCAAGCTGTTCCCCTGGTTAATTGTTCTCACTGTTAGGAAATTCCATCTTAGTTCTAGGTTGCTTCTCTCCTTGATGAGTTTCCATCCGTTGTTTCTTGTCTTGCCTTCTGGTGAGAAAGATAATCATGATGGGGCATTGACTCTTGGTGATGGCCTGGAAAAAGTCCCTGCAGCTTTCTTGGCAAGATTTCTAGAAGGGTCTTGTTCTTCCTAGGGCTGAGAGACAGGTGGTGGTCCAAAGTCACTCAACTGACATATGCCCAAGGGATCACAAGAACTCACAGTCTCCGGGTTTCTAGCCCAGGGATGAGAAACATTTAGAGCTCAATGTGCCAAAAGATTCAGAAAATGCCTAAAGTTGACTCCCTTGGCATATTACATGTTGTGTAGTGGGTTCTGGAGAGCAGGAAGGACACCAGGCCGATGAGTACAGCATAACAGCTCTTTATTAGGTGGGAGTGACTGTGCTCTGCCATAGGGGTTACCTGCACTCTTTATATACCTGGCCAGGTATGCAGCCACCCAATCGGATTGAACCTCTGTTTCCCGCCGAAACTGATTCCCGCCAAAACAGTTACAGTTCAACGCCTCCTGGTGGTGACTGTTATACAAGTGCTTTAGGTGTTCCTTTAAACCTAATACATAACATTACACACATACACCCTCAAACAAAAATGAAAAGATTCTCTACCTTCCCTGTCTCTCCCCACACCCTGAACATCAGGGCTAGCGCCTGGCTTGAAGTAGAGGCCCAGGTCTTGACCTCAGCCCTAGGCCGTGCTACCACTCAAAAAGGCACCTCACACCATTCCTCAAGGCACGTGACCTTGGAGAATTGCACAATTGCCCCAGCGTCCCCAGGATCTGCCACACATTGCTTACCTTCAGGCAGCTTTTGTTTCTGCTGACAGGCCTCTGCAGCCTACCTGAGGCTGCTCCAGGTTGCATGAGGCCTTCGTTCTTGAATCAGCCTTAGCGAGTGCTCTTTTGCAGGCTTTGCAGCCTCCAAAAACACACCTCGTTCTCTATTCATGCAAGAATAAAGGTAAAAGGTAAAGGTTCCCCCGCACATGCGTGCTAGTTGTTTCCAACGCTAGGGGCTGGTGCTCATCTCTGATTCAAAGCCGAAGAGCCAGCACTTGTCCGAGGACGTCTCCGTGGTCATGTGGCTGGCATGACTAGATACCAAAGGCGCATGGAATGCTGTTACCTTCCCACCATAGTGGTCCCTATTTTTCTACTTGCATTTTTGCGTGCTTTCGAACTGCTAGGTTGGCAGAAGCTGGGACGAGTAACAGGCGCTCACTCTGCTACGCGGCAGTCAGGATTCGACCCGCCAAACTGCCGATCTTCTGATCAACAAGCTCAGCATCCTAACCCACTGAACCATCGCGTCCCTTCATGCAAGAATAGAGCATGCTTTTGAGAACAGCTGTTGTCAGGTGTTGGTAGACACTGGCATGTCATCCTATGGCATGTCATCTTTGACATGCATGTCATGGGTATGCCATCGGTGTCCTATGCCTGAATATCTTAACTACTACACCAAACTGGCTCTCAGTCCTGTCATGCTGTGTACATTATCTACATCTCCTTGACTAACGCAACCAGCAAAACGGGTGCCTGAGATGCAACGGATGACTGTTGTGAAAAGGATTGCTGAAGTTTTAGTCACAAAGAGTTCTCAAGATGAAGCACGCATTCAAAACACTTCTTTTAAAAGAAAAAAAAGGAGAAAAAAAAGCCGCAGAGGAAAAACCTCAGCGATGAAGTAAAAGTAATGGTAGTAAAAGGGACGAGCTAAAAGTAATAATAGTAAAAGGAAATGCATTAGAACTGGAGAGGTCACCAGAGATGAATGCAGATGAATAAGCTAGACTTTCATGGATAATGCCAGGAAAACAAGCTCAGAATAAGCTGAGGCTAGCAAACAATGTTAAAAGCAACGAAAAGGGCCGCTCCCCTTCCTTCTCCACCTACTTTGCCGAAGAGAGCAATTTGATTACTGCTCCCTAAAGATGAAGAAGAAAAAAAAGCATTAATAGAGACAAAGCAGCTTCTTCTCCAAGCATTTTGATGGAGAAGGTTTAAGACTTCTCCCTTCAATCAGAAGTGGCTCTTTTCCCCCAACAGTCGGATCCTGGAACATTGTGGTTTGTTTAATTAGAGTAACTAAGAAAGTGTGCAAATTAACGGCAAGCTTTTGCGTTTCCAAGGAATCTTCATGGCTACTGATGACGAGGCACTGCTGGAAAAACTAGACTGTTTGCAAACATGATGACTGCATAAAAGCATTGCTATAATACAGATGTCCTTTTATATCAGGGGTCTTCAAACGTGGCCCTTTTATGACTTGTGGACTTCAACTCCCATAATTCCTCAGCCAGGCACGCTGGCTGAGGAATTCTGGGAATTGAAGTCCACAAGCCATAAAAGGGCCAAGTTTGAAGACCCCTGCTTTATATCAACAGAGTTGTTTATGCATATCTATCTATCTATCTATCTATCTATCTATCTATCTATCTATCTATCTATCTATCTATCTATCTATCTATCTATCACCCATTTATCCATCCATCCAATTTTAAAACCGCCCATCTCCCTCATAGAGTGTATACAAATAAATATTAAAAATATTAAAAGAATTATTTAGGCAGATATTTTCCCCTGATCCTACTCGGAGATGCAGAAACATCTCATATGTTGGAGGAGAGGGAATTGTCCTTCTTCCAAAATGTGGGTAAATGTAAACCATAATCAAATCTACTCATGCGCTTAATTCAGATTTCTTTAGCTTGACAACGGCAAATATTGGAGCAGAATGAAGATGGGAAGAGAAAACAGTCCTTTTAGGCAAAGTACAATTGTATTATCGTAAGTAACAGCCAAACAAATGGCTATTCATTTGCATACAGTATACACCAACATAACAGTTAGCCCTACATATGGCTGGCTAGATGATACCCATAATATTTTGAATTAATTATCCAGGAATAACAACTATCCCCCTATTTCAGTTTTTGCAGCTACTAACGCAGACGCAAATCTCCACCAGAGCCAAATGGGGGGAAAATGGCAGGGAGGGAGGGAGGAATCCTGTGCAACTCATCACAACTGTGAATGTGACAACCTGCTTAAAGGGTGCTAAGGGGTAACTGATCAGCATTACATGAGTCTCTTTCCTGGGCTCCCTTAAAAATCTTCTCGCCGTAGCGCTCCACTAGTTAATCCTGATGGAAATTAATTCTCCACCACTTTGTCAGCGGCTTCACTCACACTTCATTTTGTTGGGTGTAAATTGGATGATCCATCACGGCTCCAAAGAGACATGTTCCTTTCCCCACCGTTAAGCAAAGCACAGAACAGAAGGGTCATTAAACTATAACTTATTCTGGGCTTTATAAAATTGCAAAAAAGCACAAAAGGAAAGAGGTCTTCTTTGGTCCATAATAAGGTAGCAGTCTGTACTGGTCACAGCTGGGATCTTTTGAGTCCAGTTCTCTGACGCTTTCATCAGTAGGACCATGAAAGATCTGAGGGGTTATATACATGTTCTGGATTTTATTTGTAAAATGAAGGAGAAAGATAAGAAGATGAACAATTCCCAAATTTGGTGTCTCCACTTGGAGCATGGGGCTGATCTCTCTCTTGGATGTTGACGATGATCAGGCAATCAAATGAGGTCACTTTAGGCAAAGTGGGAGAGCATGAGGTAGAGATATTTGTCATAAAAGGTGACACCACGGGGTATGTATGTCAAAAAAAAAGACAACATGGTAGTTGCAACACAAATAAAATAGGAGCAAGGCTTCAAGTTGTGGCCACCATTTTAACTTTTTGCCTTCTACTTATGAATGCCTCTTCTTTGGCCACTCTCAAAAAGGCTAAACTGAATTAAAAGGTAAAGGTAAAGGTTCCCCCGCACATGTGTGCTAGTCGTTTCCGACTCTAGGGGCCGGTGCTCATCTCCGTTTCAAAGCCGAAGAGCCAGCGCTTGTCCGAAGACATCTCCATGGTCATGTGGCCGGCATGACTAGACGCCAAAGGCGCACGGAACGCTGTTACCTTCCCACCGTGGTGGTCCCTATTTTTCTACTTGCATTTTATGTGCTTTCGAACTGCTAGGTTGGCAGAAGCTGGGACGAGTAACAGGCGCTCACTCTGTTACGCGGCACTCAGGATTTGACCCGCCAAACTGCCGACCATCTGGTCGACAAGCTCAGCGTCCTAACCCACTGAGCCACCGCGTCCCTTAAGCTGAATTAAACCTGGTTAATATTTGGAGGGGCGGTTTGCAGGACTGTAGACAAGACTAAGAAGTTGAAAAGGCCTCCCAGAAGGAAACGGCAAACTGTTTTTGCATGAGTGTCAAGACAATTCTAAGGATGTGATGTAGTGGAACGTAGTCTGGATTCCTGGGTGGGATCAAGAGACAGTGAAGTTTAGACAGTTGGGTTGGGAGGAAGAGGGTTAAAGTAGCTCCTCCCTAGAAGTTCTCAGAATGTTATCTTTAATGGTGGAAGTACTTTGCTTTAGTTCAGAGGTGAGGAACTAAGATCCCTTTAATGACTTGTGGACTTCAACTCCCAGAATCAATGACTGACTCAGGAATTCTGGGAGTTGAAGTCCACAAGTCATAAAAGAGCCATAGTTCCCCACCCCTGGTTTAGTATGAGAAGATTTCCGGTCTATAGGTGAGGAACAATAACAGGAACTGTTTACAAGAAACTCAGCATATATTTCTTAGTTTTAAGAGACCGACACATGCGTATGTTGGAGCTGAGCACAACTTGACGGAGATCCTACAGTGTTTTAAGACTGAATAATCGCCTCCCCCAGCTTGGAGGTTGGGAAATGAGAACACTGCCAGAATCCTCCCCCTGTAAAATGACATAGCTTTCTGCAAAATACAGCCAGAAAGGTTACTGAGTTGAATGACTTTTTAAAAGCAGACAAATGCATGAAAGATAAGTCTGAAACAACGATTAGCTGGATATCTAGGAGCACAGCCTCTGTGTTCAGAAGGGAATATACTGCTAGAATATTAAAAGCCCTCTGTATCATCCTGAATTAAAATTACACAACAGATAAACAGCTTTGTTTGCTTCAGCTAAGTAGAAGACTAGTAACCACAAAGTTGAAAGGTGGAGGAGAATTTCCCCTCCTTCTGTATAAATTGTCTTCCTTCTTACTGCATGAAAACACACACACACAGAGAGAGAGAGAGAGAGAGTTATTTTTTTTCTTTTTGGAAAAGCAAGGTCACCACTATTTTTCCAATAAAGACAAAGAGCAGATCGCTGTGTCTTGAGCCTGGATCATGCATTGTGTTAAACCAAACTGTGGTTTGATTGCAGTTTGCTTGGTATGTTGTGGGAGTCTAGTCACAGTGGTAAAAGAATAATGGCTTATGCAAATCAGGTGATAACTTCAACCTGTCCAGAAGTAAAATAGCTCAATGAAATATATGCACTTGAGTATCTCAATAAATGAATCTAGGCTTAACAACTGTTGATTTAATCATCTTTAAACCTGTTGTTGTTGTTGTTAGCTGCGAAGTCGTGTCCGACCCATCGCGACCCTATGGACAACATTCCTCCAGGCCTTCCTGTCTTCTACCATCTTCTGGAGTCCATTTAAGCTCACGCCTACTGCTTCAGTGACTCCATCCAGCCACCTCATTCTCTGTCGTCCCCTTCTTCTATTGCCCTCGATCTTTCCCAGCATTAGGCTCTTCTCCAGTGAGTCCTTCCTTCTCATTAGGTGGCCAAAGTATTTGAGTTTTAGCTTCAGGATCTGGCCTTCTAAAGAGCAGTCAGGATTGATCTCCTCTAGGACTGACCGGTTTGATCGCCTTGCAGTCCAAGGGACTCGCAGGAGTCTTCTCCAGCACCATAGTTCAAAGGCCTCAATTCTTTGGCGCTCAGCCTTTCTTATGGTCCAACTTTCACTGCCATACATTGCAACTGGGAAGACCATAGCCTTGACTATACGCACTTTTGTTGACAGGGTGATGTCTCTGCTTTTTAGTGTGCTGTCTAGATTTGCCATGGCTTTCCTCCCCAGGAGCAAGCGTCTTTTAATTTCTTGGCTACAGTCCCCATCTGCAGTGATCTTGGAGCCCAGGAAAACAAAATCTGTCACTACCTCCATTTCTTCCCCATCTATTTGCCAGGAATTGAGAGGGCCAGTTGCCATGATCTTGGTTTTCTTAATGTTAAGTTTCAACCCAAGTTTTGCACTCTCCTTCTTCACCCGCAACAAGAGGCTCTTTAGTTCTTCTTCACTTTCTGCCATTAGAGTGGTATCATCTGCGTATCTTAGGTTGTTGATATTTCTTCCGGCAATCTTAATTCCAACTTTTGATTCATCTAGCCCTGCCTTTCTCATGATGTGCTCTGCATATAAGTTAAATAGGCAGGGCGACAGTATACAGCCTTGCCGGACTCCTTTCCCAATTTTGAACCAATCAGTGGTTCCGTGTCCAGTTCTCACCGTTGCTTCTTGACCCGCATATAGGTTTCTCAAGAGACAAATAAGATGGTCTGGTACTCCCATCTCTTTAAGAACTTGCCACAGTTTGTTATGATCCACACAATCAAAGGCTTTAGCATAGTCAATGAAGCAGAAGTAGATGTTTTTCTGGAACTCCCTAGCTTTCTCCATGATCCAGCGTATGTTGGCAATTTGATCTCTAGTTCCTCTGCCTCTTCGAAATCCTGCCTGTACTTCTGGTAGTTCTCGATCCACATACTGCTGAAGTCTAGCTTGTAGGATTTTAAGCATGACTTTACTAGCATGAGAAATGAGTGCAATGGTGCGATAGTTTGAACATTCTTTGGCACTGCCTTTCTTTGGAATTGGAATGTAAACTGATCTTTTCCAATCCTGTGGCCACTGTTGAGTTTTCCAAATTTGCTGGCAAATTGAGTGTAGCACTTTTACTGCACTGTCTTTTAAGATTTTGAATAGCTCAGCTGGAATACTGTCACCTCCACTAGCTTTGTTGTTGCTCAGCTTTTCTAAGGCCCACTTCACCTCACATTCTAGGATGTCTGGCTCGAGGTCAGTGACCACATCATTGTGATTATCTGGGACGTTAAGCTCATTCTTGTATAGTTCTTCTGTGTAATTTTGCCACCTCTTCTTAATCTCTTCTGCCTCTGTTAGGTCCCTGCCATTTTGGTCCTTTATCATGCCCATTTTTGCATTAAACGTTCCCTTCATCTCTCCAATTTTCTTGAAAAGATCTCTGGTCCTCCCTATTCTATTGTTTTCTTCTATTTCTTTGCACTGTTCATTTAAGAAGGCATTCTTATCTCTTCTAGCTATTCTCTGGAATTCTGCATTCAATTGGGCATATCTATGTTTTTCTCCCTTGCCTTTCGCTTCCCTCCTTTCCTCAGCTATTTGCAAAGCTTCCTCAGACAGCCATTTTGCTTTCTTGCATTTCTTTTTCTTTGGGATAGTTTTGGTTGCTACCTGTTGTACAATGTCGCGAACCTCTGTCCATAGTTCTTCAGGCACTCTGTCTATCAGATCTAATTCCTTAAATCTATTTGTCACCTCTACTGTATATTCAACAGGGATATGATTTAATTCATACCTGATAATATTTACCTTCAGCCGTTCAGAATCTTCCTCTGCTTATTTTTTGCAGATCAAGCTATAGAACCAGAGCAGTTTTACAAAACAAATCAACAAACATTTTGCAAACCAGCTTCTCATCTCTATTCACACATAGGGTTTGCCACACAAAGTAGGATCCAGTGTTTCCAGCCTTGAAAGGGTCTCAGGGTTGCTTCTATAAAAAAGCGGAAGAATATATACTGTATATTTTTTTTATTTTAAGAAGGTCTGCTTAAAGTCTTTGCATTTCCGCTGGTTCATCGCATGCAAAAAGATGCAACCAGGACCCTCTCAATATTGCTCACCATGAAACCCATGCTGCACAAGGGTTTCAGCTTCACAAGCATTGTGGGCATCCTTGCAGGCGGCAGCCCAAACATACAACCTTGCAATGAGAGGCCATAATTTTAAATTCTTCACCTCAGTCTCCTTGCTTCTAAATCAATACCTGCTCCTTTTGTCAGAAGAGCTGAGCCCCTCAGCTAACTAAATGAATCCTACTTAATGGAGGACAGTGTCTAAAGAAATCATCACAAGATCTTCGCATGATATGACTTTTAAATTTTTTTGCCTTTAAAGGATTCCAAGGAACATTTTTGCCCATTGGCTGGGAATCCTGGGAATTATGGGCCAATACATTTGGGGACATGGTGGCTCAGTGGGTTAGGACTCTGAGCTTGTCAATCAGAAAGTCAGCAGTTTGGCGGGTCGAATCCTGAGTGCCGCGTAACAGAGTGAGCGCCTATTACTCGTCCTAGCTTCTGCCAACCTAGCAGTTCGAAAGCACGTAAAAAATGCGAGTAGAAAAATAGGGACCACTACGGTGGGAAGGTAACAGCGTTCCGTGCGCCTTTGGCGTCTAGTCATGCCAGCCACATGACCACAGAGACGTCCTCGGACAAGCGCTGGCTCTTCGGCTTTGAAACGGAGATGAGCACCGGCCCCTAGAGTTGGAAACGACTAGCACGCATGTGTGGGGGAACCTTTACCTTTTTACATTTAGGGGGACATGGAGGGGGAGGGGGGGAAAGCTGGTTGTTTTATTACCGACTACCAGAAGTTCGATCCTGACCGGCTTAAGCCATCCATCCTTCCAAGGTCAGTAAAATGAGGACCCAAATTGTTGGGGGCAGTATACTGACTCTGTAAACCGCTTAGAGAGGGCTGTAAAGCGCTGTGAAGCAGTATATAAGTGCTATTGCTATTACCAAAAGGGCATGTAGATTTACTCAGAGTTGCTCTGTGGTAAGATGAGCGGCCAACAAATTCAATAAATCAATAATCAATAGATGATGGGGAATACAATGTGCTAAGTACAGGAGGCACCAGCTAAGTGCCCTGGCTAAATATAACCCAGATTTCTACTTTGCGGAAGTCAAGGTTGTCAATCCTGTCCCTGGGATATGAGAACTCAGTTGCTTGTACCATCCACTCAAGCATTAAAGAAGAATTCAACCACTTACCAGGCGCAGATCTATGTTGGAAAGGATAACAGGTGGGCTGTTCACATTTCCCCCAAATCTGCTCTCTGGACAAGCACCCCAGTTACTGAATTTGCTCAACAAAGCTTGCATTTGATCAACTCAATGTGCTTCACAACATCATAACCCCGCCTGGCTTACAAAGGATTATTCCATATTTTTTTGGTTAGATCTGCATCTTGATTATACTACATTTCGTTCTTGGGTTGAAATGCAAAACAGTCCACCCAGTTTCTGGAGCACAGGAAAGGAAAAGAACTGGGCTCTGCTTAGACTAGCATCTTCACCACTACTCCAACTTTTGTGTGACCTTCAATCCCATAGGAAAACTTTTGTGGCTGACCTGGGACTTAAAGCCAAGTTTCCCTGTTCTTAGTCCAAATTCTCAGCCATTACAGGTAACCTCCAACTTATGATCCAAACTGGGGCCAGAATTTCCATTGCTAAGCAAGGCGGTTGTTAAATGGATTGCGCCTGATTTTACAACTTTTTTTTTTTTGGCCAGCATTATCAAGCAAACCACCGCAATTGTAAAATGGATTATACCTTTTTTAAATAAATCCAGCTTCTCCCACTGACCTTGCTTATTAGAGGCCAGCTAGGAAGATTGCAAATACGATAAGATAACCTTTATCATCTGTGAACACACTGGCACACATTTTTCAAAAAATGGCAATTGTATGACACACCACACCACACACACACACACACACACACACACACCCAGGAAGCTGCCACTGTCCTAAATGCATGCTGGTGGCCAAGCACCCAAATTTTGATTACATGACGGTCTGGATGCCTCAATGGTCATAAGTGAGAGGACTAGTTCTAAGCCACTTTTTTCAGCGCTGTTGTTAAGTTCAGTCACTAAGTGAATGGTTGTAACTCAAGGAATACTTATAATGGATCTTACCTGTTTCCTTCAAGGTCAGCTCTTGGTTGTAAGTCAGGACTGCCCATATATAATTTTGCCCTTTTGTTTGATAAAGGGGAACTGGCCCTAAACTCACACACACACACACACACACACAAGCTTCTACGAGTGAAATGAGCAGAACGTAGGTCTCCGTAATCTTTTCTTAATAACTTTACCACTCTACCATACTGGCTTATGACCCCTGGTTTATTAACTTGGTGATTTTCTTTCGATGACTTAGTCGTGCATTGGCCAACCCATCTGGTTAATTTATCATCCACATTACTGAGCAAGCTCAGAAGATGGATCAATTCAGTAATCACGTTAATGTCTTGAATGGATGCAGACTGCAGCATCATCGCTCAAAAGCATACACTGGGACAGAGAGTCATCCCTAGTTTTGTTTCCAATTGGGGTAGCTATCAATTAGCTGCCAGACACTGTCATCCTGAGACAAAACAAGCAGTTAGGGTGTCTCTCTACTGCCACACGTGCACGCACACACTAAAAAATATATCATCTTTTAATGTGTTTGTTTTGCCTGGAATGTTGGCACCTCACTTTAACAGATGTGTTCTGTCCCATCCTACATGAGTCCTTGTTATGCTCACAAGGAGAAACCCCTCTTCCAAGTAACAGGCAGGAACCGCAAGAAGAAACCAACCCCTTTGATTCTCACAGACATGAGAATCTCAATGTCCAAGGCAAACAAACACAGTCCACAGAAACTCGATCCTCAACACAATCGGTTGTCTTCAGCAACCAGCACCTCCCACACCTTCCCTTTTATAATTCAGCCAAGGCGTGGCTTCCTAATGCCTTCTCCTTTGCCTTTGGAGCCACCCCGTTGCATTCCTCTGTCCTACTCGCTTCTCTTGCCGGTGCTTTCGTGCATCCTGGATTTCTCCAAACTGTTCTTCATCACTGTCCAACTCAGGGTCCCAGCACAGCTGTGTCTCAGCCTGAGCGCAAGTAGAGGGGCCAGGCTCCTCATCCGACTGTAAGTCTTGAAGCTCCTCAGACCCTTCCTCTGATTCTAATGTCACTCCAGACTCCTCCTCCTCCTCTGATTCCTCAGACTCAGCTGCCGGATTCACTGGCTGGTAAGGAATCACAACAAGATGTACTAGGCAGCTGCTTATTAGTGCCTATATGGACAAGTCACCCTGCTTGAAGGAACAGAGATCTGGCCTACAGCAAGGAGGAAGCAACAGATGAACTGTTAAGGCGGGACTTTCAGAAAAGGTTACTCTGTCCCAAGAAAGTGGAAAGTATGAGGAAAAAAATTACAAAGGAATTACATCTTGATTTTGTTTGGTATACGATGAAGTAGAGAAAAGCCAACAGGCTTTCAAGATGGCTTCAAGATTCTTCAAGGTAGGCGAGATCGAGTCCCACAGAGATTCGAGTTATACAGCGGGTCCTCGACTTATGACCACAGCCAAGCCTATAATTTCTGCTTCTAAGGGAGACAGTTAAGTGAGGTTTGCCCCATTTGACGACCTTTCTTGCCACAGTTGTGAAGTTAATCACTGCAGCTGTTAATAACACGGTTTTTAAATGAATCTGGCTTCCCCATTGAATTTGCTTGTCAGAAGGTCACAAAAGGGGATCACACACACACACACACACACACACTGGGACACTACAACCATCATAAATGTGAGTCAGTTGCCAAGCACCTGAATTTTGATCACATGACCACGGAGATGCTGCAAGGGTTGTAAGTGTGAAAAAGGGTCATAAGTCACTTTTTTTTCAGTGCCGTTGTAACCTCGGTCACTAAATGAATTGTGGTAAGTTGAGGACTTCCTGTATTCCGTATTGTTGTATTCCTTCTGCTTTCCCAAAACCAAGCCTTTCATTCTCCAACATCCCTGTTTCCAAGCACAAAGGAAACCTTAGCTATATTTTTGTGAGTTACACGCCCGGTAAAAACCACAAACGCTGTCCAAAAATGGCACACACATTTGACCTGAAATTAAGTGAAGAGGGCAAACATGTCCCACAGCTCCCCACATCGGTTGTTCATTTTGACCCCTATGTTTTAAAGTCCACGAGATTTCACACACGAGTCTCTGTGCTGTCCTTCTCAAGAACAGCTGTCTCTCAGTGGTGGGTGACCGATTTGTGAATAAACGCTTTTTTAAGATCTTATGATTATTTTTCCTGTTTAGAGGCCAAATTGACCATTTAAAAAATTAACTCCACTGCTACCGCTCCCTGCATTGAAACCCTTTTCATTACACCTTGGAAAATAGGTCTTAATTGGATTAGACACTCATTTGTCAACTAATTAATTGGCTTTTGGAGATACCTGGAGCCATTTCACTTGAAAAGATGGTTATGAATGTAGACAAGTGCATTTTCCTATGGCACAATTATCCTAGTGTTGTGTGCATGTAACGGAGAACATGTAACGGAGAAAAGGGGAGGGATGGAAAGACAGATGGACTTAAGGTAGATGTTCCCTCTCAAAAACCTACGTTACCATCCTTGTAATGCACGTATCTTTTGAGGATGACTGTTTTTCAACTTGGGAGGGTTCGTGGCTTTTCTGACCAACATACCTGTAGCTCTGGGCAATTTTAAAAAGAGGGCAAATCAGTGGTAGGATTCAGCCGCTTCGCACCGGTTCTGCAAAACCGGTAGCTAAATTTTGCTGAGTTTGGAGAACTGGCTGAATGTGCATTGCTTCTAAAAGTCCAGTCTAGGAATGGCCTAGAACGGTCTGCTGGAAGTGCATGGATGCCACTTCCAGAAGTCCGTTTTAGGCCTCAGAGGCGCAGGCCTACATCCAATAAGAGAACCAGTTGTTCAGGTATTTGAATCCCACCACTGGGGTAAATCGTTTATTGAAGAATCCCTATGTTATATTGCAAATCGCCTTACATCTTTGCTTACAAGTAGTCCTCTACTTACGACCATTCATTTAGTGACCGCTCCAAGTTACAGCAGCCCTGAAAAAAATGACTTACGACTGGTCCTTGCACTTACAACTGTTGCAGCGTCCTCATAATCATTGGATCAAAAATCAGATCCACTTGGCAACCAGAACATATTTACAATAGTTGCAGGGTCCCAGGGTCACGTCATCACCATTTGTGGCTTTCCCAGCCCGCTTCCAACAAGCAAAATTAACAAATGTATGATTCACTTAACAGCGGCACAATTCCCATAACATCGGTGATAAATAAATAAATAAATGTAAAAGCAGACGAGAGGCGTTGAATAATAGCCTTTCTTAGCGATGGAAAATCTGATCCCAGCTGTGGTTGTAAGACTACTTGTATTCTATTTTACCTACTGATATCAAAATATGGTCTTCAAATACTGTTTACTGGACTGCACTTCTTTCCCATCCAGGGTGACTTTTGCTTGTTGTCTGAACCATGTCTATGGAGATTCTCAGTCATACAGATCATGGTTGTCCCAAGGTGCTTTTTCAAGAGGCAGTTGGACTTTCTTGTTTTTCTTGGAAGACGTTTCGCTTCTCATCCAAGAAGCTTCTTCCGCTCTGACTGGATGGTGGGGAATGGAAGGATTTATACTCCTTGCAGACAGCTGGTCATTTCCATCCTTTTAGAGAGTCATTGAGGCCACTTGGAGGTTTATCTGTCTCCTCAGGGTCACCTGAGTCGTGTAAAAGGGTGTGGAGCCTTCTTGGAACTGCTGAAAGGACTGTGCTGTGGAGCTGTGCTTTCTGCAGGATGTTTTCTGCCCCATGTCCCTGTTCTGTACCAGCCTGCTACCAGCCCTGCAGAAAAGGCAGGGACAACCCCTTTTACAAGAAGGCAAGAGGCTGGAATTACGCCTGCCAAATTTATTGCTACAAAAACAAACGGAACAAGACACGAACCAAGAAACAGGAGCTTTAAGAAACAGGAACTATCCAAGCGGTTGCCTTCAGCAAACCAGCCCTCCCACACATTCCCCTTATATAGAGTTCAGGGCGTGGCTTCTCTCTGCCTCCTTCCGAGGTGCCCCATTGCCTTCCTCTGTTTACTCCTAATTGACTGCCTCCTGCGTCAGGCGTCCTTGAACAGGGCCAGCTGTGGGTCATCTTCATCCACGCTGTCAGGCTCACACAGCTGGGTCTCCGTGGTGACCAAGTGGGAGGGGCCTGGCTGAGGGCTCTCATCAAGCTGTCCAATCCCCTCAGCAAGCTCTTCAACACCCCCCTCCTCCTCCTCTAAGTCGTCTGACCCAACTGCCGAACCCACAGGCTGACCCTGAATCACAACAGTCCCTTCACTGCTGAACACAGTACAGGCTGTCAAGGATGAGTCTGTTGTCTGCATCTCAAAGTGAAACACAAATGGTTCCTGTAGTCTGCAATTTTTCCGGAAATCTGTTCATACTTCCACACAATTCAAAGGGTATTGATCCCAAGGTGCATAGCCAAACGTCTGTGGAGATTCTCAGTCATCCAGGTTATTGTTGTCCCAAAGATGCTTTTCCAAGAGGCAACTGGACTTTCTTGACTTTTGGGGAAGACGTTTCCCTTCTCATCCAAAAAACTTCTTCAGCTCTGACTGAATAGTGGGGAATGGAAGGATTTGTGTTCCTTGCAGACAGCTGATCATTTGCATTCTTTTAGAGCAGGGGTGTCAAACTCGCAACGTCGCATGACGTGTCGCGACATATCGTGACTTTTTTTCCCGTGGCCAGCAATGGGGTTGGTGCAGTTTTGGCATGACGCATCCAGCCTGCGGGCTGGCAGTTTGACACCCCTGTTATAGAAAGTCGTTGAGGCCACTTGGAGTTGGTTCATGTCTGGACCATGATTATTCAATGAACCCAATTTTCTGGGCTCACATGTCATACTGGAACATGATGTCAATTGGGTCTGCAGAATACACCAAGAGTGTTGTGCAAAAAGCTGATTCTCGTCAGTTCTTCAGCTCCATAGATAGCATTCTATATCTGGCTAAATTCAGTCACATCGGCTCTAGGCCTTCACTGAAACAATGTGAAATGACATCATAGTTAGCCAGCCAGGCCTATATACTGCTGAAATCAATCAGATCTTGGTCAGTTGCGATATTCTGCCCTATTGCTTACAGATGGAGTTGGGGTAGGCAATTTAAGCAGCAGAATGACGTGCCAGATTAGACTTCTGGAAATCCAAGATCTGATCACCACTCAGCTGTGAAATTAACTTGGTGACTTTGTTAGAGAAGTCACATTTGGCAGGGTTTACCCACCATGCAGAGCCATCAGGCGCTTTCTTTCCTTCTGACTTAACATGTTTGAAGAACCCACCTACGGTGGTTTATAAACTTTGATTGATAGCTTCATATCTGTAAAACCAACCAACTGTGGTTTAGTCCACAAGCAATAGTTGAACAACAGGGGGAAAAAGGGGGATATCACCTTAATAGTCACTTAATTACTGCACAGGGTTGTTGGGAAATTAAAACCAGAAGAGATTTTGGTTAGTGTCTTGCATTAAAAGCAGGATATCCATGTATTAAACGAGCAGCAGAGGAATTGGAAGAGAATTAGGGGGGGGAGGGGGAAGAGACCAGTTGCAGCACATCCATGTGCTCCGTGCATGCCAAATAGACCTCCTCCTCCTCCGACTGACTTTGGCTGGATCACGCCCAAAATAGAAGACGCCAAACTCACTGGGGAAAGCCTTGAACCAATGGCTTATGAAACATCTGGAAGGGATCTTCAAAGCTTCTGGGATTTCCTAGCAATGACTGAGCAAGCAGAAGAATCCGTCCTGTTGTTTGTTTGTGTTTCCTGGAAACTGGGGGGGATAGATGGTGAGCTGGTTTAGAAAAGCGAATGCTGTAAAGGATCAGTTGACACAGCTGAGCATCGAGCTTGCCCTTTCCTGAATGAAGGAGGAAGGAGGCGCGGTATATGTTTAGAAAGAAGCGCCATTGTTCCCCTTCCCCTTTTCTCTTGCAGGGGTGGTTTATATTTTTTCTAGGCTGCACGAAGGCTGAGACCTCCTACACGGTACTTTCCTTTCAGACAAATGCATTTTATCCTCACAATAACACTGTAAAGTCAGCTGATCTTTTTTTCCCCCCGCTAACCTTCTTCGTGTGCCTGAGTGGTGACCGCCTGAACAAACCTTTGCAATTTTCTTGGCAAGATGTCATAAGTCATTTGCCGCTGCCTCCTTCTTAGGACTAAAAGAGGGACCAGTCCAAGATCACCGTCCTAGCTTGATTCCTGCCTAAGGGGGGGGGACTGTTATAAATTGAACAAATTCAGGTAGTCCTCAACTTACCAACATTTACGTTGCTAAGTGTGGCTTTTGTTAAGTGAGCTTTGCCCCCATTTTAAGGCCTGTCTTGCCACAGTTGTTCAGTGAATCACTGCACTTGTTTACACGTACGTTAAGTCAACCTAGCTTCCCCATTGACTTTGCTTGTCAGAAGGTCAGACAAGGAGATCACATGACTTCGGGACACTGCAAACCGTCACAAGTTCACGCCAGTTGCCAAACATCTGAATTCTGATCACCTGACCATAGGAATGCTGTAATGGTCATAAGTGTGAAAAACGTTCACAAGTCACTTTTTTCAGTGCCGTTGTAACTTTGAACGGTCACTAAATGAAGTGTTGCAAATCGAAGACTACCTGTAAATGAATCAACGGTGATGGCTATTCATTGTTTGCACCCCAGAGAATGAGTCATTTCCGCCCTCTCAATAATGGGATTTAAACTGACTGCAGGTTCAACTGTTAATCCTAAATGACACAAGATTTCAACCTGAGTCCAGAAATCAGTCCTTTTTTTTTTCTTGGAGAAACACTGAAGGGAATATTAAGGAAGTGGCACCATCTGCATTCTATCCCATTGCTTTAAAAAAGTAATTAAAGACTTTCAGCCTTACCTTGGCTTTATATCCCGTCCTTTCTCTTATTATTCCTGCTATTTCCCAACAGACCACAGGCCATCTATATTTAGGATTAACCCTGCCCTGGATATGTCTTTTGTGCATGTATATACACACACACAAACACACAAACACACAAACAGAGAAGGTCCCCATCACTGGAAAGTCAATTTTATGGCCTACCATATTTTTTAGAGGTCAGTTGGTTACAGAGCAGAAGAAAAAGCAAGAACGCAAACGAGGGTTGGACGAGGAGACCCGAACTCATTGGTAACCTCACACTGCAATGAACAAGGACATGCATTTCATTTTGCAATGACTAAGATTGTTGGACAAGCAGGCTCAAAAACAGCCAGGGAAATGACTGAAGCCTGGGAAACAGGCCCCTTGTCAATCAACAGGAGTGCTGAGTTACCACCAGCCTATCAAGTACTTAGGAGGAGAGGGCTTGATAACAGAAGCAAACAACAACCATCGGCACCCCAGTCAGCATCTAAAAAGCCACATACAACAGGCAACATATAAATACCACACGCAGAACAGCCCAAAGCAGACACTCTGCTGGAGGGAAGTTCTCTGAAGATGGGCACCAGCATGAGTCCTTCCTTGGATCCTGCAAGGCTACATAATGTTTTCTCCTTGTATGGCTGGCCTACATCTGGCTCCTTCACAAGACTACGCCCTGGCTCCACGCCTGCCTTCTCACTGTCCCCGCTCCCAGCCCTTCGAATGCTTTGACATTCCCCCCCCCTTAACCTGCAATCGTTTGCATCCAATTTGCATAATTAATACCATGGCGATTACAAAGCAGATTACAGGGCAATTTCCGAAGGAAAATAAAAATTTAGAACCCATAATGTCTACAGCAGCCAGAGAACTTAATTGGCAAGGAGAAGTGAGGTCTAGTGGTTAAGCATTTGGGGAAGCTGGTAAGACGGGAGGGGAATTGTAAATTAGGAATTTATTTAATTTTTTCCCCCTTTTAATGGAAGGAAAACGAAATGCTGGCGCACAGAGACCGCAACTGCTCTGTTCTTTGCTGCTGTTTTTAAAAGGACGCATTTTGAAAAGGAAAAGTGAAAGATGGAAGAAGAGGGGTTGATCTTGCAATGTCAACCTCGCGGGTTAGTCCAGGCAAGAAGCTAATGAGCTAATTCTACTTTACTGTAAGATTACATTAACAAAACCCATCAGGTCTGAAGGTACACGTCTCCCACATCACCTTTATCTCCCAAGAAGCTAGGGAAACTCTGAGATGTTTTTCATGCTCATCTTCCTTTGCGGGCTAAGCTGCCTGTAGTCTGTGGCTCTTCCCTCTTTCACCTGAGGTGATTTTCAAATACTGTTACAGGATGTGTTCACTAGCTTTACTAAGTCTGTTACAAACGTAATTGCCACCTTCACACAACATTAGGAGCTGCAAGACGGTCTAGTGTGGTGGGTGGGGGGCGGAAGAGGGTGTCAAAGAATTCAGGATGGCAGCTGCAACCATGTGATCAAAGCCCCGCCCCTTTTCATATGTATCATCTTGACTTTCTGATCTACACACCCAGGAGTCACCTTTCTGAATGTTGTTGTTGTTGTTAGTTGAGAAGTCGTGTCCGACCCATCACAACCCCATGGACAACATTCCTCCAGGCCTTCCTGTCCTCTACCATCGTCTGGAATCCATTTAGGCTCACGCCTACTGTTATGTATGGGGTGAGCAGCAGCTCTGCAGGTACCACCAGGTGGCGCTGTGCGTTGGCCGGATTGGCTGAAAGGGTTTTTGGCGGGAGATACGAATGGATGGATTGGCCAGCGTGTCACCTGGCTAGGTATATAAGGGGTACAGGTAACCCCCTTTGTTCAGTACGCGCCTACCACAATAAAGAGCTGACATGTGGTACTCATCTGCCTCTTCATTGCCATGCGATCCTCAACCCACTACACAATACCTACTGCTTCAGTGACTCCATCCAGCCACCTCATTCTCTGTCATCCCCTTTTTTCTATTCCCCTCAACCTTTCCCAGCATTAAGCTCTTCTCCAGTGAGTCCTTCCTTCTCATAGGTGGCCAAAGTATTTGAGTTTTAACTTCAGGATCTGGCCTTCTAAAGAGCAGTCAGGGCTGTTCTCCTCTAGGACTGACCGGTTTGATTGCCTTGCAGTCCAAGGGACTCGCAGCACCAAAGTTCAAAGGCCTCGATACTTTGGTGCTCAGCCTTTCTTATGGTCCAACTTTTACAGCCATACATTGCAACTGGGAAGACCATGGCCTTGACTATACGCACTTGTGTTGGCAGGGTGATGTCTCTGCTTTTTAGTGTGCTGGTTGTAGGGCTGCCCATTTTGCCAGAGTGACTTGAGACATGGAAAAACACATCCCAAAATAATATCAAGACAATGTAAAAAAAACTATAGATGGTTGAGGTTAAAAACAATCTATAGTAAACTCAGAACTGCATGTGGTTTCTCACTAATTACCCAGCCCTCTTGCTTGAGAGGATGTCCATCTCCTTGGTGCTTTCGGAAAAGTTGGCTGGTAGAGTTGGGGGTCAACTGAATCTCGGAGGGTCTGGTGTTCTGGTGTTGTACTAAGTCAAACATGATTTTTTTTTTGGCTTTGGCTTAGTGTGTTGTGTGGATCAGCCAGGGAGGGATGTAAATCATGGGGCATGTTACCAGCTATGGCTAAAAGTGTACTCACTGTGACATGGTTAAACATACTATTACTTAATGTTTGAGTGTTTGAGAAAAGGCCTTGGAACAAACAAAATGGCTGTCATGGGGAAGAATAAACCTTGAGTCCAATTGTAGCTCTGGCCATGCTCAGGTATCAAGGGGTTGTGTCATTACCTTTGTGAGAAGACTGTCAGCCTCAGATCTTTCTCCATCCGTAGAGGGCATTTTTTCAAGGCTTACCTGCTTCAGGTAATGAATGAATATGAGCCCATGATATGTTGTTCTTCTATGCCTGGCTGAATAGGATGGTCTGATGGGATTCCCATTAAAATGGATGGGAGCTACCCAAAAACTGATTCCATTTGACCCGTGTCTGAGGTGAATAATTGTGTGTGAAGGGAACCAGTTTTCATTATGGCATCTACTTCCAGTCCTTTGTTGTTCGGGGCCAGAACTTCTTTTTATCTGTCTCTCTCTCCCTCCCTCCCTCCCTCCCTCCCTCCACACACACTCTATATCTCTGTCTCTATCATCTCCATCTCCACCACTATCTCCATCTCCTTCATCTCTTTCTCTCTCTTTTTCTTTTTTCTCTTTCTCTTTCTCTCTCCCTCTCTCCCCCTCCCCCTCTCCATCTCTATCTCTATTTCTATCTTTCTATTTATCTATCATCTCCCTCTCTGTGTCTTATCTCTCTCTTTCTCTATCTGTGTCATTATCTATCTGTCCATCCATCCAGGTCATTCTAATCAAACAAATCCATTCTAATCTAATAATGTCTTATCTAGCACCCCTCCTTCTTCCCAAGCTTTCCTCTTTTCCAACCAATTGATCGCTCCAGGGATGTCATTGCCAACCCAAGAGGCTCGGGCTAAAAAAGCAAACACAGGTTGTTGCAATATCCAGGCCAGTCTCCCTGGTGACCCAGATGGCCTGGCCAAGGCCAAGAGACCATGCAGTGCAGGGAGGCAGGAAGGGTGATTAACAGGCCTGGAAAGGCCTCAGGTGATGGAATCAGCTTGCTGTGAAATTGGTGTGGAAGGTTGGGAAAGAAGGAGAGGTCAGGGGAAGACCAGCAGTAAGCAGTGAAGAAGAAATACAAATGTACTTTGTCATCAGACAGAGCTACTTTGAACGGGGAAGGATGGTTGCGACTTGGGGGTGGGGAACCTTCCATATCACCACTCAAACAGACATGTTTGTGGGATATATCTGGTACAGGGTAACCAGCCACTTTTCACACCTCAGGAGCTGTTAGTTTCCAAATTTGATCTTATGTTGGACACCCCACTTCTAAAGGAGGAACCCTATACAGCAGGGGTCCCCAACCTTGGCCACTTTAAGACCTGTGGACTTCAACTCCCAAAATTCCGCAGCCAACCATGCTGGCTGGGGAATTCTGGGAGTTGAAGTCCAAAGGTCTTAAAGTGGCCAAGGTTGGGGATCCCTGCTATACAGTGTAAATCAGAAAAATTGTACTTATCATCAAAAAGCTTCTCAGAAGTACTGTCAACCCGGTCAAATAGAAAAGGAGGTATTAGTGGAATACAAAATGGATTTTTGTATTGGAAGTGCAAATTGCCTACCTATACCAGTTTTCTCCAGTCAAGTGCAGGTGTGTTTAAAAAGTAGAGACTTGAAGTCCTGATACACACAGCCTCTCAGGTACCAAATTTCTCCATTCTGGTGGTTAAGATGTCTGGGAATTGAAATAGTTGGAAACTACCCAGACTGGCAAACCTTATGGTTCCCCTGAGTGGCACCCAAATTTGCTGAGGTAAGTATAGAGGTAAAGGTAAAGGTTCCCCCGCACATGCGTGCTAGTCGTTTCCGACTCTAGGGGCCGGTGCTCATCTCCGTTTCAAAGCCGAAGAGCCAGCGCTTGTCCGAGGACGTCTCCGTGGTCATGTGGCCGGCATGACTAGACACCAAAGGTGCACGGAACGCTGTTACCTTCCCACCGTAGTGGTCCCTATTTTTCTACTTGCATTTTTACGTGCTTTCGAACTGCTAGGTTGGCAGAAGCTAGGACGAGTAATAGGCGCTCACTCTGTTACGCGGCACTCAGGATTCGACCCGCCAAACTGCTGACTTTCTGATTGACAAGCTCAGAGTCCTAACCCACTGAGCCACCATGTCCCCAAATGTATTGGCCCATAATTCCCAGGATTCCCACCTTCTAATCGACAAGCTCAGCATCCTAACTCACTGAGCCACCATGTCCCTCGAGGTAAGTATAGTCCAAGGCAACTAGAGGATGCTAACTTGGGAGAGACTGCACAGTTCAGCAGCCAAGCCCTGAGATGCTTCTACGTCAGTGTTTCTCAACCCTGGCAACTTGAAGATGCCTGGACCTCAGCTCCCAGAATTCTGGAAGTCCACACACCTTCAGGTTGCCAAGGTTGAGAAATATTGTTCTACATTGTCCAGTCCAAGCTGATCACAGATTCCTACCAACTTTCTGTTTACGAGGCATGGTTGGTGCTTAGTAGTAGAGCGAAATGAGTTGCATGGAGAAAGCCCATGTCTTTACATCTCCGAGTAGGACTGGGGGGAAAAATATCTGCCTAGATAATTGTGTTAATATTTTTTAATATTTATTTGTATTCACTCTTTCTGTGAGGGAGATGGGCAGTTTTAAAATTGGATGGATGGATGGATGGATGGATGGATGGATGGATGGATGGATGGATGGATGGATGGATGGACGGACAGACAGACAGACAGACAGATAGATAGATAAGGTAGGTAGGTTGGATGGATGGATGGATGGATGGATGGATGGATGGAGTGAGTGAGTGAGTGAGTGAGTGAGTGAGTGGTGGGATTCAGCTGGTTCGCACCACTTGGGCAGAACTGGTTGCTAATTTTTTGTTGCCCGGGCCCAGAATGGATTTCCAGAAGTGGCATCCACACAGAGAACCGGTTGTTCACATATTTGAATCCCACCACTGCATGGATAGATGGATGGGTGGATGATAGATAGATAGATAGATAGATAGATAGATAGATAGATAGATAGATAGATAGATAGATAGATAGATAGATAGACAGACAGACAGACAGACAGACAGACAGACAGACAGACAGACAGACAGACAGACAGACGTCTCTGCATGAAAGGATTCTTCTTCAAAATTAAGCTGCCACCCTTGGGCAGGTTCTCCCATGCTGCAGCTTAATGAAGGGTCAATGTAACATGAAATCTCTTAAAATATCTTACCATTTGCCCATCTGGCTGCCTGTCTCTGAGGACAATCCAGGTTGACAGATCTCCAGTTTACTCTTGTATTAGAGGCCAGTCAAATTTGCACTGTGGCTACAGTTCCCCCGAGGCTAATTCTGGGGACTGCACCAAGGGCTAATAAATTTGCAGATGACGTGCTTTTGATTTTGTTTGGGGAATGAAGGCAGGGATCCCCAGTGAGTCATACATCAGCTTTAAAGTCTTCATGAATAAATGATCAGATTAAAAAAAAAAGAGGAGAGAGGACCATGATTAGAACTTAGTAGCCATCAGATCAAACTGTTTTCTCTTTTTCCCCCATGTGCAGCGTTCCCTCTGGAGCAGCTTCAGAATAAAATCATGGGCCCCAAAGGACCAAACGGAAACGCTGGTTTTATTTTATTTCATACGAGGAAGGAGGAGAAACTGCAACCCAGAGACGGGGCTAGGAGACAACAACACTCCTGCCCCAGAGCTTCACACAAGGATTCTCACATTTCCTGAGAGTCACAGGGGCAGAAGATGCTGGCTGGGGCCTCTGCTTAGAATTGCAAGCCGTTTTTTGAAACTCTGGGTTGGCTTTTTAGCATCTATCATGTTCGTCAGAAACAGGCCAGCAAGTGATCAGAGTGGGAGCTTTGAGAACTGAGATGAGGAAGGAGTTTACACCAATGGAGAAAGACCATCTGCAGACCCTAAGGAAGCCTTATGAAGATGCCAACTCAGACAAACAAACAGTTGTTGTTGTTAGTTGGAAAGTCATGTCCGATCCCTCGTGATCCCATGGACGACGTTCCTCCAGGCCTTCCTGTCCTCTACCATCTTCTGGAGTCCATTTAGGCTCACGCCTACTGCTTCAGTGACTCCATCCAGCCACCTCATTCTCTGTCGTCCCCTTCTTCTCTTGCCCTCAATCTTTCCCAGCATTAGGCTCTTCTCCAGTAAGTCCTTCCTTCTCATTAGGTGGCCAAAGTATTTGAGTTTTAGCTTCAGGATCTGGCCTTCTAAAGAGCAGTCAGGGTTGATCTCCTCTAGGACTGACCGGTTTGATCGCCTTGCAGTCCAAGGGACTCACAGGAGCCTTCTCCAGCACCACAGTTCAAAGGCCTCCATTCTTTGGCGCTCAGCCTTTCTTATGGTCCAGCTTTCACTGCCATACATTGCAACTGGGAAGACCATAGCCTTGACTATACGCACTTTTGTTGGCAGGGTGATGTCTCTGCTTTTTAGTATGCAAACAAACAGTAAACAGCTGCTAATGAAGAAACCATCAGAAACACTCCCATCCTCTCCGACAGGGCAAGCCACTTGTAAATAAACAAAAAACGAACCCCACTCTCTTCTAGCACTGATGATGTTACCTAGTTGGGTAATGAAACATCTGCAAAAAAAAACCCAGCCAAATTCAGAGAGTGCCAAGGATCCCATGAAACTGTCTTCCTCCCCAGGATTACTCTGGAGTAACAATTGCACTGGTGATGTTGACCTTGAGAAAATCGTTGTAATGCCATTGTGTCGTCGGTGACAGAAGGTCACAAAAGGGGATCATACGACCCCAGGACACTGCAACTCTCATAAATATGAGTCCGCTGCCAAGTGTCTGAATTTTGATCACGTGACCGTAGGGATGCTGCAGTGGTCACGAGTGTGAGGACTACCTGTATTGTCTAGTCCAGGGCTCCTCAACCTTGCCAACTTTAAGACTTGTGGACTTCAACTCCCAGAATTCCTCAGTCGGCTGGTGGAAGAATTCTGGGAGTTAAAGTCCACAAGTCTTAAATTTGCCAAGGTTGAGGAGCCCTGGTCTAGTCTACAGCTCTTCCTCCTATCTCCCAAGGCTATTTGTACATACCATCCACATAGAGCAAGGGTAGGCAACCTCAGCTCTTTTATGACTCATGGACTTCAACTCCCAGAATTCCTGAGTCAGCTGACTCAGGAATTCTGCGAGTTGAAGTCCATGAGTCATAAAAGAGCCGAGGTTGCCTACCCCTGACATAGAGGGTCATGGTGTCAGTCTCAGATTGTTCAACCTTGTGTGTGGAAGGCACTTGATCTCCAGTGGTGAATTCTGCACTCAGAGCCTCTCCGGACCATAGCTGATGGTCCTGAGATGGGACACATGGATGGAAGAAGCAGAACTACTCTCCCTCTCTCACCAGGGCTTGTCCATCAGGAATCTCTGAAAATTTGGAGGTGACTTTATTTGCTCAAGTTATATCGCTGCCTGTAGTTTATATTTTCATATACCTCCTATATTCTTCTTAGGTAGATAGATAGATACCATATAAAAGATATAACCTCCCTCAGATGATCATTATTATTTTTTTAAGGTCCTGTATGCGTGGTATCTGGGCTTCAGCCTGGAAATGGAGCACTAGATGGCAACAAGGAGATACTGAATAGAAAGCTGCCTTTGCTGTGCTCTGATCTTTATCCAGATCTTTACAGCCTGTGTTATAATTGGAGATTTGATCACCAAGAGTGCTTATGGAAAAGGCTTCCGTATTTTAAAATTACCCTCTTCCTGGTGCTTTGAACTGCAGTTGCAAATGCAAGCTAATATGCTAAAGCCTCAGGAAAAGGACTTCAGGGGATTAATATGTTCGTGCCAAATCAACCTTTAAAGGCCCAGGATTGTAGGCTAGCGTGTATGTTAATTATGGAGCCTCCATTTTCAATGGATTCATCCCGTGCAAACGTTCGGGGGGGGGGGGGGGCATTTCTGATTAATACTTCATGTAGCTTAATAAAACAGCTGAGCTCTGGAATTCCAAACAAGTTTGAAAAGTTTCATTTGTATTAAAGAGCAGCATGAGGATTTAAAATGCTTTTGGCCTCTACATTAAAAAAAAAGGAAAAAATGGGAAGAAAATGAACACTCAGGCAAAAGTCAAACCCCAAGGCCCGCTCTGTGCCTGGATCCTCAGGCACTCCATACTCTCTTATCAAATGCTTTCCAACACGCTCTTTGTATGAAACATTTATAGATTGGCAAACACGCTTCAGGCACGCACAGAGGGGAGCAAAGGAAGCGGGGAAGAGAGAAGAAATTAAAAAAAATGTAGCTACTATAGCTGTGTGCTCAGGATTTCATAAATTTGTGTAGAGCGCCATCTGCTGGAAGGTTCCCTGCTTTTAATCCTTAGAAGGTTCAGTTGTTAAAAAAAATAATTCAGTACCGTTATAACTTTGAACAGTCGCTAAATGAACGCAGGTAATTGAGGACTTGGAGTAAAATTTTAAAAGACCTAATAAGACTGGAGAAATGACAGCCGTCATTGATGGAAAGAATTTCTGTTGGTTAAAAATGAATATCTTGCCTAAGGTGATGTTTTTTTTTAATTTCAAACAGTATCTGTTTTGACAACGGATGCACCGTTTAAGCAGTGGCAGAAGGATACATCTAAATTGGTGTGGCAAGGGGTGTGCAAAAAGATAAAATATAGGGCGTTACAAGATACAGATGTCTTGGTTTCCCGTCTAAGTTCTATCTTACTTAGCTTGATTAAGATCAAGTAAGCAAGGCACCATCATGTCTCAAATAGTGATTTGAACAGCAAGACAGACACAGCCTTCAACGGATAATTAGAACTGCAGAAAAAACAATTGCAACCAGCCTGCCTTCCATTGAGGACCTGTATACTCCACGAGTCAAAAAGGGACCTGTGAAAATATCTACAGATCCACATCCTGGACGTAAACTGTTACAACCTCTACCTTCAAAACAACACTATAGGGCATTTGCACACCAGAACAATGAGACATAGGACAGTTTTTTTCCCCATGCCATCACTCTGCTAAACAACTAATTCCCACAACGCTGTCAAATTATCTAGCAAGGCTGTATTACTATTCTTCTTCTCATCTTTCCTATCTACAATGTTGTTGCTTGTATCTTACGATTTATATTGTTTTATTTATTATCCTAGTATGATTTATGTTGATTGTTTATTTAGTATCCTATGACTATCACTAAGTGCGGTATCTCATGATTTATGATGAATGCATTTTTACGGTGACTATGATCCTAATTTATCACTTATTGCTTTTATGTACACTGAGAGCTTACGTACCGGAGACAAATTCCTTGTGAGTCCAATCACACTTGGCCAATAAAGAATTCTATTCTATTTTTTTAAGATGGGGAAGGGTGGGTAGAAAGGTGAATAATAATGATAGTCATCTTCATTTAACACACAAACACAAAGAGAGAGAGAGAGAGCAATAGTGATAGATGCAGATAGTAATAGCACTTATATATTGCTTCATAGTGCTTTACAGCCCTCTCTAAGCAGTTTACAGAGTCAGCATATTGCTCTCTAGAATTTGGGTCCTCATTTTACTGACCTCGGAAGGATGGAAGGCTGAATCAACTTTGAGCTGGTCAGAATTGAACCGCTGGCAGTCGGCAGAGTTAGCCTGCAATAATGCATTCTAACCGCTGCGCCATCACGGCTCTCTCTGATAAGCAACTAAACTGCTTTCTGCCTATATCTCTCCTCTTCTTCATTCTCCATTCCCCACCAACTTCCAAATTTACTATTATTCTATGGCTTGAGTTCATTAAATTTGCTTATCAGGTCGGGTAGCTAAAAAACAAAATAAAAAATGCATTAAAGGCATGATGAGAAAGTTCTGGTTTACTGATTGCAATTTTCAGATGGCATGCAGAAAGGGCTAGATCAATCCTATGTATCATTTGTCTGCAAATGTAAGTGTGCAGTGGAGATTGTACTTCCAGGTATGAATGTCTAAAAATTGTGGCGTTTTTGGTTGGAGCACATTCGATGCAGACAAACAAACTAAAAAATCCCTTAAACAAACACAGGTTTGTCCTCACTGCTACAGGAAGAGGGAAGTAGAAGTAGCTTAATGCCTGTGTCTATTCACTTTAAAATCTGGTGAAATTGAACACTCTTTACAGTGTTATTGATAATAACAGTAGTTTGCATAATCACCAGGACTACTTTTAAACCTCACATGGGATGTATTTTTCATTTACAGTCCTTTACTTAAAAACATGTGCCAAGGGAAGAAATATCTGGCAAACGTGTTCACATTCTGTGTATAGGCAAATGAATTTCCTAGGGGACGTGCAAAGCCTGCTACAGCATCAACATGTTAGGTTAAAGAACTTGCATTAAGGAGGGAGCTTGTTATCCATCATTTGGTTGCCTGATCTTGCTCATCTAGAAGAAAGAATGTTTGAGGAATTAAAATGTTTACCCGTAGGGATGTGAATTTGATCTCATCTGCATTTCCTAGGACAATGTTTGTTTATTGATATATTTTACGTACGGCCCTTTTAAGCAACTCAGGATGGCAAACATACCCAATACTCCTCCCTCCTCCTATTTCTCCCACAACAATCCTGCGAGGCTGAAATAGAGGGAATGCCCCAAAGTCACCCAACCTGCTTTCGTGCCTAAGGCAGCACTAGAACTCACAGTGTCCCATCAACTGAGATTATACCATGAGTTCTGCTCCTTGGTCGCCTGGAACAATTTTTTTAGTAGCCTCACCTGATTTGACAACTGCCTTTTTACCTGCATGAGGTGTGTAGTACCATTCTAGTTATGAGAAATATGAAGATTTGAGTGTAATGTTTTTTTGTCTGGAAATGGTAAAGAGTTCACTTTGCTTTGCGTACCTAGTTGACTTTGATAGCTTTAGCTCACCCCAACCTGCTAAAAATATCCTGTCTGCATAGGCCAGGATATTTGATCTCTGATTCTGATTGTGATGTGAACTAAATAGAGTGCTGGAGACTTTGCTGACTCAACCACCAATACAGGTAGAAACACACCTGAGCCCAACATTTATGTTGCTAAATGAAATGTTTGTTAAGTGAGTTTTGCCCCCATCTTATGACTTTTCTTGCCACAGTTCTTTTTTTAATCCCATTTATATCCCGCCCTTCTCCGAAGACTCAGGGCGGTTTACAATCTAAAGCACAATGTGCTTAGCAACAGCCTTCATTCTATGTATATGCCTGCTTATTAGGGCTTTCACACACACCCCCAAGCGGCATTATTACAAAGTCAGCTTAATTGCCCCCAACAATCTGGGTCCTCATTTTACCTACCTCGGAAGGATGGAAGGCTGAGTCAACCTTGAGCCTGGTGGGACTCGAACCTGCACTAATTGCAGGCAGCTGGTGTTACTTAAGGAGGCATTAGCCCACTGCTCCACCAAGGCTCACTGCAGATGTTAAGTTAGTAACAACTGTAACAGATGTGAATCTGGCTTCCCCATTGACTTTGTTTGTCAGAAGGTCGCAAAAGGGGATCGCATGACCCCGGGACATCGCAACCGTCATAAATATGAACCAGTTGCCAAACAGCTGAATTGTGATCACGTGATGCTGCGACGGTCGGTAAGTGTGAAAAACAGTCACATAAGTCACATCTTTAGTGCCGTTGTAACTTTGAAGAGTCACCGTTGTGACTGGGATAGCACTGACCCTGCAAAACGGGGTCCTTAGGAACGCTTTGAAGAATTTTAATACGTCGAGAATGAAAATAGCCATTTACCCGAGAAAGAATCACAAATATTCCTGGCTACTGATTGGGAAACATGGTTTGCATGCATTAAACCGCACATTCAATATCTGGCTCCTCCAATTTAAACAAAAGGATGGCTGCCAGGGTCAGTTTAGCTCAGCGTAAACAGCCATCAGGCTTGCTTCATTTTCTGTCAGTGTGCAAATATTCTCAGACCAGGGGTCGGCAACCTCAGCTCTTTTATGACTCGTGGACTTCAACTCCCAGAATTCTCTCAGGAATTCTGGGAGTTGAAGTCCACGAGTCATAAAAGAGCCGAGGTTGCCGACCCCTGTTCTCAGACAATGCCTTCCCTTCCTTGCCTGGGCCAGCTGATGTCACTGCCGCCAGGTGCTTTCTCCCACCCACTCATCCTATTGTCTGAAAGAAGCACCTGGCTGGGGCTCTTGGCATCATGGCATCCATTGTGTCATGGCACAGCAGGCGGGCACAGAAGGTAGGCACAATCCGATGGATCAACAGCGAGCGTTTTTCCAGGAAGAGACCAGAAATCATTCTTCAGACTTGGAAGGTGGGGGCAATTTTGCTCCTGGAGTTTTCACTTCGAGTGTATTTCATATAAAATTGTGCCAAATAAGTGCATCATCACAAGACTTCTGCTGCGCAAGGAGGAAGTGGTGTGTAAAAACATTTCTGCTATCCTTCTGTTCCCTGTTCCCCAATACCACACGGCACTGAGTGTTTCAGGGAAGTTTTAAGTGTCTGTACTTCTGTATACCAGGGTTTCCCAACCTTGGCAATCTAAGTCCACACATTTGACGGGACTTCGAACAGTGTGGGAGTATGAATGGATTTCCAGAGGACACTGCAGACTCCAGGAACCATTTGGGCTTCAGTTTGAGATGCAGACAACGCAAACTTATCCCCAACAACCTCCGCCTGTCTTCAACACTGAAGGCACCCAGGGCAGAAAACATCCTGCAGCCAAGAAGGATCCACACACATTTGCACTGCTCAGGTGTCATGGAGGACATAGGTAAACCTCCAGGTGGCCTCAACGACTCTCTAAAACAGGGGTGTCAAACTCAATTTCATTGAGGGCCGCATCAGCATTGTGGTTACCGTTGAGGGGCCAGGTGGGTATGGCCAGGGTGGGCGTGGCCTACTGGGTGGGTGTGGCTAGAGTGCGTATGGCCTACTAGGTGGGCGTGGCCAGCTCTACATCGTTTGCATCAAGGGTGCCTATGGGGGCCTGGGCAGGAGTGGGACAGATCTGAGGGTCTCTGGCAGAAGGAGGGTCTCTGGGCCAGGGCCAAGGCAGTGGGGGCCGTTCCCTCACTGTTTCCAGGATGGCTTCGTGGGCCACATGAAACCACTTCGCGGGCCGGATCCGACCCCCGGGCCTTGTGTTTGACATGTCTGCTCTAAAAGAATGCAAATGACCAGCCGTCTGGAAGGAGTATAAATCCTGCCCTTCCCCACCATCCAGTCAGAGCTGAAGAAGCTTCTTGGATGAGAAGCGAAACCTCTTCAAAAAAGAAAAAAGGAAAGGAACAAAAGAAAATCCAATTGCCTCCTGAAAAAGCACCTTTGGGATGTGTGGACTTCAATTCCCAGAATTCCCCAGTCAGCTATGCTGGCTAAGGAAATCTGGAAGTCGAAGAGCACATGTTTTTAAATTGTCATGTTTGGAAAACCCTTAGGTATACGCATATAAGCATCCACTTTTAACACAACCATCTTCAGTTTGCCATTTCCTCCCTGGAAGTCATAGACTGGATCTAGTCTCCTGATGTTCAGTAGGCATCACTGATCTTTCTTTCTTTCTTTATTAAATGTATATGCCACCCATCTTGCACTTCAAACCGACTCTTACCTATTAACATTTAAGGCTGGGCAGTGCTTTGGATTCAATCTTTAAAAGGGGCTTCAGAGGGCAATAAATGGGAACGTAGCCCTTTAAAGCAGCTACATCTCTTCCCAGGCACACTCAGCCCTATTAAGGTGGATAGAAAGCCACTGATTCTCACGTTATGTGAGAATGTGAAACTGCTGGATTGCAGCACTTTGAAAAGAGAACGCACTGTGGATCAGGAAGAGGGGAAGTATTTGAAACATCGGAAACAAAGAGCAGACAGGTACCTGGGTGCCAAGCTACTCTGGATGAAAAAGTAACAGCATTTTTTCCAATTTTGCATTGTTGGGGGGGAAAAAAGAGTCTAAACTCTCCAAGACATCACTCATAAATGAGGGTGGGAGTTTTACTCATTCAGTTTCCAAGAGTCTGTATCTTAGCCCTTTATTTCTTGACATGAAACTTGATTCATGAAATTCCAAACGAGTCTTGCTTCCCTGGTCCTGCTGTGCTTTTTGGGAGTTAACAGCTGGATAGGCAGTTCCTGTCTCCAAAGAGGACACAGAGACGAGACAAAGTGATGGAGTCTAAACCAGAGCTGGCATTTTCCAAGGACTCGGCTGCTAATCAGAACGGAGGTATCCCTTTAAACCTTCACGCTGTAAGTTCTGATTTCGGCATAATCCGTCTGGATGTCTTCCGTAGTTATAACTGGTTTAGGATTTCGTGTATTGAATGTAATAGTCGCATAATGGATTTCTTCAGGATCGCTGGAATCTCTATCAACAGATTCCTTGGTGGTTCCTGGTTTGGAGGGAATGCTATTCACTTCTTGTGCAGCGAGGTCTGAAGCGTTGAGTTCCTGTTTGAAGAGAGGAGTTGAGTGGAAGCAGAAACTGCCACCATTACACATAATTTGAAATTTGAGCTAATTTTACAGTCTACCGCAAACAAGGTGCAGGTTGTTGTTGTTTTTTTTAGAATAAGCAGAAGCAAAATAAGAAGAATTAGCAGAAAGAGACAACTTTTGCACGTTAAGGAAATCAGTTCTGCAAATTAAAAAAAAATAAAGTTTGCTTAAGCTTGTTTTGGAGGTAACATTTCATATTTTAAAAAAATCTGCTTGAACTTTCATTTTCTTCCCCCCAAAATTCAATTTTTGAGATTTATCCTCCAGACCTTTAAAAAAATACCCTGCATATTGAGATTAAAGCATTTTACTGAGGCACAGAAATGTCATCTTACTTCTTCACCCAGGGGTGGAGAAAAAGAGTTCTCCAGATGTTTCTAAGCTACAACTCTTACTTCCATGGCTAATGGCTGGAGGGGAGGGAAAGGTGTTGGAGAGATCCTTTAGCAGTGTCTTAATCTGTGTGGCCCATTGGTTGGGTGTACCCAATTGGCTGGGTGTGGCCCATTGGGTGGGCGTGGCCATTGGGTGGGTGTGGCTGCGGTGGTAATGGCAGACTGGGTGGGACTAAAAAGTTCAATCAATCGATTCCAACTTGGCGAGTTCTTTTTTCCCCCGCGAGAAGTTGAAATTGATTGATTGAACTATTTTCTTTTCTTTTGCACATGGCGGCAGAGGCCTAATGCAAAAAGGTTTTATAAAAACCCAGCTGAAGGCCTAGGACTGGGATGACGGCGCGCGTGCCCACAGAAAGGGCTCTGCGTGCCACCTGTGTCACACGTGCCATAGGTTCGCCACCATGGCCATAGTATTTCTCAACCCAACTTTAAGATGTGTGGACTTCAATTCCCAGAGTTACCCCACCCAGCCGTCTCAAAAGACTTCCTGAAGGCTGGTCACAAAGAAGTCAGACAGTTGCTTTGATTAAAGGGAAGTTCAGCCGAAGCCCAGCCAAGGCTGAAGGGAGAGCAAAGCTTGCTCTGTGACCTGGTGGACCTCAAAGCTGAATCTCCCATTTTTTTTTGGGGGGGGGGAACCGCTCCTGGCAAGTTGTGGACTTGCAAAGATGAGGGAGAGAAAAGGCCAGCATCCATTTGAGATGCTCTGGATTGATTGCGCGGTAAGCAAAATGCCCTTGGTGTGAGTTGCAGTAACAAAAAAAAGAGAGAGAAAGCATTACAAACCTTGACACTCGCTATGGTGTTTCCTGCTTCTGAGTCAGTCGCCGTTTTTCTCTTCCTCCGGTATCTGCATAAATAAATAAATAAATAAATAAATAAATAAATAAATAAATAAATAAATAAATAAATAAATTCTTTTGCATGCTGCTGCTTAAAGAGCAGATTGTCTGGGCTCGGTTAAAGTTCCCTGTTGCAAGCAATATAAACCTTTGCAGATATCCTTTCCCTCCAGGCAGAGGCACATTCACTAGCAGGGATGCTGATTCATAGGGCTGGAATTTATGTAACAGGATGTGCATAAAGGAAGCTAAACCACTGCACAAGGAGGGAAAGTGCTTGCTTTTCCAGTAGATAATTATGGCCCTATATACTAATTCTAGAAACGAGACTCCATATTCTGATTGTCGTATATGAAAGAATTAACAGAGGTGGAAGGCATCTTGGAGGTCTTCTAACCCAAACCCCTACCTAAACAGGAGACCCTACATCATTTCAGACTTGTCCAATCTCTTCTTGAAAGCCTCCACTGTTGGATCACCCACAACTTCTGGACACAACCCGTTCCACTGGTTAATTGTTCTAACTGTCAGGAAGTTTCTCCTTAGTTCTAGGTTGCTTCTCTCCTTGACTAGTTTCCATCCGTTGCTTCTTGTCCTGCCTTCAGGTGCTTCGGAGAATAGCTTGACTCCCTCTTCTTTGTGGTAGCCCCTGAGATATTGTAAGACTGCTATCATGTCACCCCTCACCCTTCTCTTCGTTAAACTACGCATACCCAATTCCAGCAGCCGTTCTTTATATGTTTTAGCCTCCAGTCTCCTGATCATCTTTTTAATAATAGGCATGAAACATTGAGTGGCAAGAATGTACAAAACGGAAACGACGTTATCGTATTGCAGGGTTAGAAAAAAAAATTAAGAAAAGGTAGGATAAAGGAGAAGGGGACAGAATTTCCATCCCATGCAGGAATCCAAAAGGGAGTAAAATTGAGTTTAAAAGAGTGATGGTTTTCGTTGCATACCACCTTAGGGCTGCGGCAAGCAAATTGTGAGAATTAATAGAAAAAGCAGAAGAAAGTAAATGGGGGGGGATGGTAAATTGCCCAAAGTCACTTTTCCTGAGATGGGTGGCCACATAAAATTGGATAAATAAATAAGTAAATAACAAACTAAACAATCCAAATTAACGGTTAGTGTCTTGTGCGAAAACCCAGTCTCAGAGGCTTCTCTCCTCTTCGAGATTTCCTTAGTATAATTTGATTCTAACACAGCATATTTAATTTGTTCAGTTATAAATAAGAACAACTTTGCCAGAGAAAATTAAATAATTTGTTACTGTCAGAAAGGAAAGCTTGTGTACTTTATGAACGGAGATTATCCAGACTTAATAATACTCCAGACAATAATCAACTAAGCATGTGGGGAACTAAAAAAGTGAAGTGGGAATTCATAGATTTCTTCATGTCTGAATGAAAGAAAGAACAGGCAGAGAGAGAGAAATATATTAATGACAATAAAACACTGACAAGGGTACATAAACTCATAGGAACAAAATAAAAAAATTAAGAAGTTTCTAAAACATAATAGGAAATTTATATACGTCTTGTAAGTCAACTTTTGAGAGAGAGAGTTAATCTTTATAGCCAGTTCTTATTTTAATGGCGTAGGATGGTGGAGAAGGAATTGCCAATGCATAGAGCAATAATATCATACAAGAGAGCTGAGGCTATAAAAGCTGGCAGGAGGTCTCAAATCAAGGCTGCCAGCTGTTGAGTCTTGTGCTACCAATATCTTGATGCCTCTGATCAAAGCACTGATGCTGTGAGAGGGCACCATCTAGATGAACTCATTTATTTGGAGGAAAAACAGTGTCTGGAAAGTTCCAATCAATTATTATTATTATTATTTATTAAACTTATATACCGCCCTTCTCCCGTAGGACCCAGGGCGGTTCACAAGGCAATTAAAACAACATTACAATACAAAAATTAATAACAATTAAAATCGATTAAATTTTCCTTAATTAAAATCTAAACCCCCTGTAACTCTGATTAAAAACCCAATTACAATAAGTTAAAAAATTAAAAAAATCCTCAGTCCTGGCCGGAAAGCTCAAAGAGCCAGGTCTTCAGGTCCTGGCGGAATGAACGAAAATCAGGGGCAGTCCTAAGCTCTACGGGTAACTGGTTCCAAAGGGCAGGCGTGCCCACAGAGAAGGCCCTCCCTCTGGGTGTTGCCCGCCGGCAATCCTTTGCCGGCGGCACCCTGAGAAGGCCCTCCCTGTGGGAGCGCACAGGATGAAGGGAACTTGATGCTGGCAGCAGGTGTTCCCTCAGATATCCCGGACCCAAGCCATTTAGGGCTTTATAGGTCATCACCAGCACCTTGACTTACACAAATTGCTTACACAAATTTGCAAATGTTTCTGCAAAAGGGAGCTGAAAAAAAGTGTCTGTCTGTCCGTCTAACAACTCTCTCTCTCTCTCTCTCTCTCTCTCTCTCTCTCTCTCTCTCTCTCTCTATCTATCTATCTATCTATCTATATATATATCCTGTGGATAGCCTTGGGTCAGGCCAAGCAGGAAAGAAAGAGTTAATTAGCAAGGTGCATTCAAAAGCCTTGACAAATACTTAACACACACACACACACACACACACACACACACACACACACATATATATATATATATATATATATATATATATATATATATATATATATATATATATATATATATATGTAACAGAGTGAGCGCCTGTTACTCGTCCCAGCTTCTGCCAACCTAGCAGTTCGAAAGTACTTAAAAATGCAAGTAGAAAAATAGGGACCACTACGGTGGGAAGGTAACAGCGTTCCGTGCGCCTTTGGCGTCTAGTCATGCCAGCCAAATGACCACGGAGATGTCCTCGGACAAGCGCTGGCTCTTCAGCTTTGAAACGGAGATGAGCACCTAGAGTCGGAAATGACTAGCACACATGTGCGGGGGAACCTTTACCTTTATATATATATATATATACATATATATACATATATATATATATATATATATATATATATATATATATATATATATATATATATATATATATATATATATATATACATACATACATACATACATACATATATATTTATATATATATATATATATATATATATATATATATATATATATATATATATATATATATATATATATATATATATATATATATATCCATCTATCTATTTATCTATCTATCTACCTACCTTTTAAATCAATTTTACAAGGTTTCTATGTTCCTCCAGTCATGTCTGACTCTATTCAGCTTAAAAGCCTCCAAAACAACAGTACGCTTGACATGAAACTCCCCAATATAACAGTGCTAACAGAATAACTATTATCATTTTACAAGTGCTGAGGAAGAACCATAGCTTATTTTATTTGTTTGCTTGTTTGTTTATATCCCACCTTTATTATTATTTTTACAAATAAGGTAGAAAACATGCCAAACAAGGATATCCTGGAACTGAAGACATTATCTTCCAACATATATTTGCAACCTCGTCATTCATTGATCAATCCAGAAACAAATTCCCACAATTAACTACCTTTTAGAAGCCAGGATGATCCCAGTGATTAGCACGATAACAGCAAGCATGACGAAGGCACCAGTCACTATAAGAAGCAGGCTTTTATCTGGGTCTTTGGATGCACAGAAGAACAGATAGAGTTCAATAGCTTGTTATTTTTTTAATCCAGTTTGGATTTTAATACTGAGCCAGTTTCATTCCCTCTTAGCCCAACCCACCTCACAGAGTGGTTGTTGTAGAGAAAAATAGGAGAAGGAAGGAACATTAGATATGTCTTCCACTTTGAGCTGTTTATAAAAATAACAATAAAGGCAGGGTATAAATACATAAAAATAAATTTAGAAACAAATAATCCTGCCCCAACATTCTCAAAAATTCCATCCAGCTCTTGGCTATAAATTCCAGATTTTTTCACCCCTCTGAGTAAATTCAAGAATGCCTCACATACCTGTCATGGAGAGTTCGAGGAATGCTTCAGCCAAGCCTTCAGCATTGGCTGCTCGGCATGTGTACTTCCCAGCATCCTTCAACATAAGATCAGAAAGCTTCAAGACATTCAAGGCTCGGGATGGTCTCTCCAAGACTTGGGTTCCCTTAACCCAAGTCACATTGGGCGAAGGGTTGCCCTTCGCCGTGCAGAGTAGCCGGATGCGGTCCCCTTTTTGTACCGTGAGCTGAGACACGCTTGTGAAGTTTTTCTGACCTGCAAGATTCAAGAGGGACACTGAGAAGACAATGCCTAGAAATCTCAACATTTGCTTGGATGATTTTACCAATATGCATCAATTTCAACAATAGGTTAAAAATGTCTTAGTTTGCAATTTGGAGAAGAAACTGATGTTATCTCGTGTGATTTGTTCATGACTGCCTCCTAAATTTGAGACCTGAATTAGTAAATACATAATTAGATTAGGAAAAGTATGATTTGGGGCCAGTCACTCTCTCTCATTGTGAGGAAAATTGCAGGAGGAAGGAGTATTATGTATGTTCACCACCATGAGTTATTTTTTTGAAAATAATAAAGGTAATAGATAGATGACAGAGAGAGAGAGAGAGAGAGAGACAGAGACAGACAGACAGACAGACAGACAGACAGACAGACAGACAGACAGACAGATAGATAGGACAGAGACAGGAAATAGACATAGGATAGATTAGATAGATAGATAGATGATAGATAGATAGATAGATAGATAGATAGATAGATAGATAGATAGATAGATAGATAGATAGATAGATAGATAGATGATAGATAGATAGATAGATAGATAGATAGATAGATAGATAGATAGATAGATAGATAGATAGATAGATAGATGGAGATGGATGGATAGACAGACAGACAGACAATCTAGGCAAAAACAGTTATTTGAAATGGACAGCAGTTTGAATTCCTTCTTACTTCCAGGGCAATTCTGAACAATATTGGTATATAAGTAGTCCTTGACTTACCACACAATTAGGACCAGAATTTCCATTGTTAAGCTACATGGTTTTTAAGTGAGTCATACCTGATTTTATAACCTTTTTTACCACAAATCACTGCAGTTATTAAGTCAATCATGCTGCCATTGCAAATGGCAATCACTTGACCCTGGGGCACGGTAATCATCATAAATAAATGCCAGTTGGTCCGCAAAGATCTTCTCTTTTTGTTCTATTTCCCGCTAGCCTTTTCTGCCTCTTTTTGATACCTCCTTACTGAGCAAATGGCTGCTGGGAGAATCATGCAACTTACTGTTATTGGAGTGAAAATGCTCCCCCTCGATCACTACCATCTGCGGTGGGACTGTAAGAGAAAAACAAATCGTCCTGTTCAGAAATCCTTTCCAACTGAGATTTGGACACAGTCAGATCACCAATTACATATGCTGATTTCCTGGAGCTGGTATCCCAACCTCTTTTCTTCAACACTCTCCCTTTTCGGTTATAAGATGCAAAGAACTGTCCGCCATTTTGATATTATAATGTCCACACCAGTGTTTCGCAACCTTAGCAATTTTAAGATGTGAAGGCATGGCGACTGGGGAATTCTGGGGGTGGAAGTCCGCACGTCTTAAAAGTTGGGAAGGCTGGGAAACCCTGCCCTAGGGAATCTCCGATTGTCCCCTTCTCCCCACAAGTTAGTGAAGAAAAACACCTCTCAAAGGGAGCCAGGCTGAGGGAAAGAGAGAACAGCAAACTGTGGGACTTGACTCTCTGATGCAAAGGACCAGCGACACAGCTCCATCCTTCAAACGGAAATTGCTTTGGGGTTTAGGGTTTGAAGCTAGGCAGACCTAGAAATGATCACTCACAGGCAACATTCAGTTGGATAGTTGTCTCTCTAGGAACCAATTTATTCTCATTTTCGTAGCTGACCCTGCAGGTGAGATTCCTCTGGTGGTCTGTAACTGAAGGTAAGAAATTCAGCACTGTGCTGTAGATCTGGAACCCGTTCAGCTGCAAATGAGAGTTGTGAGGTTCGGGAAAGCCACTCCAGGTGATGTTTGGAGGCATCCGACTACAACTTGCGAAGGTTGCACAGGTGATGTTTGTACGATTTCCTGCCCGCAATGTCCCCAATGCCTGTATTTCTGGTGGTTGTCTTTCTAAGAAAAGAAGAGAGGAATCGGGAGAAAGTTACTCCAGGACTACATACATTCTTACCTACCCACTGGGCTTGCTCTTCAGGCTCCTTCCCAAATGCTTCTCAAGTGAGATGGACCCCATTGAGTTTTTATCCTCTCTTGGAGTACAAGATTTTATGCAACCAGGAATGACCACAGAGCTTCTATATTTCAAGCATCTTCTCATCCAAGAAGCATCTGAAGAAGCTTCTCGGAGGAGAAGTGAAACATTTTCAAAGAAAAAACCCCCCAAGAAACTCCAGTTTTAGAAAAGCACCTTTGGGGCATGCACGAATCCATGTTTGTCAGCATCTCATGAATCCCCTAGGACAGTGGTGGCAAACCCATGGCACGCATGCCAGAGGTGGCACTCAGAGCCCTTTCTGTGGGCATGCACGCCGTTGCCCCAGCAGAGTTCGCCAGAGTAGTGAGTATGTGGCGTTTGGAAGCGACAGGGCAGTAAGTAAGTGAGCAAGCGGTGTTGGGCCCCCGGGGATGCCCCGGAGATGGCAAGGGACTGGCCCCGGCCACGTTCACCCAGTCTGCTGTGACCACTGCAGCCACGCCCACCCAGTGGACCACGCCCCCCCACCCCCGAGGGCACCACAATGCTGATGCAGCCCTGGCAGTTTGCGATAAATAAGTGGGTTTGGGGTTGCAGTTTGGGCACTGGGTCTCTAAAAGGTTCGCCATCACTGCCCTAGGAAGCCCTCATCAAAATTTGAGAAGTTTGGTGTGTCCGTCTACAAGGGCAGAGTTACAGATCCAGCGGGCCAGGAAATGCCAAAGGAGGGCAGGGAACCCATCTCCAAAGATTTTTCAGGAGGATCTTCAAGGGTGAGCTGTTGATCAAAAGTCTTAGTGCTTCTTTCCCTCTTTTGCTGATTTTTTTTTTACCCTCATGCTAAGTCCCAATTGCTTTTGACCATGGTTTATCAGAAAATCCACCACTGGCTTTTCACACGTGGCAAATCTGTACTATCAATTACATCAAGCGGGTTTACACATCTGCAATGTATCTCACTAGCATAAATTAAAGAAACCAAAACCCAGCTTAGTATGATGTGTGAAACCAAGGCCAGGGTGGTGGTGGGTGGGGGCACCCATCTCTATTACTAAGGAAACATTCATGCTATCCTGAAGCATTTCACTACCCCTCGAAGCTTCTGAGTCTAAGCCTGTGGCTCTCTGCGGATCAGATTGCTTGAAACCTTTTCTCGGGTTTGTGTCTAGGTGTGAAAGAGAGAGAAAGAGAGACAAAGGGAAATTCTTTCATCTGCTAGTGGCTTCATTCTTGCATGTTATGGTTATTATCTGCAACCCCAACCCATCCCTCTTCATTCATGTATTAATTGCAGAATCTCGGGCAGTGATGAGAGAGACGGTGGCTTCAGTTCAACAAACGATTTATTTAGCTCAGCCCGGACAACGTGAACAGTACAATGAGCCTTTATATAGGCAACTGTCAAACTAATCAACAAATCAGGGACGGGTGTTTTCCCGCCGAGGGGTTATGCCCAATGATCAATAATCAAATTTATATGGCCAGAAAGTAACTCTGAACAGCATACAACAGTCTAAGAACACCATCAGCGTACAAAACAATTATTGTCTGATCCCATTGTATATAATGATTTCAAAAGCGTTATCAGAGCAGAACTAAAACAAGAAGAGAAAATGACAGAGGGAGGGGTGTTGATGATAACATTTTACAATGGCTGGTGAAAACCGGCGCTTCTGACAAAGGCCGAACAATTTTCCAGGTACTCACCTGTCACTTTCAGGTCTGGATTAGCGTAGCTGTGAAAGCTAAAAAAGGCACGAGGGTTTTTTTCCATTCTGAAAAAGTATTTCCCTGAATCAATTTTTTGGGCATTCAAGATGAGGAGAGAACAGTTTCCTGCGGTCAGATTCCCAGTGAGTTGAAAGCGCTTCTGAGACAGCTCAATAGAACCCGTACTCTCTGTTCCTTTCTTCCAAAATCCAATCAATGCTTCATTGGGATTGGCATCCTTTTTATTATAAGTGAAATTGCAGGGAATAACGGCACAGAGCCCTTCCTCTACCAACACCTCATCAGGAGCTTTCAGGTCATACCCTTCCATTCTGGCAGGTATCACACCTGCAAAGAGTGGAAAAACAAGAATCTCAGCTACACAGTAACCGACATCCCATCCCGTTTCCATCATTGGAAAGGAGAACTCATCCAAGGGCTGGCCTCAAGAGTCAGCCTCTCACCTTCCCACCAAGCTCGTACCTTTCCAAAGCAACGATGTTGAAATTAGCCCGAAGAAGAAGGCCTCAAAGGGGCAGCCCATTTTCTCATCCCTGAAACGTCCGCCTCTCTGGAAGATTGCGCTCAGCAACAGGATCCCAAGAAGCCTGAGGGGGTAAACCTGGGGACAGAAACGGTCAGAATGAGCTTTGTTCCTTCGGGAGAATATTGAAGCCAGGACAGAATCAGAGGACGGATACTCAAAACTACTGTTTCTTCTCCTCTTGGATAAGTACTGGCAGTCTTCAACTTACAACCATTTGTTTGGTGGCTGTTCAAAGTTAAAACAGTAATGGGAAAAAAAGAGTGATTTACAATCCAGTCCTTAAGCTTAAGACTGTTGCAGTATCCCTATGGTCGCTGCAAGGTGGCGCAGTGTTAGAATGCAGTAAAGGTAAAGGTTCACCCGCACATGCGTGCTAGTCGTTTCCGACTCTAGGGGCCGGTGCTCATCTCCGTTTCAAAGCCGAAGAGCCAGCGCTTGTCCGAGGACATCTCCGTGGTCATGTGGCTGGCATGACTAGACACCAAAGGCTCACGGAATGCTGTTACCTTCGCACCGGAGTGGTCCCTATTTTTCTACTTGCATTTTTATGTGCTTTCGAAATGCTAGGTTGGCAGAAGCTGGGACAAGTAACAGGCGCTCACTCTGATACGCGGCGCTCAGGATTCAATCCGCCAAACTGCCAACCTTCTGATCGACAAGCTCAGCGTCCTAACCCACTGAGCCACCACGTACTGCAGGCTAATTTTGCCGACTGCCAGGAGTCCGATCTTGACCCACTCAAAGTTGACTCAGCCTTCCATCCTGCTGAGGTCAGTAAAATGAGGACCCAGATTGTTGGGGGTAATAGCATGACTCTGTAACCCGGTTAAAGAAGGCTGTAAAGCACTGTGAAGTGGTATATAAGTCTACGTGCTATTGCCGTCAACTTTCAGGCACTTGATAAGCAGCATGTATTTATGAGAGTTACAATGTCCCAGGGTCAAGTGATCACCATTTGCAACCTTCCCAGCTGCCTTCTAACATCTAGCAACGTCAATGGGGGAAGCCAGTCCACTTCACGACCACATGGTTCACTTAGCAACTGCAATTTTGTGTGGTAAAATGGTTATCAAATCGGACAAGACTCAGTGAAAAAAAAACCTTACTTAACAACAGAAATTCTGATCCCAGTTGTGGTTATAAGTCAGGCACTAGATGTAGTTTTCCTTGAGGTTGGAAGAATATGACATTTAAGCCACTCGGCCTGGGCACAGATTAGGCTAAAAGTCTTTGGAGTTTTTGTTAATGTTATTTTTTCCCCCCTTCAGATAAAGTAAATCAGAACAGATACCGTTTGCAGTGCAGAGACACAGTCTGGATCACTTTTGAACAGGAAAAGCTCTTAATATCTGGAATGGCCACCAAAATGTCACCCTTAAGGGACCTTGCCTTAGTATTGTTGACCTTGCCTTAGTATTGTTTTTAAGGGTCCAAGTACGTTTCTGTGAAATTTGGGATCAAATCAGAAGTTTATTTCGTTGCATGATTTTCACCCTGTCATTTGTTTATTTTTATTATTTGGGCCACCTTCAATTAATTCCTTCTGCAAATCAGAGAGCTGGTTTAAGGGTGTCAAATTAAACCAACCATCCCAGAGAGTCTTCTTGCATAAGGACCTTTGGAGAAGTGGAACTAATACCTTACCCTGTTTTTAATATCCAGACTGTGGATTCTATTTTTATGTAACCAAAATGGGCACTTCTGGTCACAAGAGGAAAGGAATGTGACTTTAAGGGGACTTCCACTGTTGTTTCAGACAGAGTGTGCACAAGGTGAGTGAAAGGGTGAAAGGATGGATAGACAACTGGACAGAACAGATTCCTGCATAGCAGCTGTCCAATATTAGACTTTTGCTCCAAATCCCTCCAGTTTAAACCAATTCCATTCTTCTGTCCCTCTTGTCCTATTTATGCAATAGGAACTGTTGCTAAAATGGGAATTGTTGCTAAAATATGCCCAGAATACATCTCAGGGGCTGGGACTGCGTTTGCTCTAGTGTTGTAACTGGGTATATACCCCAAACTTCTGCTCCATACAAAAGCGTAGGAGTGACCTTAGCTTTATATACTCTGATTAGTGGAACAGGGGACCCTGGATAACTATGATCCTTTAATTTAAGCAGTAGGTTCAAATGAGCCTTTGCTCTAAGGGTGCTCCATTGATGATGGCAAGCCCAAGATCCAGTCTTGGAAGACGCTATGCCTAAGTATGCAAAGATGTTAACCTGTACAATTGGTTCACCATCTAATTGCCATCTATGTCTCTCACAATGTTTTCCAAACACCATGATTTTTGATTTAGATTTACTGATTGTTAGGGAGTTGTCCTGGCAATAGGACTTAAGCCTTCTTAATAGCTCAAGCAATCCTACTTGTGAACACGATATAGGATCATATTGTCGGCATAGAGCAAGCTATTACAGTATGTATTTAGGATCATCAGCATATGTACCATGGGATCCTTCATTAAACCTGGCAGGTTATTAATGTCTAGATTAAATAATAATGGGGCTTGTCTTACCCCTTTATTTGTATGAATCCTGTTAGTCAGGGCCCCATTAACCCCATACTGCACCTTCAAACTGGTACTAGTGTAAAGGGCTTTAACCAAAGCTAGCAATCTAGGTTCTATTTTAAGAGATGTCAATTTATTCCATAGTATTTCCCTGTTTACAGTATCAAATGCTGCTGTAGGATCTATGAAAGCAGCAAAGAGGGGTCTCCTCTTATAGGCATATATATGAGTGGCTGCGTTGAAGAATACCTTGGGTCTACATTTGTTGCACAGTGCCTAATTTTTACCAGTTGCTTCAGGGAAAGAAGCCCAGAAGAAACACAAAGACCTGTTCTGACTCTCATTCTTACTTCTTTAGAACTGGGGACAGAACTAAATGTGCGATTTAGGAATGATAAATGATAAAAGATTGACAACAGCAGATGAGATAGCACCCATCCCATTTACAAATGGTAGTACCGTTCACCACACGAGCCTCATCTAGATTCCAGCGGAGCCTAGTAAGGAAATTAGGAAGCTGGCAGGCAAGCCATGAGGTCATAATCCTAATTTATACGGACACTACAGGTAGTCCTCGACTTACAATGGTTCACTTAGTGACCATTCAAAGTTACAACAGCACTGAAAAAAGTGACTTATGACCATTTTTCACACGACCTTTGTAGCATCCCCATGATCATGTGATGAAAATTCAGAGGCTTGGCAACTGGTTCATACTTATGACCGCTGCTGTGTCCCAAGGTCATGCAATCACCTATTTCAACTTTTTGACGAGCAAAACCAGTGGGGAAGCCAGATTCACTTAACAACCATGTTACTAACTTATCAACTGCAGTGATTCACTTAACCACTGTGGCAAGAAGGGTCATAAAATGAGGCAAAACTCACTTAACAAATGTCTCACTTAACAACAGAAATGCCGTGGTCATAAGTCAAAGGACTATCCGTAATTTAGTCTGTCATGTCAGTAGTAAAATGATTCTTTTAATTAGAGGTTTTCTCCTTCATAGGTTTGCCTAATCCCCTTTTAAAACTGCCCTTTTGTGAAGGCCTCAGAACATGCATCACCTAAGATTCTTTACCTCTGGGGCACCTGGGATTTGTAGTTCACCAACCTTGCAACACAGAATCCCAAAGTCTTCGTGCCTACTTTGTGAAAGTCTGCTTGCTTTGGTCTCCTGGAATTGCCCACCACTCAGCTGCACTTCTCTCTGATCCACGTGGTAAATGTTATGTACTTTTTCCACATCGTATCATTCAGCTGCTCCTATTCAGATCTAGAAGCCTAGAATTTCCCAACACTACCATGTTGCAAACTATTCTCAAACTATGGTGCCATCAAACTTCCTGAATACAGTTTCAAGAAGGAGGAGGAGGAGGAAGAGAAGGAAGAGGACACTGCAGATGGTTATAATACACTATAAATAAAGATCCGTCAAATTATCTGTCACCTTCCTTTAAACATGCTTAAACTAACAAGCCTAAGATGTGTCTCAATCTTACGCTTGCTATAGTTCATCTCTCTTTAGGGCTGTAATTATAAATATAATACCTGGACCGCAGAATGGAGAATTTTTCACTGTAAGTCATGGTTGACTTCTACTGCAATGAGTTATGGTTTGGCAACATCTAAGAGTAACCCTCCCTGCACACTAAGCTGCTATTCTCAATATACCTATTCAGATGAAAAACCCATTGTCTTTGGCTTGTTTACTGATAAATGTGTCTTGGATGCAAGCCAATCCCCAGTGAATGTAGAGGCATGTACTCTGAATTCAGTTACTATACTTAAGTTCCTTAAGAGGTTAGAAATTGTGTGTCTGCCCAGATTTCATAAGAGGCTTGAAGGTTTCTTTAAAGTCATAAGTCTTGCCTTCCTTGTTGCAAATTTCATAGTTATATGTTATAAACATTTTATATGCAAGCATTCTAAATATATAATACGTTGCAAACATTTTATATACAAGCATTCCAAATATATAATTTACAATATGCCAGTCTTCTAAGCATACATGATGGGTGTGGATAGAAAATAAAGCATGTATATATGTGAAAGGAGAGCACAGGAAATGTCTTTTTGAAAAGGAAAAAGAAAAGGGGTATGTCTGCATTTGAGAATTTCAGGGTCTTGTAAGCAATGGAAGGGTGAGAAGTTCTGGAGGATTCTGAAAAAATATTACCAGGCACACATTCGTGGTTAAAGCAGACACAAAAGTGCAAATTTTAGGCAGGATTTATCATCACTTTTACTTCTTGCAAAGAGCCCAGGGATTACCACTTTAGGAAGTACTTAAATAAATGACCCAAAGCAGACATCAGAGGAGTGAAAAGACTCTTAATTCCAGCTGGAAAAGAAACAGTATTTCAAAACGCTCTTTAATCCTTAACACTTTGAGATGCTCACTTGATTGAATTATCCTTTCTGAAATTAGCCCTGCTGGATTAAAAAAGGAGGGTGCCTATAACCATTCCCAGATTATATAACATGAGATGGTACATGGTTTTGCCATTCTGATAATATATACAAACTCTCTTTTTATGACCCAGTAATCCCTGGTAGAGTCGGGACAACTGAATGGAGATGAGCATTTACTGGCTAGATGCCCTTCCTGACACCCCGCGAAGTTCACAGTAGACATTTTTGCTTTGAGCCCTAGGAGAGAACATCTGCCCCTACCTAGGATTGAACTCTCATCCTTCTGAGTGGGAGGCAAGCATCTTCGCCACTAGACCATACACATACATACATGTATATACACATGTTGAAAGAAAAATCTTCATCAGGGTCCAGTCCAAGCCGGGAATAATCAAAATGGAGACTGCTTTAGAAAGAAAGTTGTGGTTTATTGAAGAGGAGAGTCAGACAGAAAGATGGCTCTGGGAATCCTAACCACATGTAGCAGGGAGTGGTGGGCTTTTATATCTCCTTTGGGCTTTGTATTTGGAGTTCTTCCTGTTTGAGGCTTTGTATTTCCTGTGTCATGTACTTTGACCTGAGTCTGAATGCATCCTTTTGGTATTGGTGGGTTAATCCTATTATGTTTCCTGTCCTTAGAATTTGCGTGGGGGTATGTAAATTTTGGGACGCGGTGGCTCAGTGCGTTAGGACGCTGAGCTTGTCAATCAGAAGGTCGGCAGTTTGGCGGGTCGAATCCCGAGTGCCGCGTAACAGAGTGAGCGCCTGTTACTCGTCCCAGCTTCTGCCAACCTAGCAGTTCGAAAGCACGTAAAAATGCAAGTAGAAAAATAGGGACCACTGCGGTGGGAAGGTAACAGCGTTCCGTGTGCCTTTGGCGTCTAGTCATGCCGGCCACATGACCACGGAGACGTCCTCGGACAAGCGCTGGCTCTTCGGCTTTGAAACGGAGATGAGCACCGGCCCCTAGAGTCGGAAACGACTAGCACGTGTGTGCGGGGGAACCTTTACCTTTTTACCTTTATGTAGATTTTAGGGGTCTTTGTCTTCCTAATTTCATTAGCTTCTAGCTTCCTGGCTCCAACCTTCCTGAATGGATTATTACATCTGCATTTTTAAAAAATTGTTTTCTGCCTAGTTTCTGCCTGGGAGAGAGGGGCTAGGGCTGGTTTCTGTCTTTTTCAAGATCTTCTCCATTATTCCTTTGGGGAAACATATTCTGCCTTTTTTAATATTCCCCAAAATATTTATTTCTCTGGATTCTTCCCCCCCCCCCACACACACACACACACAGTGCTTTTTTTGTAAAAGAAAAAGGTGCCAGAACTCACACATGTCATACAAACCACCTTGCCTACCCTACAAGGTTCCATCCAAAAAAGGTGCCGGAACTCCGTTCTGAGCGTTCTATGAGAAAAAAAGCCCTGCACACACCTATATGTATACATATATACATACATATATCTAATTATCAGAATGGCAAATTCATTATATAATCTGGGAATGGTTACTGCTTATGCTGTATCCTTCTTACAGTTCAGTAAATTAGGGAGCCATCTGCCTGAATATTATCTTCTTGCTTTACTCTTAATAAATGCATTGGCTTTTTTTTTCTTCTGTAACGATTCCTGCTTTTCCCCACCAAGGTCATCTTCCATATCTCTACATCCATCAAGGTAATATGCATAACATTCAATGGCAGCCCAGTTATTTTGGATCACGAAGCAGAAAATCCTTTAAAGTAAGAATGCAAGAATGCCAAATTAAGAAGCAAGTTGTTGCTGTTCCATCTCTCCAAAAATTTATACTCTGAAGGAACTCCCGCTCAGTGGTTGAACCAGCTCTGCAGAAGCTTCTGGATAGCAAAAAAACCACCTTTTTAAATATTTCTTCCACTGAGGAGACAGAGCAGAGAGAGAGAGAGAGAGAGATGATAGATAGATGATAGATAGATAGATAGATAGATAGATAGATAGATAGATAGATAGATAGATAGATAGATAGATTGATAGATAGATACAGTGCTTTTTTGTAAAAGAAAAAGGTGCCAGAACTCACACATGTCATACAACCTGCCTTGCCTATCCTACAAGGTTCCATCCAAAAAAGGTGCCGGAACTCCGTTCTGAGCGTTCTATGAGAAAAAAAAGCCCTAGATAGATAGATATAGATATAGATATATAGAGATAGAGATAGAGATAGAGATAGAGATAGAGATAGAGATAGAGATAGAGATAGAGATAGAGATAGAGATAGAGATAGAGATGATAGAGATAGAGATGATTTAGATATAGATATAGATATAGATATAGATATAGATATAGAGATAGAGATAGAGATAGAGATAGAGATAGAGATAGAGATAGAGATGATTTAGATATAGAGATAGAGATAGAGATAGAGATAGAGATAGAGATAGAGATAGAGATAGAGATAGAGATAGAGATAGAGATAGAGATAGAGATAGAGATAGAGATGATTTAGATATAGAGATAGAGATAGAGATAGAGATAGAGATAGAGATAGAGATAGAGATAGAGATAGAGATAGAGATAGAGATAGATACAGATACAGATACAGATACAGACACAGACATAGACATAGACATAGACAGTGCTTTTTTTGTAAAAGAAAAAGGTGCCGGAACTCACACATGTCATTCAACCCGCCTTGTTTATCCTACAAGGTTCCATCCAAAAAAGGTGCCAGAACTCCGTTCTGAGCCTTCTATGAGAAAAAAAGCCCTGGATATAGATATAGATATAGATATAGATATAGATATAGATATAGATATAGATATAGATATAGATATAGATATAGATAGTGACTGATGCAAAGAAAGCTCAAATTAAACACTCTAAGGCTCTTTTTGATCTGACTAAGAGCCCTTTGAAGTCAACTAGGCTCTTAAAACTCCCACTGAGTGAAAAAAAGGATAGTCTCACCTCTTGGTGCAGGAGAGCTGCCTTTCTACAGGACTTCAGGGAGCTTCTATGCTCCTGTGGTTTATTCTCTGCTATTGTCTGAACAGTGCAGGAAAAGGCCTTTGGTCGGAAATCTGTCCTCGCCAAAAGCAGAAGTGGTTATAGTTCCCATGGGTCAATTGCAACATCATCGCTCAACAAATTAAGAAAGTGATGGGGTTCCATTGGGTGACACAGGAGACTACCCTTTTTTGTGGGTAATAAGAATGCACCCTCCATGCATATCAGATCACACTGATATTTTGTTTTGTTTTACAAGTTCTCTAGAGTCAGGTTTCAGGTTGTAGACGGTTTTATTGCAATACTTCCTCTTCAAAAAACTTTGGAGAACAATGGCAACCCAATGCCAGCCCCGAGATACATCCATCCATCAGACATTTAAGGTGGTTTGATTCAACAAGCTGGAGCTGGGTCTACCTAGCTAACTATGGTTTCATCAATAGCTTGTGATTCTGCAGGGACAGGAATCTCTTACATGTAGTCCTTGACTTACGACCACAATTGAGCCCAAACGTTCTGTTGCTAAGTGAGACATTTGTTAGGTGAGTTTTGCCCAGGGGTGGGATTCAGCCAGTTCGCACCACTTCGGCAGAACCGGTATCTAATTTTTTGTTGCCCAGGCCCAGAACAGACTTCCAGAGGCGGCATCCACAAAGAGAACCGGTTGTTCACATATTTGAATCCCACCGCTGGTTTTGCCCTACTTTACGACCTCTCTTGCCACAGTTGTTACGTAAGTCACTGCAGCTGTTAAGTTAATAACACCGTGGTTAAGTGAATCTGTCTTCCTCATTGGCTCTGCTTGTCAGAAGTTTATAAAAGGGGATCACAGAGCCCTGGGCACTGCAACCACCATCAATAACGCCAAGCCTCTGGTTTTTGATCACGAGATCATGGGGATGCAGCAATGGTTGTCAGCGTGGAAAGACAGTCAAAAGTTACTTTTTCCAGTGCCATTGTATCTTTGGACAGTCAGTAAATGAACTGTTGTAAGTCAAGGACAACCTGTATAGGGCCACAAATCAGCTGTAATCATGCAGAATGTATCCTTTGCCTTCACTTCACCATCATACCTTCATACGACTTGCATGTACACGTGGACTAAGACACTTGGATGAGTCCTCCAAAGTGTAAGTGTTTTGTGCTCAGGGAAGCATAAAGAAAAAGTCTCAAAAAAACCCCAGTGTCTGAACCACACCCTTCCTCTACAATTCAGAAGCACCTTACTGCAGCCTGGACATACTGAAGACCCAGTGTGAAATAATGTAAACCAGCTCCTTAACTCAGCTTTCTTCACCTGGAAATGACTGGGTTTGTTCCGGCATGAGACTGCAAAAGATTACCCTGTTGAAAGCATTTTTCATCATCAACAGTGTCACAAGAGGAGCCTTATGCCAACTGACTAATATTTTTAAAAAGTTTCCTGCTAGGGCTGAGAATGCTGGCTGTGTAAGCTTGGTCATTGTTCATGAAGAAAATACTCACGTTTTGAAGGTACAGGTTGCAAGGAGATGATTGACACTGAAACTCCAAAGGTATTTTGGAATGGAATCAAAGCTCTACGCTCCTGTTATCAATGTTGACTCTACACTCAATGTTGATTCTGCCCTCTTAAGAGACTGGAGGCTAAAACATATAAAGAACGATTGCTGGAATTTGGGTGTGCCTAGTTTAATGAAAAAAGGGATGCGGCGGCTCAGTGGGTTAGGACACTGAGCTTGTCGATCAGAAGGTCGGCAGTTTGGCGGGTCAAATCCCGAGTGCCGTGTAACAGAGTGAGTGCCTGTTACTCATCCCAGCTTCTGTCAACCTAGCAGTTCGAAAGCACGTAAAAATGCAAGTAGAAAAATAGGGACCACTACGGTGGGAAGGTAACAGCGTTCCGTGTGCCTTTAGCATCTAGTCATGCCGGCCACATGACCATGGAGACGTCCTCAGACAAGCGCTGGCTCTTCGGCTTTGAAACGGAGATGAGCACTGGCCCCTAGAGTCGGAAACGCATGTGCAGGGGAACCTTTATCTTTAGTTTAATGAAGAGAAGGACGAGGGGTGACAGGATAGCAGTGTTCTAATATCTCAGGGGTTGCCACAAAGAAGAGGAAGTCAAGCTATTCTCCAAAGCACCGGAAGGTGTGACAAGAAACAATGGATGGAAACTAACCAAAGAGAGAAGCAACCTAGAACTAAGGAGAAATTTCCTATTAGAACAATTAACCAGTGGAACAACCTGTCTATAGGGAAAGTCACAAATGGAAGATTTTCCACAAAAAAATGGTCCTTCATTCATTGCATCATCTTTAGAATCCATTTTGCTCAAGGGCAAAAAAATTAGTGGCAGTGGGAACTTCCAACTTCTTGATGGTTCAAATATGGCTGACCGCCCTCCAGGGACTGGCAAAAGGACTGGACCATTCAGCCTCTGGAGGAGAGGGTTCTATGCCAACTCACCATGGCCAATATCTCCAATATCAGTCTTCCAATATCTCAGGAGCTGCCACAAAGAAGAGGCAGCCAAGCTATTCTCCAAAGCGCCTGAAGGCAGGACAAGAAGCAACGGATGGAAACTAACCAAGGAGAGAAGCAACCTGGAACTAAGGAGAAACTTCCTGACAGTGAGAACAATTAACCAGTGGAACAACCTGCCTCCAGAAGCGGTGAATGCTCCAACACTGGAAGTTTTTAAGAAGAGACAGGACAGCCATTGGTCTGAAATGGTATAGGGTTTCCTGCCTGAGCATGGGGTTGGGCTAGATGACCTCCAAGGTCCCTTCCAATTATTATTATTATTATTATTATTATTATTATTATTATTATTATTATTATTATTATTATTATTATTAACACACCATGGGACAACTTACTACGGGACAATTTGACACTGTATTACTCATTTCATTCAGCTACTTTTATTATTTGTGACCATGTTTTTGTCAAAATGGTTGTCACGCTTGTATTTCTGGGTGGACTTTCTTTATTATTATTGGTCACCATTCCACTGAAATTCATTTAACTTTTGTATTTGTTGAATAGTCCTGCAGCAAGTTCTCCCAAAGCGAGTTGGTCGTGGAATTTTCTGTGACATGTTGTCCATGGGCAAGTTGGTCAGGGTGAGACGGCCGCAGCGAGAGGGCCAGGGTGAGTTGTGCTGTTCCACTGGAGGGCTAGGGTGTGATCAATCTACTTGATCTCCAGTGGCTAAAGGAGGGGGCCAGTCTACTGAAACTTTGGTTAAGAGCACAACGGTGCAGCAGCACTGAAGTGACCATGAATTTGCCAAATTTTAATCCTTACAGAAGTCCTGGATCCTGGATTTTGGACCCATTCTGTAAGTTCGGCCGTTTGAGGTACCTTGGTTCCAAAATCGTTGTTCTGCGATGCACCGTTTCACCCAATTGAAATATGTAGACAGAGAGACACAAATGTTTTAGTAGTATGTATGTGTGTGTGTGTGTGAATTATTGCAGTTTTAATCAAGTAGCCTTATCCTCATTACATCTGGCATTTCTTAAGAATGATTGATTAACTATGAATCAAGTCAGTGTCAGTTCTTAGCAACCCTATAGATAAACGTTCTCTGGAATGGTCCTTAGGTAGCCCCATTGCCACTATAACCGAGTCCATTCCCCCCCCCCTTGCTGCTTTTCACCCTCTTCTTCTCTTTCCCTCCCCTTTTCCCAGCATTACAGCCTTCTTCGGAGAGCTGGGTCTTCTTATAAGGTGTCTGAAATAGATCATCTGAGCCTGGTTACTGGTGCCTTGCATGATGACTCCGAGCTGATTTGTTTGATGCTTTATTTCTTGGCTATCCACAGCATCTTCAGGAGCCCAGCACTGAAGTTCAAAAACGTCAATCCTCTTTCTCTCCTGCTTCCACAAAAGCCAACGCTCACTTCCAAGGACTTTAATTTCTGTGGACCGCTGAATATTCCACATTGTCATATCTTAAGACTGGAACGTCTTTATTTTTCGGCTTGAACTCTAGGGCAGCATACTGCAATTCATCTGGCTCTGTTCTCCTTGGGCTTGGAACAGTGGAGACCTGGGGTTGTTTTGGCTTCCTTTCTCCAGCAGCTTTCGGCTTATTGACCAGGGATAATCTCAGACCCTGAAAGAAAGGAACAATGTTCTTGGAGAAAGGGGGGAAAAGCCCTCATTTTCTTTCCTTGTTCTCACCTTATTTTCTAAGCGATTGTTGGGCACAAACAACCAAGAGATAGGAGGGAAATTTGCCAGTTACTAACTTATCTTATATAAGCAGCAGCTCAGTCCAGGCTGCAAAGCGAGATTCAGAATGTTCAAAGACACTCAGCCTTAATGAACTTATTAATGAACAAGGGCTTAAAGTTTTCGCTAATCCCTGCATTAAAAGTATGTTTAGAAGTGTTGTGTGGTTCAGGAAGGGTGTGTAACTATGCTCAGCGTTGCTTGAGAAGCGCTGCATGGGTCAGGGAGGGTATGCTAGAAATGCCGAGCAGATCAAGGAGGATGAATGGGGGTGTGCGGGGGTACAGTGGGATGTATGGGAATGCATGAGAGGTGCCACACAGATCAGGGAGGGGTGCAGGGGTGCACAAAAGGTGCCACAGGAGTTGGGAGTGCACAAGAGGGGCTATGTAATTGAGGAGGGTGTGTGGCCATGCACAAAAGGAGCCACTTCACTTGGGGAAGGTGTGTGGGGTACACAAGTGGCTGATGTATCATGAGCTCAGAGGGACTGAGGAGGTTGAGTGAGTGGGGGACACTTACCTCAGTGAAATGTGGCCTTCCCTACTGGCTTCCCCATTGACTTTCTGGGGAAGCCAGCAGAGAAAGCTGCAAAGGGTGTTCACATGATCTCAGGGTGTTTGGCAATGAGTCATTAAGTGCAAACAGGTTGCTAAGCAACCAGGATGCTTAGCACATGATCACAAGGGTGCTGGGACAAGCCATACTTCAGATGACCAGTTGTAACTATCATTTGTTCAGCAGTGCTGTAACTTCAAACAGTCGCTGAGCAAATAGCTGTAATTCGAGGACTACCTGTATTCTTATTCTCCGTTCCTGAGATTGGCGTGATGGCAGAATATTTAAGATGACAGCGGGGGAAAAAACTGCACTTGACTCATTGACATATGACACACAGAAGCGTTAATGCCTCAGTTTCCTCAAGGTTGGGTTAACTTAGGCCCTGGTCAACATTTGGGGTTGACCAGAGCCTAAAGAGGTTAGAACTGAAAAGGAGTTAGATTTTGTTTTTAAGAAATAGGTTTCTTTTTCTTTTAATTAGATTATTACAAGCCTGGAGGCATTTACAAAAATTGTTTAGATTTTTTTTAAAAATACCAGGAATCTATCTGATTTCAGAAAAAGCCTGATGGTTTCTAAAAGACTGGTCTTGCTGATCTCTGCTTTAGTTATTTGGGGACTTTTTTTCAATACATTGGCTTTTTAATGTATCTTTTCACAAGGCTCTTTTCGCCAATGTAAAGGTTCCTTACAAATGGAGTAAAGATCATAAATTCTTCTGGCAAGCTACATTTAAGGAAGGATTACAGCTTGACCAGAAAAACATGCCAGGTTGGCTTTTGATGAAAGGATTACAACAACAATGTGTTGTTAGCTTTTGAAAATCCCTGACTTAGGATCGTTTAGGACAGCGAGAACTGATTTGGTACGAACGGAAGAATAAAACCAGCCACAGAAATGAAAGGTGGCTTTTGTTAGGTTTGAATCTGACAGGATTCCTTGAGCAACCATTTTGCATTCCTCATGTGGATCAGTAATTTGGAACAAAGTGCCAGAAGATGGCGATGAAATTCAGTTTAATAAACACCTCGATTCAACCAACCTGCTTTCTCTTGAGGACCTGTAAACTGCACAGGTCAGAAAGAAGGCTGAGAAAATATTTACAGACCATTCACATCTTGGACATCAACTCCTTCCCCTCAGGGCATCGCATGCCAAAACAACTAGACACAGGGATAGCTTTTTCCCTCATGCTATCGCTCGCTGAACACCTAATCCCCACAGTACTGTCTTATGTCTATTTACCCATGTAGTACGGCTGTATTACTTTTACCCTTCTCATCTGTTCCACTATCTTCTCTTATTGGTATCACTATTATGATTATTATTACTTTGTTGTTTTTGCATGTACACTGAGAGCTTATACACCGGAGACAAATCCCTTGTGTGTCTATCACACTTGGCCAATAAAGTATTCTGTTCTTTTCTGTTCTAATTTAGTCTGAACTCACTACTTCCTTCATTCTCCAGATGAGGAGAGCAAAATTACATGTGAAACCTACCGTTGGGAAAATGTTGCTGTAGATTTGACTAGAATTCTTGGGTTTCTCATGAGGTTCTCTTTCAAAAGAGGTTCCTTTGACATGACCAGCTTTGGACAATGCTTTCTTCTGCTTGACGATCCTGGTAGCAAGTCAGTAGGACAATGTTAGGTTCTTACACTGTACATCTGTGGAGTCATAGAATGGATGGGACCTAGAAAATAATCTAATTCAGGGTTCCCCAAAGTGATCAATATTGACCCCAAAGGCTGATGAGATTATCCAAAGGGTAATCAACACTACTTTAACTAACAGTACTATAGGACTATCCAAGAGATTGTTGCTATTATTTTTGTATATTTATTACATTATTGTCATATAATAAATGTTTGGGGGCTAATGAGCAATTAGAAACTTCATCAAAGAGTTTAAAGGCTCTTGATGTAGCCCAATATCTACTATTAGAGGAATCCACTAGTACAGCAATAGTTATTTCAGAAATGAAGCCACAATCTTCTCTATTTTTTTCTCCTAAAACTGATCTCTTAATCCCTAGCTTTTTGCTTGTGTCAATTCCCTAATCAATTACATCCATCATTTTTCCATCTCTTTCTCTTATTAATGATGCATTTCCTCCCCACAACAATGCAACACTCCATTTATTTGAAATCGTAATCAAATTGGGTTGGGGGCTTGTGTCTTTGTACACACTACAGTATATAAATACTAAGGATTCATATAGTGTCACCATAGTAGGATGAATCATACTTTGGCTCTTCCCAAATGTAACAATGGCAGATGGATAGTTTAGGCTGAATATCTGGAGTCAAGCAGAAAGTTTTCTTCACTAATATGTGTGTGTGTGTGTGTGTGTACACACACACACACACACACACATACACACAGACTTGGGAGTAGCTTAGTGACAGTAATCAAACAAGCAATTTGTTTTCAAACAAATTCTGCCCCTTTATCCGGTATTCTTCTAACCCTAGAGAAGCTGCCAGCTACTTTGAGATCTGTCTAAAGTAGACCCATTAAAATTAGTGACAGATGTCATTTATTCTACTGGATCTATTCCATGCATGAAAAGTTGTGGATCTTTAAAATTTAATGTGGCTTATTAAAGCAGCTGTGTGACAAAGCCTGAAAGAGTGGCTGCTTTAAAGAGATGCTATACCAGTGCTGCTGCGTGATCTGAAACACTTCATCTGAATCTTTTTTAAGCATAGAATAAACACACATATATTGCTACACAGTCTCTACCTTTTTTCCTTGTTTCCATCCCTTTTTCGTCTTTCTGCAGTCAAATATCCCATAGAGAACGATATTTAGTATGTTGGCCCAGTTCTTCATTGTTGTTGACAACAGAACAATTAACAGACTGTTCAGCATTGTAACTCTGCTGAAATATACTAGGTCTAGAGCATAATGATTGTCATAATGATGCTTCTGAATTTCACCATTTACGTGTTGAAAACCTAGAATCTGGAATGGGGGACCAGGATCGATAAAATCTGCAATGGGCTGGCTATGATTAACTTATAGTGAGTTTTATAGATTGATACAAGTTATTGGTCAGAGTGTGATTTTTTATCAATTCTACCCAAACATAATGACCTGGAGAGAAACTCACCTGATCAGGAATAAACACACCATGAAGATTCCAGCTCCCAGAAAAATTCCACAGAACCCAGCAATGAACAAAGCCTTATTAGATCTTCCTGCAATAATAAACCAAGAGCTCTGGAGAAAACCAAAAAATAGTTTCTTCTGGTCATAGTCTGGTAAGAGATTTTGGGAAATTAGTAAGTCTAATTCCCAAGACTATACTGCATGGAGATAGAGGAAGACCTCTGTTCCCAAGACTATAGAGCAGGGATCTCCAAAGTTGGCCGTTTCATGACTTGTGGACTTCAGCTCCCAGAATTCCTCAGCCAGGCACGCTGGCTGAGGAATTCTGGGAGTTGAAGTCCACAAGTCATAAAAGGGCTAAGTTTGAAGATCCCTGCTATGGAGAATCAGCAAGATGGTCTTGAAGGAAACAGATAAGAATCCGTACGGATAGTTCTTGATGTACAGCCATCCATTTAGGGACTTTTCTAAGTTATAATGGCACTGAAAAGAGTGACTTACAACTGATCCCCATCCTTATGACCATCGGGCCCTTTTCTATGGTCACATGATCAAAATCCGGGCACTTGGTAACCAGCAGGTGTTGATGATGACCGTAGGATCCCAACGTCATGTGCTTGTCATATGCAACCTTCCCAGCTGGCTTCTGACAAGCAAAATCAATGATGGGGACGGAGCCAAATTTGCTGAACAATTGTGTGATAAGCTTAACTGCAGTGATTTGCTTAATACCTCTGGCAAAAATGGTTGTTAAAATCAGGTGAAACTCACTTAACAACCCTGTTGCCTAGTAACAGAAGTTCGGATCCCCAGTTGTAGTTGTAAGTCAAGAGGCGTCTGAGGGGTCCTTGGTGCTCTCTGAGCTCGCTTGTTTTCTTGCAGATGTGTCGTGACCCTAACTAGGTAACATCATCATCAGTGCTAGATGATGTTACCTAGTTAGGGTCATGAAATGTCTGCAAGAAAACAAGCAAGCTCAGAGAGAGCACCAAGGACCCCTCATTTCAAGCCTCAGCTACAAATAATTCTCCTTCAAGGAGTACCCGTAGCAGAAATTTGCCAGCCTAAAACGACCTCCCCCTTCTCTTACGTTTACTCTCCTAAAAATCACGGAGGGTCCTTTCTGAAATGTCTTCACCCTTCCTTGAAAGTCATATTTCATTTATCAGACTATTGTCTAGGCCAGGGGTAGGCAACCTCGGCTCTCTTATGACTCATGGACTTCAACTCCTAGAATTCCTGAGCCAGCCATGCTGAGGGGAAAGGGAGAGGCTTCCATGCTGAGCTATGCTGGCTCAGGAATTCTGGGAATTGAAGTCCACGAGTCATAAAAGAGCCGAGGTTGCCCATCCCTGGCCTAGGCTGTGGGTTTTCCTCCTTCCCCCGAGGATAATTCCCACGTATCCTTACACGCGCCTGGTGGAGTTCCTTACCTGTGGACGATTCTGAAGTTGGGTCTGCCTTGGCACTCAACAGGAATTGCATGGTTTGGATTCCATAAGAATTGCTCCCTATGCAGATAATATTATGAGCTCTATCCAGGCTGCCAGTCCAGTTTAAGGTACTGGTGACTTCATTCTTCTGGGTTAAAGCTTGGACTCTCTGGTTTCCTCTTGTCCTGGTTATCCTCTCCCCATCCACTTCCCACTCGATCTGGGGGGGTGGTTTAGCATGCAGGGTACAGCTACACAGGAAGCCACTGTCGTGATAATAACAGGTTGTATTTTTCTGGGGGCTTCTGCTGACTTTGGGGGCATCTGGAAAAAAACAAAAACAAAAGAGCCATGTAGTTCAAAGGTCTTTAATTTAGTTAAGACTTTCATTTCTCTACATGAAAAGAAAAAAGGTGCCACGTTGTTTTTTTTCCAAACCTAGGGCTGCCATAGTGATAAAAGCATCATTCATAAGAGTCTCGCTCTCCTATTATAGGCCCTTCAGATCTCATTTCACCTCCCTCATTATGAACGTCCTAGTTGGCTTGTGGTATCCAGGAATCTCTCTCATATTCTTTCTCTCTTCCACAGAATGGATCCTTGGTGGGTTTTCTGCCAAGGATGAGCAATGTCCTATAGCTCAAGATGTCAACAGCTTTAATATCTTCCCTCCAGAAGGAAGTGCCTTCTAGAGCATCGTGGTTCACTCACATGTCACATAGAGCCGGAAGGTCCCATTAACAAAGCCAATCGAGTTTGTGACTTTGCACATATATACACCCTCGTCTTCAACTGTCAGATTGGTTAGTCTCAACTGGTTTTCTGGAGAGTTCTGCAAATGGCTGTCGCCTTTCATCCAACTCGCTCTGCCTGGAGGATTGCTATCTGCTTTGCAGAATATCTCCAGCAAGTCACCTTCTTGGGCTGTCAACTCAGAGCCATTGGCCAGCTCCCCGGAGCAACCTGAAACCAGAGTAAAGCATCCATCATTTCCATGAAAGAGCTAGAGAGCCTTGGTCAAGCCAGCCACTGGCCTCCTTCAGAAAACAGAGGAGTCCTGCTCATAGTCGCACCCTAAGGTACCTTGGGTGAGTATGGAGCCTCTCCTGTGAGTTTGGGAGGTCTTGAAAATCAGCATCCTTGGACGATCTGAAGAAAAAAAACAACAACACATCAAGCTCCATGAGAGAAAAAGTTTTGTGGAGAAGAAAGATAAAACCTCTGGCCTGCAAGACAGGGCATCTTAAAGATTGCATCTGGTCACTAGATGACAAGTGTGATGAAGTGAGGGGTTGCACTTTCTCTCGCCAAAGGCTAAAGAGCCAAATTTTCATGGCTTTTCAGTGACAGAAGGAGGAGTCCGAAGTTCAAAATAAAGGATCCAAGGTGTGTGGATTCTGTACTCTTCAGCCCAGGGGTCTAGGACAATTGGCCATAGCCACATGTTGTAGACACTTCACCACGGCCTCAGGGGGTTAGCTAGGGTAGGGGGGCAGGAAGTGGCTACAACAATATGGCTGCGGCCAATTGTCCCATTCCGTCAGCCTAGCACCCCGACAATCAAGTACACATTTATGAGTTAAAAAGGTAAAGGTAAAGGTTCCCCCGCACATGTGTGCTAGTTTCCGACTCTAGGGGCCGGTGCTCATCTCCGTTTCAAAGCTGAAGAGCCAGCGCTTGTCCGAGGACGTCTTCACGGTCATGTGGCCGGCATGACTAGACGCCAAAGGCACACGGAACGCTGTTACCTTCCCACCGTAGTGGTCCCTATTTTTCTACTTGCATTTTTTACGTGCTTTCGAACTGCTAGGTTGGAAGAAGCTGGGACGAGTAACATTTATGAGTTACTGACTCACAAATTACTGATATTTCCCGCATTGTGTATTGTACACATTTCCTGAATGGGACATCGTGTATTCTTTTCACATCGTTATTTGCAGGAGGGAAAGGAGGAAAGAGAATGATGTAGAATAATTTCTAATTTAAACTTCCTTTTGGCATTCTGAGAATCTAGATTTGTTTTGTTGTTGTTGTTGTTGTTGTTGTTGTTGTTTTAGGAGTAAAAAAGTGGCAACTCCTAGAGAAACAAGCCGGTATCAGATTTTCCATCCTTACAGCAATTCTACAGATGCAGCTGCACAACCCGTAGCATTTCAATACAATTTCTTACTGAGGAAGATTTTTTTTAATCTGCTTTTAGGGGGGAAAATAATCTTCATTTTCCCTGAGGCAGCCTTTTCTAATCTTGTATCTCTCCCAGTACTTTGGGTTATAATTTCCATCATCCCCAGCCTTCAAGACAGAATAGAATAGATTGATAAAGATGTCTCTCCAAAGCGAAGCACACCAAAAGCTGAAAGAAAAGGGTTTGAAGCAGGAGATCAGAGAAATGGATTCGGCGAGTGGATCCAGCTTTCCTTGCTCAACTTTTCTTTTAGGAAATAGAACACCACAACCATATTCCTTTCCTCAGTTTATACCATTGTAACTTCCCCTCAAAAGTGTGTAGCCTGTTTTTTTGTGCTAAAAGGGAGATGCAACTGAAATGTTTTTAAGAAAGGAAATTTGTAGTTTGAGCACTGCTGCTTATGGCAACTTTTGTAGAAGGCGCCGTTCCTTGTTAGTTCTTGTATAATTGTAAGGCAGCAGCTGTGGCTGACAAAGGATTAAGAGATATGGTACCATTAACTTGGTGCCATAAGGGATCTTCTTCAAGGGACCACAAGAAGACCTTCTGCTATTTATAATGAAGTAGCTTCCAATTATACACACAATTCTAATCAAACCACTCTCTCAATTCCCCTTTTTTCTATAATCTGTTTTTTCAAATCAAAACCACAAAATTATTTTCTTTCTTATGCAAAAACTATGCATACATACATGTATGTAGGAGATGACCAGGCTGAACCCAAGGGAGGGGTCAAACATGTTATAAGTCATGAGCCTTTGCATGCCCACAAGAGATCTAAATCCAGCCCACCCTGAATGCTTTTCTTATCTCTTGCTCATTTCCCTTGACTGTTAGTAGCTCAGATTCTTGTAGAGAGCTTAAGCTTGCAATAAATCTTTATACTCATTTGAACTGCCGGAATCTCCTTGACTCCCGGGTGCTTGACAGTGTACATGTTTTCTATTCTCTTTTTTTTTCTCTACCTACTATTCTTCCTTTTTCTTTTCTTTTCTTTTTCAAATTTATTGGCCACTCATCTCACCACAGGCTTACAATATTAAAAAAAAATAAAACTATATAAATGAAATACCACAAAAGTATAAAAATACAAAATAAATAGCTAAAGGTGGGTAGGGAGGGAATAGGATAAACAGGAAGGATCTGATATTAATCAGATAAACCAGCCCACATGAAGACCCTCCTTTGAATCTTCAAGCCAGCTGGCAGAGACAGATCTGCAGGGTCTTGCAGAAGGTCAGTAAGATGACCTCATTCCGAGGGTCAAGATGTTCCAGAATGCAAGCGCAATGGCAGAAATGGGTCTTCTGGACCACACCAGCCAGAACACCCTGACTGGTGGGGCCAGCAGTATGGCTCCTCTGCCAGCGCTGTTGGAGCAACCAATCCCAGTGAGATGAGACAGTCACTTAAGTAACCTGGATGGATGTCATGGGTCACATTTTCACATTTTTTTTATCCCATTTATATCCCACCCTTCTCCGAAGACTCAGGACGGCTTACAATCTAAGAAGCACAAATCAATGTGCTTAGCAATAGCCTTCATTCTATGTATATTCCTGCTTATTAGGGCTTTCGGCCACCCCTCAAGCGGCATTATTACAAAGTCAGCTTATTGCCCCCAACAATCTGGGTCCTCATTTTACCTACCTTGGAAGGATGGAAGGCTGAGTCAACCTTGAGCCTGGTGGGACTTGAACCTGCACTAATTGCAGGCAGCTGGTGTTACTTAAGGAGGCATTAGCCCACTGCTCCACCAAGGCTCTTGTCTTTTTCTTTCTTATGAGCTAAACTCTTTTAATAAAAGCCTATTTAAAAGAAGAAGACCTTCTGATAGGCCACCTAGAATGATGGTCAACAGGCACTCACATCGACACTCACTTGTGGAGAGCCCCACTAATGGAAGATTCACCTGGGTAAGGATGTATTGACCATGTTCTGCTGCAGCAGTTGAAGTGGGAGGGTTTGCTGGATCATTGTAAGTCAAGCTACAGTGGATGAGTGTTTTCAGCTACTGTATATAACCCAACAAGAAGTAAATCTTACATTGGACAATAACTTCCACCGTCGTCTTGACTGATCCGTACTGATTATTTGCCAGGCACTGATATTTTCCAGCATCCTCTGGTCCAATTTCACTCAGTTGAATGTAATCCATGGCTTGAGCAATTTTCTCGTTCCCCTTCATCCAGGATAGGTTGGGAGTTGGTCTACCATCAGCAATACAGATCAGTTTGACAGTGGTTCTTTCCTGGGCTATCACACGGTTCAATCCCTCTTTCCTTTGCCATTCTGATGAGCCTGCAAGCATTTAGGAGCATCAAACAGGGAGCTACCCAAAACTGCATATTGGAAGCCACCTCCCCAGATTTGGCATAATTTCAGAAAATCAAGATAACTGAATATTTTGTTGTTTGGTTTCATTCGTGAAATATATAATGCAAATGACCTTGACCTTGTAAGATGGGGGGAAGAGATGTTGCTTAGGGAATGATCAGATAAAACGGGGAGAGCTTTTCAAGCTTGCAAGAATATTTGGGGAACAGAGCAGAGAGTCAGCATTCTGGTACTAGGCTTGAAGGGAATCTGCAAAAACATCCACAATTTGAAATCTTACCATAGTGTCCTGAGTCCATCACGTTTACTGTGATATTGATTTTCTGGGGTGGTTCTGAAACGTAGGAAGAGGAAAAATGAGAGTTCCTTGCCCAGAAGGCACACAGGGCCAGCAAGCTCACGAAAGACAGAAAAACAGAAAGCTTTGACTACTGCGCGTATAAATATGAGATTACAATGTAATCAGCCTTGGTGGCTGCATTTTAGAGTCGGAGGTTGGAATAAAGAATAAGTCAAGCTCAACTCCTGATGACATCAGAGAAATATGCATGTGGTTTTCTAGGCAATGATACAGAAGAGGTTTTGCCAATGCAACCTTCATGAATGTTTTGTCAACTTTCTAATCTAAGCCCTGGGATTTTTTTACTGGTCTCTTAATTCAGCACCAAACAGCTTCAACCCTTAGCTGTCTGAGATCAGTTAAGGTCAGCTGGGTGCTATGGGCAAAGTAAAGAATGCTGTCCTTAAAATCAAAGGTAACACCTCTTTCACAGAGATTTTAAAAATCCTGGCTGGAACATTCACACCACCCAGCTTCTTCCTAAAGTCTTACTTTCTTATATAGAAGAAGAGAGCCATGGTGGCACAGTGGTTACAATGCAGTATTGCAGGCTAACTCTGCCCACTGTCAGCAGTTCAAACTTCACTGGCTCAGGGTTCTCAGCCTTCCATTCTTCTGAGGACCCAGATTATTGGGGGCAATAGGCTGACTCTGTAAACCACTTAGTGTGGGCTATAAAGAACCGTGAAGTGGTATATAACTCTAAGTGCTATGGTTAATAGGTTCAATTCTGTGAGAATCAGGGTATGTAGGAAAGAGATTTGTGTTGTTGTTGTTGTTGTTTTCCTACTTGTTTTTTTCTGTTTTCCCATGTACCTTTTTGCACCATTGAATACTGTTTGGGCAATTTCTCAGACACTTCTTTTATTTGGGGGTCTTGTCCAGAGTGATCTATTTTAATACTTCCTTCACTTGGCTTGCCTTCTCTTCCTTCATAGTGATATCGCTAGCACCCCCTCTTTTTGTGCTAAGAAGCAGTGATCAATTTGTTGTTTTGACTGCATGGCATCCTGATGTCCTTCAAATATTGTGAACACAATTCCTGGTCAACACATGTGATAGGGGCTATAATCCAAAATATCTGGAAGGCATCAAGTAACATATCTCCCCTTTTAAAGCAAGGTTCTCCAAACTTGGCAACTTTAAGACCTGTGGATTTCAACTCCCAGAATTCCCCAGCTAGGTATGCTATGTTGGCTGGGGAAATCTGGGAGTTGAAGTCCACAGGTCTTAAAGTTGCCAAGATTGGGGACCCCCGCTTTACAGCAGCAAAGGGGACCTCAACCACAGATTGCACTTTGGTACTTAATATTGGCAGGACATAATCTAATTCATTTCCTTTGCTGAGTCAACATTGGAAGATATTGGAAGGAGAGGAGGCAATTCTTTGCTCATCATTGTAGTTGCAGGCCTCCAAAGGAGTGGAGGGATAGAGGAAGAAAGTCCAAAAAGGCAAAATGGCGGGCACTGGAAGTGACTGAAGGTGCAATTTTTTATAACATGTTATGCACATGTAATGCACATGTAATGAAATGAGGCTTCAGTCACACAGTCACAGTTGCTATCTTGCTTGTGTTTTTTTTACCCAACGTATAGATATCTCCTAATAGCTGATCTCCTACTGGTAGATCTTTTCTGATCTCTTTATAATAGACAATAACAGTTCAGCAAAATGAATAAGTCATCCAACAATAGAAAACTGCTTACCTATCACATAAACACAAGGTGAAGTATGTCCCATTTCTTGGACAAAAGAAAATTTTAGTTGACCTTGACTTTTCCCCTCAATTCGCAAGTAGTATTGTCCTTCATCTTCTATCTGAGCCTCCGTGATGACAAGGGAGCAATTTCCTTTATTTGAATCTCCTAATAAATAAAAGCGATCCTTGGTTGAATGTTTGACTGTCTGGCTTTTGTCATTGGTAGCTACAGGCCTGCAGGCATGAGAAACCAATGGAGAACAGGGGGATAATTGTGGCTGATATTTAATCCAGTAAGCATTTATACTCTCATGCTGCCGCAGGTGTTCCGATTTATAAGTGAACTGGCACGGAATATAAACAGCGAGACCACGTTGCACGGAGACAGAAGAAGGCACAGTGATACTATAATCCTTTGTTCCTTGACTTCTGATTCCTGATCCAAGAAAAACAAAACAAAATTAGTTTGGATACAGACAAAGCCTAAATGAAAGCACTGGAAAACCTCTTGAGGTTTCTTGTAGGACTAACTCATAAAGTGGAAAGCATCACAAGTAATCAAGCCCTCCAAAACATGAGGCCATATGTCCACTGTGCGCCCTCTCCACCACAACAGTGGGCTCCAGAGATTGAAAGAGAAGACGGCGTTCAGCAGCTAAGGGTCCTCTATGTTATGGCATTATTTGGCTATGTTGGCGAACAAGAACATTGTGCTGAACCATGGTGTACTTTTGGTGTTTGGGAATTGTACATAACAAAAACACAGCAATTGTCTATTGTTAAGCCAAGTTTAGAGTGATATGTCCACTACAGATATAGTGTCCAAGACAATAAATAATAGATGGAACTCTACAATGAAATGATTCTCTGTTGTTTAAAAAGATGCAAGGAAAAAAAAATAATTAGACAGTTCCTTATAGGACAAAAAGGTGAACTTTGCCAATTGGTTGAACCATCTCAGCTGGAAGGGATAGACTGAATCAAGAGATGTGTAAAGACTGCAGACAAAATAGCAATAGCAATAACACTTAGTGTCATGGTTCCGATAGATGAGACCAATTCAAGCAGAACTCTTAATTGTTTTCCTCTAAGAACATGTTTATTGGTTACAAAGTATCGGCACAGTCAAAAGTGAAACCCAGACTAAAGTCCCCTCCAAAAGAAACAGTAATACAAAGTTAAAATTCCCACCCCAAAACCTTTGCAATCAACTGCGTTTCCCAATAGAATAGTTTGGCGGGCTTTCTGACATTAGGCTCAACCCCCCAAGTTGAAGGAACAGAAATGACCTTGGTTCCCACAGGACAAAGAATTGTTTAGCATAAAATGTCTCATTCTTTCTCCCCCCCCCCAATCACGTGGCAACCGAAAACGAGCAAGATGTCTTCAGTCAGGTTCAATGCAGGTTTGACACTTAGACTTATATACCACTTCACAATGCTTTACAGCCCTCTTTAAGCAGTTTACAGAGTCAGCCTCTTGCTGCCAACAATCTGGGCCCTCATTTTACCCACCTCCAAAGGATGGAAGGCTGAGTCAACCTTGAGCCAGTGAGGACTGAACTGGCAATCAGCAGATGTAGCTGCAGTACTGCATTCTAACCCCTGTGCCACCAATGCAACCAACATTCAGCTGTTGGAAACTCATCTAAGAATTCTCTAGATCTCTCACTATCTTTATTTATAGATCTCCCTGTCTGGGAATAACTCATACAATGTTCTGTATCTGGTTACAGAGTTGGTTACACAGTTGGGGTTCCGTCTACAATATTGCTAGTTTCTCATTCTGCCTTATAGCCGTAATATTCTCTGGAGATCTCTCATCAAAGTCTAAACCAGGAGCAGGCAACCTCGGCTCTTTTAGGACTTGTGGACTTCAACTCCCAGAATTCCTGAGTCAGCATGGCTGGTTCAGGAATTCTGGGTATTGAAGTCCACAAGTCATAAAAGAGCCAAGGTTGCCTATCCGTGGTCTAAACCAAAGCTGATTTTTCTTAGCTTCTCAAAACAGGCAAGTTGCTCCTGATCAACTTGGGCCCTAGTAAATAAATCAAATTTTGTAGAAATGTCATCAGTCTCCAGTATGAGAGTGGCAACCACTGCTCCAAAGGAAGCTGAAATCAAAGTAGAACAACCTTCTGTCCACCGGATATGTTGAACCCTATCATCCCCCATGTCAACCGGACAATATTTTTTAATTCCATATTTTTCTTACTTTAGTACATGCCACCTACCTTTGCAGAGAAGGGCCAAGATCATTGCCAAAGACAGAGACAGTCTCTTTTTCTTACAGGGAAGAAGCCTTATCCACCAAGCACTCTCGTTTGCTGGCATCTTGTTTTACCTTGATATTTATGTGAAAGGAGGAGCTCTGTAGTAGGAAGAGAAGCCGTGTGATCTGGTGTGCTTGCAAGAAGCCAAAGAAATACATTGGCAATGGTCATAGAGATGCCTGGCGAACACGAAGAAGAAGTGCATCCAAAGGGCTTGGAGTATCTAGGAATAACTTGTTCAATTATCTTAAGCAGACCACCTTGTCACTTGAATGGGTTATCAATGCAGGGTTATGTTAACAGAATTCACCTGAAATCAATAAATCAGAATAGAGCCGGATGGAACCTTGGAGGTCTTTTACTCCAACTCTCTGCTCAAGCAGGAGACCCTATCCAGGGGTAGGCAACCTTGGCTCTTTTATGACTTGTGGACTTCAACTCCCAGAATTCCTGAGCCAGCATGGGGGAAACTATGGCCCCCCTCATAACTCGTGGACTTCAACTCCCAGAATTCCTGAGCCAGCATGGGGGAAACTATGGCCCCCTCATGACTCGTGGACTTCAACTCCCAGAATTCCTGAGCCAGCATGGGGAACTATGGCCCCCTCATGACTCATGGACTTCAACTCCCAGAATTCCTGAGCCAGCATGGGGGAAACTATGGCCCCCTCATGACTCGTGGACTTCAACTCCCAGAATTCCTGAGCCAGCATGGGGGAAACTATGGCCCCCTCATGACTCGTGGACTTCAACTCCCAGAATTCCTGAGCCAGCATGGGGAACTATGGCCCCCTCATGACTCGTGGACTTCAACTCCCAGAATTCCTGAGCCAGCATGGGGGAAACTATGGCCCCCTCATGACTCGTGGACTTCAACTCCCAGAATTCCTGAGCCAGCATGGGGAAAACTATGGCCCCCCTCATGACTCGTGGACTTCAACTCCCAGAATTCCTGAGCCAGCATGGGGAACTATGGCCCCCTCATGACTCATGGACTTCAACTCCCAGAATTCCTGAGCCAGCATGGGGAACTATGGCCCCCTCATGACTCATGGACTTCAACTCCCAGAATTCCTGAGCCAGCATGGGGGAACTACGGCCCCTTCATGACTCGTGGACTTCAACTCCCAGAATTCCTGAGCCAGCATGGCTCAGCATGGAAACATCTCCCTTTCCCCTCAGCGTGGCTGGCTCAGGAATTCTGGGAGTTGAAGTCCACGAGTCATAAAAGAGTCAAGGTTGCCTACCCCTGGTCTAGACCATCTCAGATAGAGGGCTGTCCAGTCCTTTCTTAAAAACCTCCAGTGATTAAATATTTTGGAAGATAGATGAGTTAACGAGTGATTCTCTCTCTGATTCCAGGCTGAACAATCCCAAGAGTCACAATTATTAACCTTCAACATGATTATTATTTGACATATTTGTCTTTTAACATCATCCAAATCTGTTTTGCACAGTATTTGGGCATGCTTGGATACAAGTCTGTGGTCTACAGAAGAGGTAATATGTTCTTTTCTTTAAAAAAAATCTTAAGAAGAGATCTTACAGTAATTTAGTCAGTTAGGAAAGGGGAAAGTATTTTTATGGGAACCAAAATTACTCTTAATTACCTTAAAGTGTTAGTTTAGGATGGGGGGGGGGAATTGTGAGAAAAAGTAAAATAGACAGTGCAGATTCTGTTTGGTTTCCCACTTCCTCTTAGCAGATTCTGATACTCTTCAAAACAACGGCTCCAGACAGGAAGGAGAGAGTTGGTTTGATTCAACAAAATACGGTAAACTGTCAACTTACTTCCTGAATTAGTTATATAGAGCTGCAGTGAAAATACCTCTGGCTGTTTTTTCAACGATCTCTTCTGATTTTATGAAAAAGGAACTACTGTTCCATGTTTTCCATGTTCTGTGTTTGCTCAAAGGAACACGTTTGGGTGAAGGTCTGGTAGGTATGGTGCACCATCTTCCGCTGACATTGACGTGTGGGCTAGCTGAAAGATATGTGAGTATCCTGTTTCTCATTGTACATTGTACTGGGGAACATGTGATGGTACACTTAGAACTGGAGAGAGATTCACATTCCTAGTACCGTCACTGATTTTCTTGTGTAGTAAGGTAGGACAACGTACTTCTTCATACAGTAGCCATGGGGAATAGACTAAGAACTTGGGAAATAAGTTGAATATTGAAAAGGAAGACGATCCAGTTGCTGTGACTTCTGTAACTTTATGCTAACCTTTTGCAGTAGCCTCCTGGAAAGGAAACTCTGAAAGAATCCTTCTTTGAAGGTCAGGCCGCCTTCAAGAGCTTTCAGATCTGATGTCTCTTGACCTTCCCACTAAATCAGACATGTCAAACACAAGGCCCGGGGGCCGGATGCGGCCCGCAAAGTGGTTTCATGCGGCCCGCAAAGCCATCCTGGAAACAGTGAGGGAACGGCCCCCACTGCCCTGGCCCTGGCCTAGAGACCCTCCTTCTGCCAGAGACCCTCAGATCTGTCCCACTCCTGCCCGGGCCCCCATAGGCACCCTTGATGCCAACGATGTAGAGCTGGCCATGCACACCCAGTAGGCTATATACACTCTAGCCACGCCTACCCAGTAGGCCACGCCCACCCTGGCCATAACCAACCGGCCCCCTGAGGGCAACCGCAATACTGATGCGGCCCTCAATGAAATTGAGTTTGACACCCCTGCACTAAACCTAAGACAGAGGTGTATGATCTGAAGCTTCATGACTATCTACTGTGCATCAGAGAATTCCCAAAGTTGTTAGAGAACAACAGAATCAATGAACTTCCAATAAGTAATTGTAGAAAAAGTAGGAAGCCATTAAGAAAGAATTCTAGAACTGCTGGGTATCAAAAGCAAGTCCTATATCTAAGTGGGGGCATAGTAATCATATTTCTGTGCCTCTTTCTCCAGCCTGAGCTATATAGTAGCTTAGACAGACTCCCTTTGGGGTATAAGGCCTAGTTACCCTCTGTCCCTCATGTTAGCAATGGATTGTGTTAAGGTCTGGTTGCTTTTCCTTTTAAAGTAGGGGAACTAACATTGGCATGTCTTAAAGGAAGAAGCAATTCTTCCCATGGATTTCTTGTGCCCTTATCTCATTTATGAGATGACAGAGAGTTGTGTGAATGTTCTTGTTGTGATTCAGGGTCAGCCTGTGGGTTTGGCAGTTGGGTTGGACGACTCAGAGGAGGAGGAGGGGGGTGTTGAAGAGCTTGCTGAGGGGATTGGACAGCTTGATGAGAGCCCCCAGCCAGGCCCCTCTCATCTGGTCACGACGCAGACCCAGCTGTGTGAGCCTGACAGCGTGGATGAAGATGACCCACAGCTGGCCCTGTTCAAGGACGCCCGACGCAGGAGGCAGTCAATCAGGAGTAAACAGAGGAAGGCAATGGGGAACCTCAGAAGGAGGCACAGAGAGGCCACGCCCTGAACTGTATTTAAGGGGAATGTGTGGGAGGGCTGGTTTGCTGAAGGCAACCGCTTGGATAGTTCCTGTTTCTTAAAGCTCCTGTTTCTTGGTTTGTGTCTTGTTCCGTTTGTTTTTGTAGCAATAAATTTGGCAGGCGTAATTCCAGCCTCTTGCCTTCTTGTAAAAGGGGTTGTCCCTGCTTTTGCTGCAGGGCCGGTAGCAGGCTGGTACAGAACAGTTCTTTCATTTTGTAGCTAGGCTTCAGCCTCCCTGCATTTTGATTTAGTCCCCAAGGAAGAAGGAATTTCTCCATGGACTGTTTCTTGATTAGGAAACCAAACTAGCCAGAAAAAAATTCCAGAATGGAGACACAGATAATCAAATGCAGCAAAATCTGCATGCTCTTTAGCCTTGAAACAGCAAACACCAGCAAAATAACTCTTTGATATATATATATATATATATATATATATATATATATATATATATATATATACATTGAAAGCATCCCTACAGCAACGTCAAAGAATCAAAAACTTCTTGCACTGTGAAGGAAAACATTAGAGGAATGAGAAGACAATTGCCACAGCCATCTTATTTTTATGCATGGCCCTACGGTTCTGCAATCCTGAGTTCTACTTCAAAGTGGAGTTAACTTCCAGATTGAGTTCTGGTTTACAAAAGAAAGCATTTCAAACCCAGTTTCAAGAGACAGTTAAGTGTAGTGGTTGTAAGACATGAGGCCAGATTGGAAGACTAACAGTTCTATCCCTGCCAGTCGCTTTCTCTCAGTTCTGGGGGAAAGGAGCCTTGGTGGAGCAGTGGGCTAATGCCTCCTTAAGTAACACCAGCTGCCTGCAATTAGTGCAGGTTCGCATCCCACCAGGCTCAAGGTTGACTCAGCCTTCCATCCTTCCGAGGTAGGTGAAATGAGGACCCAGATTGTTGGGGGCAATTAAGCTGACTTTGTAATAATGCCGCTTGGGTGTGTGTGTGAAAGCCCTAATAGGAAGGCATATACATAGAATGAAGGCTACTGCTAAGCTTGTAAGCCGCCCTGAGTCTTCGGAGAAGGGCGGGATATAAATGGAATTTTAAAAAAAAAACCACTCACATACACACACACACATTTTATCTCAAACCAGTATCAGGATTTATGTTCTGAATTATTCTGAGTCAAGAGTTATCCAGAGGATCAGCATTCGAATGAAAATACACCATGACTTTCCTCAGAAAAGTTACTTAAACTCACCACAAAACTATACCTTGGTTCCTTGTTCCAGATTTCTTTCCTTCTCCGGTGAGATCTTTTCTCCGTTATTGTGGCTAAATAATCTACTTTCTCTTCACATCACCACCTGTGCTTGCTGATTCTGCTGTGAGAAAGAGAACTGCAGGGAGATGTTTTCTGATATTAAAAGATAGTGGCATGCAGAAAAAGCAGAAGTGTGGAAAATGTGGGTGCAAGGGGAAGGGCATGGTATTTTCCTCAATTACAACAGGCCTTCAAGGGTCATTTGGGAGCAAAAGGTGGGACAGAATACCAGTTGCAACTTTTTATTTTTATTTTATTTATTTATACCCTGCCTTTATTATTGTTTTAGAAATAACTAACTCAAGGTGGTGATCACCGACAATATTCCTTCCTCCTATTTTCCCCACAAGAACAACTCTGTGAAGGTTGGGCTGAGAGACAGTGACTGGCCCAAGTTCACGCAACTGATTTTCATGGCCAAGGAGGGACTAGAATTCATAGACTCCTAGTGATTGACCCAAGATCACCCAGCAGGCTTTCATGGTCTAAGGTGGGACTAGAACTCACAATCTGCTGGTGATTGACCCAAGATCACCCAGCAGGCTTTCATAATCTAAGGCAGAACTAGAACCCACAGTCTCCTGGTGATTGGCCAAAAGCCACTGGCAGGCTTTCATGCTTAAAATGAGACTAGAACTCACCATAACCTGGCTTCTAGCCTGATGCCTTAACCACTAGATTTTTTTTCCAGTTTTTCTTTTTTATCCATTTTTCACAACAGGAAAATGAGAGACAGGTTGCTTCAGATCTTGAGGGAAATAATCATCCTGATGAGCAGCCTACTGAGAAACATTCAGAAGCCCCCCCAAAAAAATCATGAGACAAAGCAGACAGGAGAGAATTCAAACTTGATGGATAGACCTTTAACATATAACTATTGGATTGGTCTGCTGTTAGGGAAGAATGCTGGAGGCATTAAATGAAGCTGGATATGGGTGGAAAATTCTAACTAAGAGATACAAATTTTGCCTTAACCTTTGATTCATAATGCAAGCCAGAACAGGTGACTTGTCTAGATGCAGGTCAGTTTGGGTTGAAAATAGGAGCAGAAGAGTAACTAAGATGCATGTCCTAAGTCCATTTTCCACCCATTGAAAGAGTGCAAAGTAATGAGATAGTTCACTGTGGCCTTATGAATAAACGGTAGATTTTGGAGACACCTGATGAATATTAAGACACAAAACCATTGAAGCACAATCTACAAACCTTCAAATAATGCAAATATTGCAAGCTTCCTACAAGCTTCTTTTGACCTCTTTCCCAAGAAAAGCTGGGTGCTGCTCCACCCTTCTATTTATTTGAGAACCGAGGCATTTTTGCAACAAAATTATTTCACCCTGGATGTTATGCAAATGAAAAAATGTTGTTATCTGTGTGCTCAGATGGCCCTGTGTCTATTAAGTAGCTAGGTTGGCAAAATGGACTACTTTTCTTTTGTTACTGAATAGATCTTTTCTGGAACTTCTCTTGAATCGTAAACTTAACCACATGGTTTGCATTCACAGAACACTGAGGCACCAAAGAAAAATGAAACAATGCTAAAATTAACCAGCTTAGCCTATTGTATGAACCAGCCATGAGAGTCTTGGATGGAAACTAATCAAAGAGAGAAGCAATTTAGAACTAAGAAAAAATTTCCTGACACAATTAATCAATGGAATGACTTGCCTCCAGAGGTTGTGGGTGCTCCAACACTGGAGGTTTTTAAGAAGAGATTGGACAACCATTTGTCTGAAATGGTATACGGTTTCCTGCTTGAGCAGGGGGTTGGATTAGAAGACCTCCAAGGTCCCTTCCGACTCTTGTTATTCTGTTAAATTTTTTGACTTGTTACAGGTATGAACACTGAGTCTAAAGATGGGAACAAAGTTCTGAGGGTTAATTTTGATAACTACATCCGTTCCATGGAAATCATACACTGCCAGAAGATTCATGCACATTGTCCATGGAGCTACCTGAACATACGAGTGAGTCTACTTCAAGTTGCACCAATTATCCAAGCTCACAAAATTCAGTTAAATAAGCATTTTCAGCCCACCAGGGCTCAGGAACTGTGACACAAAGGGAGACAAAGCCTTATATTGCAGTGCGTTTCTGCTACAGGGGAATTGATTAGCTATTCAATATGCTTATAGGGGGTTTCCAGAAAGGGGACACAGACAGTAACTCTATTTTGAGAAATTCCACTTGTTCAGTTCCTCTCGGAGATGCTCTTCACGCTAAGTTACCAAACAGAATACAAAATGGTCGACTAGGCCCAGATTTTTCTCTTTCTCATAACACGGGTAAGAAATAACTGGCATGAGGTGAGTTTTTTTTTCACCCCAGGAGAATAAGACAGAAGAAAGTGGAAACTGCGCTACAGCAGACTGAATTCTTAGTTCCTCAAAATATTTAAGAAGATGGGGCTTCCTGGGAAGAGCTAAGTGCAGTGATGCTGAAAACCAAAAGCAGTCTATGCATGGAGCTACTCACAGCTACTCAAAAATGTTCTCCCTTCATGTCCCGAAGATGCTTTTTCATGAGGCAACTGGACTTTCTTGCAGTCCAGTTGCCTCGTGAATAAGCATCTTTGGGACAACTAGGACCTGGATGACTGAGAATCTCCAGAGATGTTCTCCGTCCATGTGAGGAGAGAGACAATGTTTGTCAGGTGGGACACAAAGTCTTTGAGGTCAAATGGTGGTTGAGATGGTTGGGTCAATTCGTGTTTGAAATGCTAGTCTGATATTTAGATACTCAGCAGCTCGAGGTCTGGAGAGCAGAAGGGAAATATCACAGTTTGGTTTGGAAGCATCCCTGCTTCAGACAGGAAGGCGGTGCAGAGTGGTGAGGATGGCTGAAAAGATCATTGGCAGTTCCCTCCCCTCCATCCAGGACATAGCACAGAAGCGTTGTTTGAACAGGGTCCATAAGATTATCTGGGACACTACACATCCTCTTCACAACCTGTTTTCCTTGTTACCTTCTGGGAGAAGGCTTCGTGGTATCTGCAGCAGAACATCCAGATTCAGCCATAGTTTCATTCCACACAGCATTAACCTTGTGAACTCTCAGGCTTCCTCCTTCCATTATATATTTAAGATGGACTGTATATAATATTTAATATTTATTTGTTATGTATATGTAGGGGTGTGGCTCTATACATATGTGTATATAGTATGGTTAGGTGTGTGTCATGTATATGTTCCACTTTGAGAGCGGGCAACTAAATTTCATTTTTGATGTGTGCTGTTGTGCCCACAGTAAAAAAGTGACAATAAATTTTACCTTATTTGTTCCCCTTCTGCTCTCCATACATACATACACTTGTATCTTATGATTAATGATTGCAGTCTATGATCTAAGTCTTACCACTGTTGTTTGTATGTACACTGACAGCTTATGCACCGGAGACAAATTGTCCGTCTATCTATCTATCTATCTATCTATCTATCTATCTATCTATCTATCTATCTATGGATTTGTCTTGAACCAGGAGGACATGCCATTCCATCCCAGAATAAAGCATCATGGCAAGGTGGGGACTGACATTTATTTATTAAGAAAATGTATGTGGCTGCAACAGAGACTCCGGGCAGCTTACAGAAATAGAAGTGCAACACAAAAGCCAATGAACGCCCATCCCTCTCTGATAACATTCAAACCAACCACTTAATGGGCTCCATATCGCCTTGGAGTCTTCAGACCTGTTGGCAAAAACCATGATTTCAGGGCCTTTTGCAAAAGAGTGTCAAAGTGGAGGCCAATCTTATTTCAGCAAAGATGATGTTCCACAGGGAGGGACATATCATAGAGAAAGCCTGTCTTCTTGGAGCCATATTAATTTATTAACATGGCCATATTAATTGCCCAGAGAAGAATCAGCTGCAGTGACGTTCTTCCTTTCATCCTCAAAGTATGCCAGAAAACATTGTTTGCTCCAAAGATAAGTTTGCCTTTCAGGTTGGCGTCAAAGGTAGACATATTCTAGTTTCTCCCATCAGTTCTGAGACACTCACTGCCGAACCTCAGTAGAGAGTTTTTCTTGCTTTTTTTTTTACTCCCACCAAATTTTTGCTCAGTGGAATGAAAGGGGATTTGAGCCTAAAAATTTCATCAAAGAAGAAGAGCGCGTTGGAGAAAATTGCAAGGGTGGAGTGTGCTGTTCTTGCCCTTACTCTGACGAGGTGTGCCCAAGGGGCAATATGGCTCCCCAGCACTTCCTTTAAATCCCGTGAGGCTTTTCTATAATGGTGCTTCAGTTTTGCCCTTGAGAAAGGGTGAAGTTCTCCTTTTTTGTGGAAAACCCTTTGCAAAAAAAGGAAGAAGAATCCAGCAGTACCACACATTTGCACTGACTGCATGTCTACAGCTTGTCTTCCTCTTGAGAGTCTATGCCACAGGTCTGCAACCCGCGGCTCCGGAGCCACATGCGGCTCTTTCAGCCGTCTTCTGCGGCTCCCGGTCCTCTGCATTTGCAGTCCAAAAAAAAAAGTGGGACTAAAAAAGTTCAACCAATCAATTCAAATATGCAGGGTAGGTGTATATCTCGCCTTGTCTCCACTCTTCAGTCAAACCCTGTTTTGCACATGCGCGCATTTTTTGCGGCTCCCAGTTTTTCCTTTTGTGAGGGAACCGGTTCCGAGTGGCTCTTTCACTGTTTCAGGATGCTGACCCCTGGTCTATGCGGTACATTCGGGAAAATCCATTTTTGTTCCCCCCCCAGGTCACAGTTTTGCAAACGTTGGCCTTTGAGAGAGTGACTCCTCTAAAGTCATCCCTTGGAAATCTGTGTGTTTGTGAAGTAATTTCCGATATTGCAGGTAATCCTCGACTTACAACCATTCATTTAACAACTGTCCAGAGTTACAACAGCACTGAAAAAAGTGACTTATGACTGGTCCTCACTTTTACGACTGTTTCAGGATTCCCATGGTCACGTGATCAAAATTCAGGCACTTTGCAATTGACAAGCATTTATGATGCTTACAGAGTCCTGGGGTTGGGTGAGCACCATTTGTGACTTTCCCAGCCAACCTTTAGCAAGCAAAGTCAGTGGGTGAAGCTGGATTTACTTAACAATTTACTTAATCAATGAAATTTTAATGTGTGCAGCAAGTTCTTAATTGCATAATGTGTATATGTGTGTCTGTACACATACAGTCAGCCATACATGCATACAATCCACAACGGTTTTATTTTTGAAGAAAATAAGATTGACAGATGAGCACTTAAAATGCCTTTGCATCAAGCCCACTCCCCGGCTGAAGTGAGGTCATAGATCTATGCCGTCATAAATTAGTGACGTCATCATAATTGCAAAGAATAGAGGCAAAGTTGCTTTGGTGACCCAGTCATACATTCGCCCTCCTCTACTTCTGCTGAAACAGAAGTTGTTTCCACTCTGGGATTGGTTATTATGAGCTGTCCGTCAAAGCCACTGGCGAATCGCCTCTCCATAATCGGAAAACGGAGTTGAGCTTACACTCCAGGGGCGGGACTATTCCTTAGTCCTTTGTGAGCCTTATGACAGAATGGATAGATTCCTATCATGAATCGGAAAAAGGCGGGGATGTAGTCCATCTAACCAATTGAGATGAAAAAGAGGCGGTCGTAAACGACCTAATTTCCCAAATCTCTTTGTGGGTGGCCTAGTTCTGTCCAATGAAGAACAAGAAACTCAATGACAGATCGACAGCTATGCTGAATTGGAAAATCGAAAAGAGGGCACTCGTCTGAAAGAATCCAATCAGCTTTTCGTATACGACAGAGTGACAACCCGAGGAACCAATGGCATCTCACCCGCCCCTGCAAGGCAACAGTGAGAACCCCGCGCAGTCTTCAGTAGAGAAGCCGGGAGCTAAGATGGCGGCCGCCGACGGAGATGACTCCCTTTATCCTATCGCCGTGTTGATCGATGAACTGCGGAACGAGGACGTTCAGGTACGGCCCGATTCGGCGGGCGTTCAGCGGTTGCTGAGGGAAAAAAACAGCCAACGGGGAAAGAATATGTCCAAGCCCGAGAACCCAGTGCCCGGCACGATGACCAATCAGGGGCGGTCTTTTATCTGAGAAACCCGGATGGAAGCGCTCAGAAGCCGAGCCGGATTGGTCGCCAGAGGTCTCATTGGAGAACACCGAAAGGAAGGGGGTGGCTAATGAGAGGGGCCGTATTGTCTGCTCCCCCTCCTGCGGCAATGCAAGCAGCCGCGCGATTGGTTGGGCCACCCATTTCTCTGATGGGGGGGTACTCGGGATGGTGTGTGTGGGGGGGGGGCGGCGGGAGGCTGGTCGTCGTCTTTTATCAAGCATACTTGTGTGGAAGAGAGCGGAGGGTTCTGATTGGGTCGTGCCTCGCTCGGTTCAAGCTTCCTAGCCAATCGGTGAAGCGCCTGGGGCAGCCGCGGGGATGGTTTTCTTATTCTGGCCTTCCCTTGCTGGGGGTGTATTAGGCCGCCCCCCTCCCCCCCAACCGGTTCCCTCTGTGTGAAAGGCGGTAAGGGAGGGGCTGTCAATAAAGGGGGCCCTGATGGAGGTAGCCCTTGGTGGCTGAGGAAGGGGTGGAGTCTTCCCTTCCCTCGCCTCTCCCCCACCCTTCTGGCTTCCGGATGGATGCCCTCCAGATGTGTGGCCCACAATCCTGGGCTTTCTGGGGTGCCTCTTGGAGAAAAGGCTGCCACAGCCATTGCTAATGAGGAAGGAGGCTTCGAAGTATTTCTACTAGAGCAGGGCTAGGGAACCTTGGCTCTTTTTACGACTTGTGGACTTCAATACCCAGAATTCCCGAGCCAGCCATGCTGACTCGGGAATTCTGGGAGTTGAAGTCCAGGAGTCGTAAAAGAGCCAAGGTTCTCTACCCCTGTACTAGAGGGCTACCAGATGCTATATCGGCTTTGTCCCGCCCGCCTGGTAAACTTGCATGATTCGTGTACAGGTGGTTCTCGACTTATGACCACAGTTGAGTCCCAAAACTTCTGTTGCTAAGTAAGACACTGGTTAATTGAGTTTTGCCCTATTTGATCACCCATCTTGCCTCAGATGCTAAGGGAATCACTGCAGGAGTCAGTTGCCAAGTGTCTGAATTTTGATCGCCATGCGGCAATGGTCATCAGAGTGAAAAATGGTCATGTCACTTTTTTCAATGCTTTGAACGTCACTAAATGATTTTTTGTAAGTCAAGGACTAGCTCTGTGTGTGTGTGTGTGTGTATACATATATACATACACACAGACATACATACACACACACATCCAAACTAGACTGTTGTTTCTGTGGGTCATATGTGTGTGTATGTGGGTTTATGCATAATTAGGTTTGTCGTGTTTACGCAGTGTATATTGGAGATGGTTACTCTTGAGAGCTGTATGCAAAAAAAATCTCATTTTAATGTATGCCAATTAATGTACATTTAAAGTGACAATAAGTTACAATTCTGTTATTCAGTTTTAAAGCCACAGTTGTTTCTGCTGTAGATGCACAAGAAAAAAACAACCTAGGTCTGTCTTGCTGCAGGAGTACCTTTAGGGTTGAGATTTGGTCTGTTGGGCATCCAGCCAGCAGGATCAACCACCTTATGTGTTGTGAAATCCTTCAGGTCTGTCTGTTGGGTCCCTTAAGCTTGGTGGCCATAAGACACAAGGATTTCAACTTCTGGCTGGGGAAACTGAGGAATTGAAGTTCATGCATCCTATAGTAACTTAACCACATTTGAGAAACACTGCCTTGCAATAAAGTAAGAGCAAACCATGGATCCTGGTAATGAAATTGATTCTTCAGAGGGATGCAGTCCTATCTGGAAGCTTCTAACTTTCATTTTTACTTTGAGCAAATGGACCTGCTAGGCAGTGTCCTTTCAGACCCTTGAAACTGAACTAAAATCAATTTAAAAAAATCAGCATGCACTGGACAATATAGAATTGGAACAAAACAAAAATTGTGGTTTATATTAGCCATACATACTATTTTTATCTGTGTGTGTATGTATGTATCAATGATTATATACATAAATAAGCAGACAGATTTGTATGTTTGAATAAATATATGCAAAGAGGCACCTGCTACCGTGTGGGTGAATTATGAAGATGTGTACAAAAATGGAGTGCTTTATTAGTGCCATAATAGTTTCAGTTATCCATATAGTCAGTATTCAGCATTCAGGCAAAACTGGCATATTTCTCCTCAGGGTTCATCTGTGTGAATCTGTTCCTTGCTTTTCTTACCCCCCATATGCAGCTTCGTCTGAATAGCATCAAGAAACTCTCTACCATTGCACTGGCCCTGGGTGTTGAGAGGACGCGCAGCGAGCTCTTGCCTTTTCTCACAGGTAAATGGAAATACTTGGCAATGTAGGCAATAGAATGTGGAACTAGCCTAGAGGCAGTTTGGACACATTTCTGTTCCAGTCATTCATTTTTGAGGATTGCCCTGTGCCTGCTCTGTGACCATGAAGATCCTGCAGAATACTGTGACATCCTTTACACCGTGATCATTGACAGAACCCCAGAATCTGCCAAAGGTTGTGTGGGGAGTGAAATATCATGGGGCCTAATTCTTTGCTGATCTGCATTAACTCATCGATGTTTCAGTTGTCAGGTGTTTCTCCTCTTTATGAACGATTAACCTCCTCCCTTCAGCTTCCATTTGTCATTAGTAATTTTAGGAACAGGTAATATCTAAATAAGTGAATCATCTTTATATATAAACCTGACAAAAAAAGAAGGAAAATGTGGAAATACAGCTTTCCTGGACCTACATCTGTATCTCATGGCAATCAAGTCTGAAATTGTATGCCAGATTTCCCCTAACATGAAGCATTCCAGACATTTTGCCCAGTAGCTCCATTCCTGACCATTGATCATGCTGGCCTGGGGTTGATTGAAGTTGTAGTCCAACAGATATGGAATCATTTCCCGTAAGCAGTGTGAATCACTGAGGTTTACCCTTTGGAGTTGTATAGAGTATTTTATATTCTAAAGCAGATATGTCAATCTCGCAACGTCACATGACGTCGCGCAACGTATCGGAGCCTTTTCGCCATTGCCGGCAATGGGGTGGGCGCGGCTTCTGGATGATGCGTCCGGCCTGCGGGCCGGCGGTTTGACACCCCTGTTCTAAAGTATTTAAATTGTGTGCAATATTGATTCTTGTATCTTCCTAAGACAGTTTGTGAAATATTGATGATGTTATATTAAATTGGACATGATTCTACCATGGTTCATGTGTGTCTCATCAAATCTTTCATTAGATTTCTCTGTTCTCGTAGGCCAGGGGTCTTCAAACTTGGCCCTTTTATGACTTGTGGACTTCAACTCCCAGAATTCCTCAGCCAGCATGCCTGGCTGAGGAATTCTGGGAGCTGAAGTCCACAAGTCATAAAAGGGCCAAGTTTGAAGACCCGTGTTGTAGGCATTTAAACTCAGTCCTCTTTATGACCATTTGAAACATAAATATCAATCCAGGTATTCAGATACTCAGTTTGACTGCCTCTCAGTTCTCCCTACACATATGGAAGGATAATAAAAATAAATAGTTCATGAATTGGCACTTTCTCGTTTTTTGTTCTAAGGATATACAGGCTTTGTCTTACTTTTTGTTGGTTTCTTTTTCTTTTTTTAACTTCTTGCAGACACTATTTATGATGAGGATGAGGTGTTACTTGCTCTGGCAGAACAGCTGGGAACTTTTACAGCTTTGGTCGGGGGACCCGAATATGTCCACTGCTTGCTGGTAAGTTATAGGCCACTTTCTGTGAAGGACTCTGGAAGAGTGACTAACACAGAAGGAAAATGGAAGAACCCCTTCTGTTCCTTCCAAAAGATGAAATTGGGGTACGCATGTTGTTAAATGCCCAGATGACCAAGATGCTGAGAAGTTAGCCTGGGTGGCTAGGATCCTAGACAGGGGTAGGCAACCTCGGCTCTTTTATGACTCATGGACTTCAACTCCCAGAATTCCTGAGCCAGCCATGCTGAGGAGAAAGGGAAAGGTTTCCAAGCTCAGCCATGCTGGCTCAGGAATTCTGGGAGTTGAAGTCCATGAGTCCTAAAAGAGCCAAGGTTGCCTACCCCTGGCCTAGGCCTAGGCCGCTTTATGACTCATGGACTTCAACTCCCAGAATTCCTGAGCCAGCCATGCTGAGGGGAAAGGGAAAGGTTTCCAAGCTCAGCCATGCTGGCTCAGGAATTCTGGGAGTTGAAGTCCATGAGTCATAAAAGAGCCGAGGTTGCCTACCCCTCTCCTAGGTGGTTTGGTTAATTAGTAAAGAAAATGTTTATCCCCTTCCAAATTAATAAAAGTTGTTAAAATGATATTTGGTGATTTATTGTTTGACTCCATATCATAGGTGGCTTTAATGATAACAGTATATGGGGATTTCCCCCCCCCCCCAAAAAAAGTTAGAATTGTACCCAGATAGAACAGTATGACTGGAATGTAACTTTTCCCATTTGAACGCACACATCCCAATTTTCTGCCACATTCCTTGCTCCCTGTGTAAGCTTTCTTACCACTTTCTTCTCGGGAAAAAGAACGGAATTACTTGAATTCTTATGACGAACTCAAACAAACAAGCCGATAATTAAAATCTTTGGTTTTTCCTTCCTGGTGGTTCATGGAAAATGCATACATAATGCGCCATTTCCTCCTTTCCTCCTCCTCTCTCCAGCCCCCACTCGAAAGCCTCGCTACAGTGGAAGAGACGGTGGTGCGGGACAAGGCCGTGGAGTCCTTGAGGGCAACCTCCAATGAACATTCTCCAGCCGACCTTGAGGCTCACTTTGTGCCCCTGGTGAAGCGCCTGGCGGGGGGCGACTGGTTCACCTCTCGCACCTCTGCTTGTGGCCTCTTCAGCGTCTGTTATCCCCGAGTTTCCAGCTCAGTTAAAGCTGACCTCCGTCAGTAAGTCAAATGCCTTGCAGTCCAAAGTGGGAAACACCCCCCCCCCCTTTTATGAAATTCCAAATAATCAAAAGAGGAGAGATTCTTCCCCCGTTCCAGTATGTTGTCCCTGATAAGTTGCTACCTTTTCTTCTTCTTCTTCTTTTTTGGCAGATATTTCCGAAATTTGTGTTCAGACGATACGCCAATGGTGAGGCGAGCCGCAGCCTCCAAACTGGGCGAATTTGCCAAGGTCTTGGAGCTGGAATATGTCAAAAGCGAGATCATTCCCATGTTTGCGAACCTGGCGTCTGACGAGCAGGTCTGTATGGCATCATGTTAGCTTTGCGGGGTGGGGTGGGGTGGATAAAGGGGAGCAAGCTGAATCCGAGGGGGTGGGCTGTCTACCCCTTGTGCTTTTTGTGAGGACGATCTTCATGTCACCATACAGGACTCTGTGCGCTTGTTGGCTGTGGAGGCCTGTGTTAATATTGCTCAGCTCCTGCTTCAGGAGGACTTGGAGTCCTTGGTGATGCCGACGTTACGACAAGCCGCCGAGGACAAATCTTGGCGAGTCCGTTACATGGTGGCTGAGAAATTCACAGAGGTTTGTACAGATACTTGTGTATTTTGAAATTTAGATCCTCTTCATTTGTGAAAGTTAAATTACAATAAATGTCAAACATGTACCAATGCTTTTGTTCCTCTGCAGACCAAGAGTTTTTGTGGGTAGAATTCTTTCTGGCAGGGAGGAAAGTTTTCCTGTTTGGAGTGTTTCCATGACTGTTTTTTTTCCCCCTCCTATAGCTCCAGAAAGCTGTTGGGCCAGAAATCACAAAAAACGACTTGGTCCCAGCCTTCCAGAATCTCATGAAAGACTGTGAAGCTGAAGTGCGAGCTGCAGCCTCCAGCAAAGTCAAAGGTTATTTTTAGTCAATATCAACGTGTCTTTGATATTTATATAGAATTCCCCTGTGCAGGTAGCCCTCAAGTTACAGCCCTTCGTTTACAACTGTTCAAAGTTACAGCAGCCTTCTGGAAAAAATGACTTGCCACTGTTGCAGCATCAGCATCGTTATGTGATCAGAATACATGCAACCAGCATGTATTTACAACAGTTGCAGTGTCCCCGCGATCCAGCGAACACCTTTTGCAACCTTCCTAGCTGGCTTTTTACAAGCAAAGTCAATGGGGGAAGCCAGATTCACTTTAACAACCTTACTTTCACTTATCCACAGTGATTCACTTAACCACGGCAAAAAGGGGCATAAAATTGAGCGCGAGTCACTTAACAACTGCCTTGTATAGCAGTGGAAATTCTGGTCCCGGGTTGGCTTGTAAATCAAGGACACCTGTACAGAGGCTTTCTGAAAGAGATGGACTCAGGGCCAGAAAAGAAGAATTTTGATTCATTAAATACATCTACTTGTGTAATTGTTTTAAGCACTTAATATGTACGTCAATACGTCAATGCTGCAAACATTGGATGTTTTTGCTTTGACAATATAAAGAGGCAGCCTTTTCCCTTAAATTGTTTTGCTCTTAGAATTAGATGAAGCTGGGGGGAGGAGGAAGAATGTTTCCCCCCCCCCCCCCGTTGTGTTTAATAAGGTAAGAAATGGCAGAACGGAAGGGAAGCTTTGCCCTTCAAACTGATTGGAGAACGTAATTTATGACTGCTAATTGAAGGAGGGAATTGTGGCAGATATTAGGTGCTGAAGGGAGGGGAATTCAGATCTTGGCATTCCACCATGCTGTACTGAGGCTTTGTTTTCAGTATTAAAGACTTTTTAGGATAAACAATGCCCGAAAGTTCTTTGAAGTGTTTCATTAGTCGGAACCGTGACATCGTAGACATATGACAATTGTCTGGATCCAGCTATAGGAAGACTTGTAACTTTTCAGAACAGAGGTCAGGAATATTTTCCCTACAGTTTCAAGGATTTGTATCATAATGCCTTATGTTGGGCTGGAGAAGTTTAAGTATTCAGTTGATAATTAGAAAAAAAAATTACCTGGGTGAAATCTGCCCTGAAATTCTTGTTTCTCCATCTTTCTTTCCCAAGAATTCTGTGAAAATTTGTCTCCTGATTGTCGTGAAAATATCATCATGACTCAGATTTTACCCTGTATCAAGGTACGTACCAGAAAGCTATCTTGTTTAGTAACTTTTGAGCGGTTCTTAAAAGCATCAGTTCATAGTTTTAATTGGCCCAATCGGAAGCATGCTTGCAGGAAGGCTGAAGAAGGCGTGGGGGAGTTGTCCTTAAAGAGGAGACGTACAAAGGAAGCGTTTGCTTGCTACTGCCTCTAAAACATTGATGTTTGCAAGGTGACCAAATTTTAAAGGGAATCTGGTTGACTTCCTCTATGAGTGCTTGTTCTAGATATGTGTCTGCGAGTGTCTGATTGTAGAGGTTTATAGATTGTAGGTGTGAATACATTGACTTATTGAGATATATTCCAATATTCCAGTTGTTTATTTCATTCAACAAATAAGATGGCAGCCGTGGTGTGTGAAGGCAGTCAGATCGGAGGCGTGGCATTAATAGCTTGTGATGCCTTAAAATATGTCATTTGATTATTTAGGAACTAGTATCAGATGCCAATCAACACGTGAAATCAGCTTTGGCATCCGTGATCATGGGATTGTCTCCTATTCTGGGCAAGGACAACACAATTGAGCATCTTTTGCCCCTCTTCCTGGCTCAGCTCAAAGATGAGGTGAGTGTTCTTTCCCTCCCCCTATTTTTGAGGTCACTTAAGGGTCTTTGTGGTTTACTTTGAGGTAAAGAGTAGTGTGTCGTCTACTCAGATGGCTTCACTGCACTGAGATAATTGAGTAAGAATAATTAAAGAAAATCTATAAGTTAGTGTTGTATTTCTCAACTTTGGCAACTTAAAAGATGTGTGGACTTCAACCCCACCAGAATTCTGCAAGTTGAAATCCACACATTTGAAAAATCGCCCCCGCTGAGAAACACTGGATTAGTGTTAAGGCATGTATGTACACTTCTAGTTAAATGATCTTAGGCAATCTATAGACGACACGTCCTGCTTCTAGGATGAATAGCTTTCTGAATAGCATCAACTGCATTTTTTTTCCCAAAACCTTATAACTAGTTACATTAATATTGGCATCGTTTAGCTATCCAGAAAGTTGGAAATGACAGTGGGTCTTCTCCATTCTCATCCCTCTTGTCTTTTTTCTGCAGTGCCCTGAGGTCCGACTCAACATCATCTCCAACCTGGACTGTGTGAATGAAGTGATTGGCATCCGGCAGTTATCTCAGTCTCTGCTGCCAGCAATTGTGGAGTTAGCAGAGGATGCCAAGTGGCGTGTGCGGTTAGCTATTATTGAGTATATGCCCCTGTTAGCTGGACAGCTGGTGAGTGTGGGGATTTTTTTTTTAACCATTTGAAAATAACTGTAAAGATTTCAGGTTTTTTACTCCACAACTTGGACTTTATGAAATCAGTTAGAATGTGAATAGCCACAGGTGCTTGTAGAGTTCCTGCTTTTCTGTGATTAATTCTGCTCGGGCTGTTTTGCCAAAATCTCCAAATTTGATGATCACCTATTGGGTTGCCCTGAAGTGTCTGCTAATTGAACAGAGTCTGTTTCTCCAGATTTCTGTTTTTCTGTCGGTTTGTTGTGTTTTTTTTTGTTTAAGGATGAGGATTTTATAACTTTTATTTGTAACCTCGTAATTTGCCACCTTGCTGATTCATTTGCTGTCACTTTAATGTTCCCTGTCTTCAGGGTGTGGAATTCTTTGATGAGAAGCTAAACTCCCTTTGCATGGCCTGGCTAGTGGATCATGGTAAGACTCAGATCCTGATGATTGATAGTGGTTCGTTTCCCCTTTACCAGTCATCTCCTGTAACATTTATTCACAATTCTGCACTTCTAAGTTGCCTGGTACAAGCCAAGGAAGGTACAGTTCCAAATCTGAAGGCGTCTTGATTTTTACAAGTAGTTTTTCACTTAATGACTAATTGCTTAGCAGCACCCAAAAGGTGCTTACAACCTGATTCCAAAGTTCTGATGGCTGCCATGCCTCTCCCCCCCCCAGTTATATGACCATATTTGGGGCACCTGACATCTGGCCTGTGTTCATGGCCTCTTTGTAGCATCCCATGGTCAAATAAACACGTGCAGTGTTTTTGCCAAAAAAAACCTGGCATTTTCTTCCGATATTTGGCAAAAACAACAACATAACAAGCAGTAGATTTGCTTTATCAAAAAAAAGGTCCTAAAATCGGGTCAGTCATGTGATGGACCATTGGCAGGCTCCATTATGGCTAAAAATCGAATATTGAAATCGCCAGAATCTGACTTTCGAAAGTGGCGATTAATTCTGTGTTTAACTCTAGAAGCTTTAACAGCTTCAGGACATCTTTAGTTTTAGCTATTATGCCAGCTGCAGCTTCATATGGACCGGAAGCGCTTCCTCAGATCTCCATTCTCTGGATGGAGAATCTAATCCAATCAGGCTTATGTGGTAAACTCTGGAGTAATTGAGTAGGATATTTGAAGAGTTAGCACTTTTTACATATTCCATACTGAATGTGAGACCATCCGAGAAAAAGCTTTCAGTGGCTCCCAGTTAATGCAGGGCAGTGGGTAACTTTTAGTACAAAGTTCTTTTTTGTACTGAAGCCTTGGAATAATATCTTTAATGAAGATTGGTTTCTTATTTTTTGTCACTGGTTTTCCGTATATCTAAATGCCCTAGAATAGATATTTAGTTTGTGCATCTATTTCATAGTTTATAATTTAAACCACTTAGATAACTTTTTTCATGGGTATCAAGTGGAGGTTACTAATCAGTTTTTTTAAAAAAAAATTGTAAATGTCTCATAGGAATAGAAGCACACTTTCCTTCATCTCCGCTACTAAAGATATATTTGATTGATTTTTAACCTGCCTTTATCAGGCAGTGAACGTAGCTAATAGGCCTTCCTTCTCCTATTTTCTCCACAACAACAACCCTGTGAGGTGTGTTGGGCTGAGAGAGGGTGACTGGCCCAAAGTCAGCCAGCCAGCTTTCTTGCCTAAGGTGGGACTAGAACTCACAGTCTCCTGGTTTCCAGCCTGGCGCCTTAAACCACTAGACCAAATTTTCATGCAGTTCATCCCAAGTTAAAGTAGTTATTTGGCTTTTGGTCCACATTTTTAAAATTGGAAGTGCTTTTACCCAACTAGTAATCTATAGCACTGAAAGCATATTTCAGAATTAATGGGATACATCGTATCAGCAATTTTCTCCAGCTGAGAAAATGAATCATTGAAGGCTTTTAGCACTAAAGGAAAAGAGGTTGAATCACATTTCGGTATTTAATGGGATGATCTTTTCTAGCAATTAAATTCAGATTTAATGCAAGTACATTACAAAAAAAAAATTACAACACTGTAGCTTTTTTCGTCTTTTTTTTTCCTGTTTCAAACTTTGATTATTCGGCATGCAGCATTCGTATAATGTTCAGTTATTTTTATTGTCTTTTGTGCCATTTTGAGCGTGTTAATGACAATAGTGAATTTGCGCTGTTCGGTCTCATTCTCGCCTAATAAAATGTGTTCAAACTCTGACTGGTCATTATATAACATGGTTAAAAGCTCATTTTCAACCTAGAAATTCTCTTTGTCAGTTTCAGTTATTTTTGGGATAGGTACAGCGTAGGTACGGCATCAAATGAGGATATAAATTGCCAGTGGAAGCCAACTGCAGCAAAGCTCTCACCATTATATTTCGGGTTCCAGGTGCCATCCGTTCCAGTTGGGTAGGAAAAGAGGCAACGCAGACTGTAAAAAGAATACAGTCAGCTCAATTAGAAATGCCACCTGTGGCGTAAAATAGAACTGGTTTCCCATGCTGGGTTCCAAGCAGATGTATAGCTAGGACTGCAGCAAAGAATAGTAATTTGGCCAGTGTCAAAATGCACGATAGAAACGCGGTCAGTCACACTTTCTCTAATTAAAAAGTATTTCTGCAGCCCCAAAGTACCTCTGCATTTTAGAGAGGATTTTTTTAAAAAAAAAGAAAAAAAAAATCAGGTTATTTTTCCCCCCTCATAATCTTTGACACTCTCCCGTATCCCTGAATATCTCTGTGTGCTGCAGAGTTTACCTATTGAAACAGAAAATCGTGATTACTGCAGGTATATCTCAAATCCAAGTCGTAGATACTGTGGCAAACCTACCAGAACTCGGCTCCCTTAAGTCTTCTGCATGTGGCTGTTCTAGAATATGCGTGCGAGCTTTAATCTGTTGTATGGCTCATTATTTCTTCCGTGCAGTTTATGCCATCCGAGAAGCAGCCACCAGCAACCTTAAGAAGCTTGTGGAGAAATTTGGCAAGGACTGGGCTCACGCCACCATCATCCCCAAGGTGCTGGCCATGTCGAATGACCCCAACTACTTGCACCGCATGACTACGCTGTTCTGCATCAACGTGAGTTGGGGAAGGGATGAGCGAGAATAACACGCGGGACAGATTAAGGGAACGTGGAAGGAGGTGCGGGCCCTGGTTGTAAAGAGTCGGTGCGTGAACTGTGATAAGTAAGAATTGTCCTTACCCTGCCTGGGATTTTTTGGTTAGGAGAGCAGATGGCCTTGCTGGGGAACTAAAACAAAAGAGCTGTAGAACAAGGCCAGCATAAGCCCAGCCCAGCTCCAAAACGGCAAAGTTTTTTTTAAAGTTTTTTTTAAAGTTTTTTTATTATTATTTCTAACAGAGTTCAATAATAATTATTCAACAGAAAAGTGTTATCCAAGTATCTTATTCACTGATACAAATTAAATTCCTAATCCCTAAATCTTTTCTCTAACTGTTGATAAGATAGGTCCCAAGTTTGAAAATATTCTGCTTCTTTGTCTTTCAACCTTAAAGTAAGTCTGTCCATTTCTGCACAGTCCAATATTTTTTTTTATTATTTCTTCTTCTGGTGGTATTTCTTCATTCTTCCAATATTGTGCAAATACAATTCTTGCCGCTGTTATCACATGTAGAATCAAATATGTACTTTGCTTATTAAGTTTTTCTGGCATTATACCTAGTAAAAAAAATCAGGTTTATAGTCTGTGTTTCTCTAACACTTTTTCTAACCAAGTGTGGATTATTTATTGTCCAATATCTCCTTGCTTTAGCACATGTCTACCACATACGATAATAAGTATACCTGGTTTGTGTTTTCATTTCCAACATTTCTCTGACATGTTTTTAATTTTTTTTGCTAATCTTGTTGGTGGCAAATGCCATCTATAAAACATTTTATGTAAGTTTTCTTTGTATGAAGCTGACATTGTCAATTTATAGTTTCTTTCCCACAAACTTTGCCACTTTTCTAAGTATATTATATCCAAAATTCTTTGCCCATACTATCATTGTCTCTTGTTCATCTTCCATTTTCAAAATTTAATAAGAAATTGTAATTTTTTATTAACTTTTCATCAAGTTAATAATGTCTGATCAAACATAGTCTGTTCTTTGTAAAATCCATACTGTTTAATATCTTTATCATATCTGACTTGCATTTGTAAATGTGACCACCATGTTAAATCGATGCCCTGATTTTCCATCTCAGTTCCCTTCAGAATTTAGAATATCTTTGTATGTCCATATTTTATCAAGACTGACTAGATTTGGATGTACAAATGCTTCCATTGTTGAAAGCCATCCTGGAATTTTCAAATAATTTTTACATTTTATTTTTTCCCAAGTTAATAATAATGCATTTCTAATGTAGTGGTTTTGGAAGTATTTATGTAATTTATTTTTTCCATATCATAGAAAGGCATGCCAACCAAGTTGCAGGTCATGTCCCTCCAGATACAGCAATCTCTTATTTCTAAGAGTTACCCATTCTTTTTTCCATGTTAACACTGATGCGTGATAATACAAAACCCAATCTGGCAAGCCAAAGCCTCCATTTCCCTTGGCTTCTTGTAACATTTTCAATTTAATTCTAGCTTTCTTTCCTTGCCAGATAAATTTTTGAATCAGATAGTTTAAATCTTCAAAGAATTTTTTTCTCCAGTTTTATAGGTATCGTTTGAAATAAAAATAATATTTTTGGTAATATATTCATTTTCACCGTAGCATTTCTTCCTAACATCGACAGTTGAAGATTCTTACTTTTTTTTTCAAATCAAGCTTTATTTGGTTTAACAATTTAATGTAATTATCTTCTTTTATTCTTGAACATCTTGCTGTCAAATATATTCCCAAATATTTGACCTTTTTGACTATTTGCAATTCTATCTTTTCCGATAACTGCTTTTTTTGTTTATCTGTTTTTTTTTTCAATCAGTCTCGAATCTTTTCTGCACATTTTTTTTATATTCCTTAATTTCGTTCCCCCATTCCAGATTTCTCGCCCCTTTTAACTCTCTTCTTCCCAAGTCTTCCTGGGTTTTAAAAGTTATCCAATTCAGGGAATTATATTTTAAAAGTCCATAGGGAAGAGAGATAAAGAAGAATCTCACCCAGATCAAACAGTTGTTGACAGTCAGCTGTTGGGTGGCACTGCCGCGGCCTCGGCTGTCTGTGGCTTGGGCTCTCTGCGTGCTTGCCGGCAGCCTTTCTCCCGCCTGTTTGAAGAACTTCCTCAGTCCGTTTGGGCCAACCACCATTGTGGCTCTGAACTCCCAAAGTTTCCCTTCCTCCTCGTTGCCTCTCCAAGGCGACTTTCTGACCTCTTTGGGTCTCCAGAGGAAGCAAAAATCAGACTAGGAGACCGGAGCTCCGGTTTCTTTCATCCGTGTTGCCATGACGCCCGGGGTGAACTTCAAAACAGCAAACTTCTTAAATATAAGAGCTCCTCAGATCCAAGTTGCACAGGGCCCTTGATCTACCTTCCTGGCTCTTCCTTTGCTAGGTGCTGTCGGAGGTCTGTGGGCAGGATATCACCACCAAGCACATGCTTCCCACAGTATTGCGGATGGCCGGTGATGCAGTAGCAAACGTTCGCTTCAATGTAGCCAAGTCACTTCAAAAAATTGGACCAATCTTGGATAATAGGTATGGGGAACAGTAACTTCTTGTGGATGCCATCTGGGTTTGGGGCTTACCTTGGTCATTGGGGTGGGAGAAAACAAAGAGGAGAGGTAGAAGCTGTGGTGGCACAGTGGTTAGAATGCAGTATTGCAGGCTAAACTCTGCCCACAGCCAGGAACTTAATCCTGACCGGCTCGTAAGGTTGACTCAGCCTTCCATCCTTCCAAGATCGGTTAAACGAGGACCCAGGTTGTTGGGGGGGGGCAATGTGCTGACTCTGTAAAAACCTGTTAGAGAGGGCTGTAAAGCACTATGAAGTGGTATATAAATCTAAGTGCTATTGCTAAAGTGGGAATACTGAAGCTTTGGAGAACCTTAGATATAGGGCCTTCTGCCTACTTCCTCCCCCTCATTCTCTGCCTTGTCTTTTTTTTTTTCCTAGCACCCTCCAGAATGAGGTGAAGCCGGTGCTAGAGAAGCTCACCCAGGACCCTGATGTGGATGTCAAATATTTTGCCCAGGAGGCACTGACTGGTGAGTGTGCTGCCGCTAGTGGAGTTGAGTCTATTTCCTTCCTCCCTCCCTCCCTCCCCACTCCACCATCTTAACCTAAAACCTTTAGCGTGCATTTCTCTTTTCTCGCTAGACCTCTGCCTAGTGCTTACCATGGAAGGCCTTATGGAGGAAAGACATAAACCTTCTCTTTTCTTAGGCTTCGTCTTTAATTTCTGTTTCCAAGGTGATTTCAAGCTCACTTGGCATTCAGCCTGACCTTTGAATGCCCGTGGTCCTTTGTTTTTCCTGCTGTTAACTGTTTCCCGCAGAAGGCTTCCAGGAGACGTTTCTTGATCAGCACCTTTGTCACCCCTTTAGAGAGTGAAATCTATGGGGCGTTCGTGATCCTGGGCCTAAGCTCAAGCAGCAAGTCTGCTAATTTTATCTGTAAGGATTACTTTCCAAAATGTATCTGAAAAGGTTTCATGGTCAGCCTCTAGTTTCCCTTTGCAGCCAACCAAAAACGCATAAGCAGAACCCCAGGCCTGGGTAAGAGTTTCATAGCCCTGGAGATGTGAATCTTCTCAAAAGCTCAATCCCCTGATAAATTCAGAGTTGGCTTCCGTGAACCCTTGGAGCACCATGGTTCTCGAGGACGAGGGGGACTGCATACACAGTTACTCAGGATCAGTTACATGTTTGCGACGATGTGAAAGTTGTAGCGGAAGATCCCACTTGCACCCTGCAGGGACTGACCAATGGGCACCTAAATAGCTGAGGTCTGACTGCGCTTGGGACTCTCCTTTTCAAATTGACCCTAGCGTGTGTGAGTAGCAGTGTACAACGGGCACCGCACAACTGAACGTACAGCTGTTAATGAAATAGTTTATTAGCTTTCATAAACTGTTAACATTTAATACACCCTTTTCCTCTCTCTTTTCCCCTACAGTGTTGGCGTTAGCTTGAATCCAGGACCTGGCTCTGCTGTCTCTCCAACTTGGATGCCGTTGGGCCAACTATCTTTCTCCCTTTTCCCTGCATGTGTATGACCAGCCCACCCATCTCCTATTGGATGTACATGATGGAATAGGCCATGGCTGACTCCTGTCCTCTCGGGCGTCCCACCTCCCTCTTCTCCTTCTCTTAGCTCCGTGTTTTCAGACCTTCTTGGGCAGCTGTGATATTTTCTCCCCTTTTCATAATGGTCAGGTTCAACTTAACATTTTTGTTCCCACCACCCGGGGGGCCACAGGTGACCCACCCGCCCCCAGTTCTGTGAAACTTGCGAGAGAGACAGAGCAGGGGGATGGGAGGCAGAATCTATCCGTGGAAGCCTCCTGTCACTTTTGGGTCACAGTTTGCATGGGAATGCCATTGCCGTGCAGCGTGTAACTGTGCATGAGATAACTGTGCAGTTGAGCTTTCTCCCCATCCACGCTCGGCCTGGTTGGTCCCGTTTCCATCCCGATGATTAAAGCCGCCATCTTTTCCCCTCCTATTTGCCGTTGAAGTGTCAGTCGATGAAACGTGTTCCTTCACTCAAAATCAAACTCAGTAGCGTCCGCGCCTCGGTTGTTTTGCTCCAGAGAAGGTAGAAGGGTAGTTCACTCCTCAATTTAGATCTCTCGGTTTATCAGGCTTTGTAATATACGGTGTTTCCCAGTTCCTCTGCATGATTCTATTTCTGTGCCCTTTCTGTTTCCTTTCCCTGGCCTTTGCTGGAAGGAGGTAGCTATTTGGTGCACGGGGATATGTATGTGTGTGTGTGAGAGAGAGAGAGAGAGAGAGCAAGCAAGCAAGCTGTGGAGCAGTTGACATAGGCTGTAGAGTAGAAAAGTCAAGTTGCTTTGGCTCATCGCAGTGGGATACTACCTCCAGGCCAAATTTTGTCCCATATTCCCACTGAACTTCCAAACTGGAACCATTCCCAAATTCTGGCGGTGCGAAACGAGAAGATGCTCTTTGATGAATGACGACACATCAGTTGGCAGAAGAAGAAGGGGACATTGGTGGTTTTCTCCAGCCATGCTTGAATGATCCCATGGGCTCTTGATTGATGGGAGATCTGACTTCTGTACTGTCCAACTTCCTCTTCCCTTGCAGCTTTGCCTTGATGGATGTCCCAGTTTTCCTTCTTTAGCACCTTTGAGTTCCTTGCTGTCGTCTCTCTTAACACTTGCACTGGACATGTGAAAAAAGTGTATATTCTAACCACCCAACCCCTAACATACACACACACACACACACACACACACACACACTGTCTCCCATGCTTCATTAGCAGAACATTATTTTTAAAATGTCAGATTTTGTTTGTGTGTATCTGTACCCGTGTTTTATTTTTCTCCTCTCTCTGATTAATAAAATGCTCGATCGTTACTTAACAAGGCTGGTAAGATTGAAGCTGCTGGGTCAGTAAGTTCTTTTTGAAATGAGGCTGCGGAGGAAAACCCGTTAGGAGTTGGAAGTCCACAAGTCTTTAAAAGTTGCTGGCTGGTGAATTCTGGCAGCTGAAGTCCACACATCTGAAAGGGACCAAGGTTGAGACACCCTACCTTGGGAGGATAGCTGAGCTGCTTGGGAGCTGGATCAGTTCCTTCGGCTTGTGAAAAGATTTCAGTCACATCTTTTATGCCTCACTGCCCTCCTTCATTTATCCTGCCTGCTTTTTTTCCCTATTCTAATCATGCTTTTGGCAAACAAAAAAAAAACCACCCTGCATGTTTCATTCGTTCTGTCATTTGCTACAATGAAAGGAACTAGCCTTTTACGTACTTGGCCTTAATTTATCAAAATCTGTTGTTAAAATTAACTCTACTTAAACAGCTGGGTTGGTGAGAAGGTGGGAAGCAGGATTGGCTCCTGAAGAAAATGGCACAGAATTTCTTTTTTAATGGCTGGGGCTTAAGAGTTCCCAATGAAAATTAGTGCGCCGCTGTCAACGTGGTCTTGAATCAAACCAGTTCTGGTGCTTTTTGTAATGGATGATCTGGGGTTTTGCCTAGAACTGATCTTGACTTGTGTGCGCAGAACCCTCATTTGTGTTCCTTCGATGACCAGTGTGGAAAACAAAAGGTTTCAGGGTCAACAGTCCCAACGCCTGGGGATATTTTAATTCAAGAAATGATATTAAAGAGGACCCCATCACCCATTCCAAACTTCTTTCTTTTTTCTAGATGGGAAGGCATAGGAGATTTGCCTTGTCTTTATCCCACTTGCTTTATTTATAAATATACAAACAGCATAATTCAAAGCAAGCAGACATTTTCCAAGAGAAACACCCACCCATACACACACATATCCAAGCTTAGCAATTTATAGCCAGTTTTTCTTCTAACTGCAAAGGTTTGCACTCGCAACACCTGAGTTTCCCCCTCAGGACCATCTACAACCGTTAAACCAGTGTTTCTCAACCTTGGCCACTTGACAATGACTTCAACTCCCAGAGTTCCCCAACCAACATGAATTCCTGGAATTGAAATCCATATACCTTCAAGCAGTGCAGGTTGAGAAATACAGCATTAAAGGAACACTTAGGTTTTTTTGTTGTTTTTTTTGAGAAGGACCACAAGCCGGCCTACTGGTCATCCTTGGCTGCAGGTCGAAAAACTAGAAAGGGATATGATTTGACCAGTATTTTGACTGCTGTTTAACCCCACGGCCTAATTTGAAGCAGCAAGTATCTAGTGGTTTCCCCATGGACCTGTTTTCCTGAGGATGAGGCCAGAATACCAAAAGAGATCTAAAGTGTTTTCTGCCCTTGAATTTAAAAAAAAAAACATTACTGTGGAGTGTGTGTGTGTGTGTCCCCATCACCGCCCGTATCTGGAGATGGGAGACTAGTCTACAAGCTGTCCATCTTACAAATATAAGATTGTGTATGCCTTTTTTTAATGAAGAAAATAAGTTTTGCTTTTCCAGCAGCTTTCTACCCATACTCAAAAAGCTTCACTGCCGTGCTAGGGGTTTTTTTTATTGTTGCTGCTGTTGTTTTTTAATCGTCCTCCTTCTCTGATTCAGCTGCAAATGGTGATTCTACTAAAAATGACTGTCCTTTGTTCCATCCTGTGCAATTGGCAGCCGCTGGGCTAATCAAAGGATTTTTGCATTGCAGAGAACATTGTGCCTCTCTAGAACCGGCTCTGACGACAAATTTACATCAGAGGATGGTTATTCCTCACTCCTCCTCTTGGGGGGGGCACTGCGGTATGGAGATGATGAGCGAAAGATTGTCCCAGTCCGTCATAAAACGCCTGGTGCCGCCTGGTGCCTCGTTGCTGCCTGCAGGGGCTTATGGCAATTGTAGTAACAGGACAGGCATTTGGCAGGGGGGGCGGTACCACTTGATCCTCCAGAGGATGGGTGAGATACACTATTAAGATGAGCCTCAACTCTACCTTCAAGCAGTGTGCTGAAGTGTTCTCGGCTACGCTGAGAAAAGTATAAAAATGTCAAGACAACCCCCCAAAAAGTGACTTGATTTTACAGTTAAAGCTATGCTGAACCTAGCAACTAAACACATCTTGCACTTACACGATACGTCGAGCTGTGTAAATTAACAGATTGAATTCAGACAACATACGAAAACATAATGCGATTATAACAAAAGCTTTACATGCTGGGCAAAAACGGTGGGAAAACACAAGCTTTTAAAAGTTAATGGGCCTTTTTCGAAAAATGCATGTGGTTCATCCCCAAGCACATTAGGATGTAAGACGTGGTAGGAGTTTGATGGTGACAGGAGAGGGTGACTGTCCCTAGATTGGTTCCCCATCTCTTAAGTTTTGTTATCTTAAGCAGCAGATCATCTGTTTTATGCTTCCTCCTGCACCACAATCAGTCCGGGGACCAAAGAATAGGCAATTTTTAGCTTGAATCCTTGCTTGATGCAAAATATGGAAAGCTAGCCACATTTTGCTGAAACAGTCCAGAGACGAGAGCATCGTTTTGAGACATCCTGGTATCATTAACCAAGTTTGGCTGCTAGTTAGTTGGAATTAGTTTTCTTGCACAATCCAACTTTTCGTTTTAGTTTTGCACACTGGCAAAGTTCCATTTTGTTCCCCAGTAGGAAACTTGATCTGAAGTAAGGGAGATGAATGTCTCACTTGGAATCAGACACAAAATAGAATGGAGAGAGTGAGGTCTGTAGCCATCCAGAAAGCAAATACTCTTCTTTAAAGCTCTGCAAAGATGGCTCTCCATCTTTCTAGACCATAATTTTTTTATTTTTTTTATTTTAATTCCATTTATATCCCGCCCTTCTCCGAAGACTCAGGGCGGCTTACAAGCTTAGCAGTAGCCTTCATTCTATGTATATGCCTGCTTATTAGGGCTTTCACACACACCCCAAGCGGCATTATTACAAAGTCAGCTTAATTGCCCCCAACAATCTGGGTCCTCATTTTACCTACCTCGGAAGGATGGAAGGCTGAGTCAACCTTGAGCCTGGTGGGATGCGAACCTGCACTAATTGCAGGCAGCTGGTGTTACTTAAGGAGGCATTAGCCCACTGCTCCACCAAGGCTCTTAGAAATGGTCTTAGAAGTCTCTCTGCAGCTGAAAATCCAGACAACCCATGACCAAACTTGAGGTTCTTCTCTTTTTAGTGGGTGAGTCACATTTGCCTCTCCAATCTTACTTCTCTAGCCTCAAGAACAGGCTACCTAACCTTGGTAATGGAATGAGTGTTTGTTTTTTCTCCAAGAAGAAAATTAGAAAGGTAGAACTTTTTTCCCCATTCCCCATCCCTTACCCCATGCCCTACACAAAATAAAAAGAGTTGGGATGATTGATTTTTGGGTGGTGGTGGTCTTTAGATGGTCACTTAAAAGCAGAAGGAAGAGATTGTCCTATCCATTCTAGAGAAAGGCCACTCTTTGCTTTTCAGTGAATTAATTAACAGTGGCTATTATTCACCCCAGGACATTATGAAGGATGGGATAAAGGTAGGGAAGGTACAGTATGCTTCTCGATGGTGATCTTTACAAGCAAAAACATATCAGGAACAGTGAGAGCTTTTGCGAGTACTAGCCAAGAAACAAAGAAGGCCTACTGTTTTCAGTGATGAGAGTGATGTAAGGATCCTCTTAATTTATCTTAAGCATTGACCATTTCAGGAATACAACCCTATCTGAAAGCTAACTCAGAAGGTGAGCAAGTTTTCCTTGATAATAATAATAATAATTATTATTAATAATAATAATAATAATAATAATAATAATAATAATAATAATAATAATAATAATAATAATAATAATAATAATAATAATAATAATAAAGTTGGAAGGGACCTTGGAGGTCATCTAGTCCAACCCCCTGCTCAGGCAGGAAACCTTATACCATTTCAGGCAAATGGCTGTCCAGTCTCTTCTTAAAAACCTCCAGTGTTGGAGCATTCACCACCTCTGGAGGCAGGTTGTTCCACTGGTTAGTTGTCAGGAAGTTTCTCCTTAGTTCTAGGTTGCTTCTCTCCTTGACTAGTTTCCATCCGTTGCTTCTTGTCCTGCCTTCAGGTGCTTTGGAGAATAGCTTGACTCCCTCTTCTTTGTGGTAGATGGAACCATGTTTCTGATTAAATAATGTCATGGACTCAAGCCTTCTTAGAGAACTTCCTTCAAAATAACTCACATTCTATACCTTGGTTTCCCCCTGAAGAATTACTCAAGTGCAAAGCACAGGTTCCTATTTTAATGGACAGAAGTGATTGATTAAAAGTACGGTAGTTTAAAAAGTCCCCACGGGTGCAGACACAGAAACCCTGCAATGGACTTTGAAAAAAAGAAAAAAAGAAAAATCATCCTAATGCTACGTAAGACAAAAGAGGTGCCCAGAAAAAGAGAATCCCCAGAAAAGGGATGCTTTTTCATTACTTAGATGGACCATTTAATTTTTTTAAACAATTCCTTGGGCTCTGATTACAGTTCCAAAGCTCTGACATCACACCAAATCAGTGTTTTTAAAATTCGGAAAGGTTAATTTGTGTGGACTTCAACTTCCCGAATTCCCCAGCTGGTTGGGGACTTCTGGAAATTGAAGTCCACACATTTTAACAGTTGCTGAGAATGAGAAACGCTATTACGTATAGGAATCTCAGGGTTATTAGCTATACTGGGAAGTCAAAATAACAATTCTCCAGTAAAAGCAGCAGTCAACCTTTTCCATCTAACGCCCAGAAAACAGCCTTGATGTCTGTATGCCACCAAGAGCCAGGCTCAGCTTGAGGGGAAAAAACTGTATTTTTACAAGGAAAATGGACAGTGGGGGGAAGGAAAGAATGCATAGACTAGGACAGTGTTTCTCAACCTTAGCTACTTGAAGATGAATGGACTTCAACTCCCAAAATTCCCCAGCCAGCATGGCTGACTGAAGAATTCTGGGAGTTGAAGTCCACCCATTTTAGGTTGTCAAGGTTGAGAAACACTGGAATAGGATGAAATCTTGAAAAGGTAACCAGGAAGCCAGCTACCGGCCTCCATGACAGAAATACACTGAGCAGTAGAATTTTATTTTACTTTTTCCTGCAGATTTTGCTCTTACAGTGATTTTACGTTTTGAGGCAGGGAGGTAGGGAACTGGTCCAGTTCCTTCCCCCCCCTCCCCCCCACACACCCCAGTTTCCAAAGGAGTCTCTGGCCTGACCCAAAACATTTGGAGGCGAGAACATCTGGACACCGGTAAGCAGGATTGCTTCTCCACAAGCTGCTGCAAGTTGAAAAAACGGAGCAGTCAAGCTGATAAACACACCAGATGCACAACCGTACTAGCTTAAGTAAGGCAGCAATCTTTTTCATTGAAGTGTAAACCCCCCCCCCCCCCACTGAGCTCAGAGGGGACTGAGGTTTGAGCAGAGACAGGTAAGATTGGCTATACTTACTACAGGAAAAAGGAGGGAGCGAAAATTGACAAAAATGGAGAGATCCACAGCCAACCCAGCAATTCTATGCTTATGTTGCACAAAGGTATCTCATAATTTTTGCATCTCTTCTGCTTTCCTTTTTTTAAAAAAAAAAGCCTCTAGTTTTTAGTCCTTGAGATATTCTCATTCTTTCTCTCTCTCTCTCTCTCTCTCTCTCTCTCTCCACACACACACACACACACAGAGAGAGAGAGAGAGAGACCCAATGGTTTGAGAACGCCCTCTTCTGCTGGTGAAATCCCAAGAGACTAGCTTTCCTGGTGACACATCTCTCAGAGGTTGCCAGCCAGAGGCGCTTCCTCAAAAGCGGTCTTGAAGACCTGCAGCAAGGATCTCCTGACGGCATCCTGGAATTCTTGCCCTACAAAGACATAAAGCAGAGGGTTGATGCAACTGTTGAACAAGGCCAGACACTTGGAGAGGGGGATGGCTACCAGCCGCATGCTTTCGGGCACAAGATCCATGGAGATCCTGGCCAGAGCCAAAGCATGATAAGGGAGCCAACAGAGGAAGAAGCAGAACACCACCCTGGTGACCACCAGGAATGGTTTGCTGGACTTGTTCAGCTTCTTCTTCCGCATGGTCACCACCAGTATGGTGTAGGAAATGGAGATCACCAGTAAGGGAAGAAGGAATTGATAGAGAAAAATGCAAATGGTGAGGACTTCGGCTTGCTGCCAGTCCTGAAAGATGTCCAGGTTGTTGCAAGAGCTCCGATTATGGTTATCCACAGAGACCTGGGTGAAGAAGTAGGAGCTGGGGACGAAGAAGGCCAACGACAGCAGCCAAAGGCATCCACAAGCTGCCCAGGTGAGCCGTGGGGTGCGGTAGTTCTGGCACCAGACGGGAGCCACCACCAGCACACAGCGATCCACACTGATGGAGCTGAGTAACAGCACACCACTACACACGCTAAGCCCAAACAGGCAATTGGCCACTTTGCAAGCCACAGAGCCAAAAGGCCAATGCAGGTCAAGAGCCAAGTTGAGCACCGTGACCAGGATGAGGGAGGTGGATGCCAAGTCAGCTAAGGCCAGGTTGAAGAACCAGACGGTGTTGGAGGTCCATCGCAGCTTCCAACCGGTGACCCACAGGACTACCCCATTCCCAGTCACACCAGCCAGAAAGATGAAGCTAAAAATCACCCCTGTGATAATCTTTATGCTGTCCCGCACAGGGTTTTCCTCCACGAGCACTTGGGAGGAGGAACCATTGGCACCCAGGTTTGTTGACATCTCCCTGTCAAAGAGATAAGAACAAGGCAGAAGATCCACGATTATTCATTATCCAGACCAGGCAATGCAATTTGTTTGCAAGGGACCACATTTTTACCAAAAAGCAAATTATCCCCAAGGGCCACAAAGTTATTGATGGTAATATCCCACCCCTTGCACTATTAACTATTAAAATTGTACTGCATCAGAAAAATGCAACTAAGCTTATCCCAGCTCATGGACGATACAATGGAGTCTTATCCTGAAGAACACAAAGTCTAGCATTTGACCTAGGAAATTGTAGCATTTAGGTCTGGGCAATGCCTCTAGCTGCTGAAGCTCCCAATATCCCCAGAATGGCCAATGCGTTGCATCCATAGCCTGCCTTTTCTTTGGGAACTCTATCTTTTATCCCAACTAAGCTGAGAAAGGGTGACTGGTCAGTGTAACTGCATGATCTCTGGTTCAATGAATGTTTCTCACCCTTGGCAACTTTAAGACATGTAGTGTAGGAGATAACCAGGATGAGCCTGAGGGAGGGGTCAAACGTGTCATCAGTCATGAATCCCTTCATGCCCACAAGAGATCTAAACTAGGGCCCACCTTGAATTCCTTTGAATTTGCTTTGACCCTTAGTAGTTTGTACTAGTACAGAGCTGAAGCTTGCAATAAATCTTGATACCCATTTGAACTGCCTGGATCATCTGATTTCTTCATCCCTTGTCATGTGGACTTCAACTCCCAGAGCTCTGAGTGTTGGTTGAGGAATTCTGGGAGTTGAAATCCACACATCTTAAAAGTTGCCAAGGTTAAGAGACATCACTTAACAAAGGACATCACTTAACAAAGCGCTATGCTATAGTGGTGCTCCTAAATTGCAATCTAACCTCATCTGGAAGGCTATGAATTGCTTACGTTGTATCTTCAGAGGACAAACTGTGATACAATGTAAGCACCATGAGTAGCATAAGCGTGGGTAGCTTCCTTGAACAGGAAGCTCTGTGGAACTAATTGTGAAATAAAATCAGATATGATCTCTTACTTGGACAAGATCTACGTTGCAATAAAGAGGAGCAAAGCTATATTAAAAGGAAAGAAGTATTGTATCCTTGTTGGACTGAGTTCCGGGTAACAACATGGACCACATTTGACCTTGCCATTTTCCAGGATAGTTTATCGACGTCCCAGTTTAGCTGATAGTCCCAAAATTTCCTAGTGATCCCTCTAAGTGCTAGCCAGGTCCAGCTCCTCTCAGTTCCTATCCATGCCTATTCAGTGAGCAACAGATGCCAAACGAAATGATGAGAGCTATGTTAAGTCATATGAGAATCACACTTGGGTCCTACACTGGAAGCCAGTGGGGAGCAAACTGGGATCTAAAAGAAATGCAACGAAGCTTAGCTGTCGTGGTAACTTTCCCCGATCGGGCAGGTTTTATGGGTTGCACTAAGCCATCACATGGTGGATTGGGGTTTCACTGAGTTGTGACTTGTGAAAGCCACCAATTAGCCCATCATGGTTTGCAACCCAGTTTTCAGCTGGTGCGCTGGGCAAGCCCAGCCGAATTTTACCCCAACTAGGGTTAAGCAAACCATGAGTTTAGGAGAAGTTCTCTCCCACAGATACAAACATCAATCAGTTCAATATACAGGGAAGGGGAGGAGAAAGTCAGCAATTAGAATAGAAAACCAGAGGGCTGTCAGCATCTTCAGCCTGTAGCTGAAGACTGGATGAAATGGAAAATGTCTGTGTTCCTCAATTTTCCTCTCCTAGTGTGTGCTCTTAGCTAAGCTGAAACCCACCTCCTGTACTACACCCATTGCCCCCAATCATCTGTATTTTCCCCTCTTCCTATCTTGGTACTGGAACTTTTCAAGGGCAGATCTCTGTTGCTCTGGTTACAATATTACTATCTGACATTGTGAGAAATATTGGCAGAGAGACGCAAGAACATCCATGGATGAGCTTCTATTCAAAGCTAGAAAGTTGCCATGGGGTTGCACGGGGGGCTCGGTTGCCAAGTGATACGAGAATGGTTGCCAAGTGCTGCAAGCTGAGCCACCAAGCGGGTTCAGGATGTAACCTCTCCAAGCTGAATAGGTGTGTGTCTGTGTGTGTGTTCCAAATAGCGTCAGAAAGGGATATGGGCAGATCCAGCCAGCAAAACATAGTCATCCTGAACACCATCAATGTTTTGATGGACTTCCATTCTTGGCAATGCCGAGGGGGAATTTTCCAATGGATTGCATTCAGAGTTACGCAGCCTTAAGGCCAAAGAAATTTGGTGGTGGTGGTGGTGGCGCAGTGGTTGGAATGCAGTATTGCAGGCTGACTCTGCCCACAGCCAGGAGTACGATCCTGACGGCCTCCAGGTTTACTCAGCCTTCCATCCTTCCAAGGTCACTAAAATGAGGACCCAGATAGTTGGGGTCAATAGGCTGGCTCTGTAAGCTGCATAGAGCAGGGCTTTTCAACCAGTGGTATGGGTACCACCTGTGGTACATTGGCACCTGGCAGGTGGTACGCGGCCATCCTAGAGAAGTGGTAGCGGGGGAGGGGAATGAGCTGAACCGGTGGCAGCACCGCACAAGCCTGAGCGAGAGACGGCTGGAGCTGCAGAGCTGTCAGGGCTCAGCGGAAGCCCCAGGATCAGCGCTTCTTTGGGACTGTCAGGGCTCAGTGGAAGCGCCAGGATCAGCGCCAGGTTCCAGCTGGAGCTCTGCGCTGATCCTGGCGCTTCTGCTGAGCCCAGAAGAAGCGCCGATCAGCTGGAATGTTGCAGCATCTCCAGGGTCTTGTGATTTACATTCAGATGCTTGGCAACTGATTCATATTTACGACGGTCACAGTGTCCCAGGGTCATGTGAAGTGACCAAACCTTGCTGCAACCACCCAGCAGATGGGGGGAGGGAATAAAAACCAAACACCCCCCCACCCCACCCTCGCTGTCAATCCTCAACAGAAATGCTCACAAGAATGAAAACCTCGGACAGGAGGAAGAGTGCTGCCGGGCGGGCAGGCAGGCAGGTGTCTTGCTCGGCTGTGGCTTGGGGGGCACTTTTTCCAGTGCCATTGTAACTTCAAACAGTCACTAAGCGAACTGTTGTAAGTCGAGGACTACCTGTACTTCATCACTTTCCTTATTTTTTTTATTTTTTTGGTCATCGCTTTTGACATCTTGCTAGGCGACTGGTGGTCCTCGGATGCTGCCCTATCCTAAAAGTGGTACAGTGGGTGAAAAGGTTGAAAAGCCCTGGCTTAGAGAGGGCTGTGAAGCAGTATATAAGTCTAGCTTCTATTAGTGCTATTAGAATGGTTGCTTATTCACGGGTTAGATCTGAATAAACCAACGAAAACAGGATGGGGAGCCTTGGTGGAGCAGAGGGCTGATGCCTCCTTAAGTAACACCAGCTGCCTGCAATTAGTGCAGGTTCGAGTCCCACCAGGCTCAAGGTTGACTCAGCCTTCCATCCTTCCGAGGTAGGTAAAATGAGGACCCAGATTGCTGGGGGCAATAAGCTGACTTTGTAATAATGCCGCTTGGGGGTGTGTGAAAGCCCTAATAAGCAGGCATATACATAGAATGAAGGCTACTGCTAAGCTTGTAAGCCGCCCTGAGTCTTCGGAGAAGGGCGGGATATAAATGGAATTAAAATAAATAAAAATAAATAAATAAAAATTTACCCAAAGGTGCTTTTTTCAAAAGGCAACTGGATTTTCTTAGGGTGTTTCTCCCCCCCCCCCCTTGAAAACGTTTCGTTTCTCATCCAAAAAATCTTCTTCAGTTTTCTTCCTTGGAAACTTTTCCTTTTCAAGGAAAAAAAAAACACCACACCAAGACAGTCCAGTTGCTTTTTGAAGAAGCACCTTTGGGACAACCCTAACCAGGACGATTGAGAACAGCTGGTTGGGGATTTAGTTTCCCAAGTCTGCAACTTGGCCAGCGGGGAGGGGGGAAAAAAAACGTTGAGCAGGGAAAGTGTGAAAGATGAGTGGATTGGGCCAAAGAGAATTTGTAAGGGAGAGCGTATTCATTCATGTCCAAGTTTTCTAAGATCTGTTTGACCAGGGATAGACAACTTGCAGCTCTCCTGTGCTTAGCCTGCTTTCAAAACCCTTCTGCAAGAGGATCTGGTCTCCAGCCCAGTGATCTGCTTCATCAGAAAACCTCAGGCAGATCGTGCATTCCTCAACAGCCAGCCAGTTCCCTAGCTAGCCTTTGCTTTTGCAACTGGCAATCACATTCAGGGCTTAGAAGTGTGTGATTACCCTTTTGGCAACAGAGGAGAAGCTGGTTGATGACTGAAGTTAAGTTTCAGTCCAGCACTGGGCATTTCGGAGCTGAAAACATAAAACCAGCAGGATGTTCATCCCTTCTAGTACTTGCTTGTTGCTTGCTGGCAAGTCCGCATATTAATGCGAACCTGTTATGCAACCCTGCTGCTTCAAATGGGGTTGTTTGGTTACAACTGGCTTGGATTTATTGGGGACGGTTGGAAGGGGAACGCTCTCTCTCTCTCTCTCTCCCCCTCTCTCCTCTCCCCCCCCCCCGTGAGTGTATGTGTGTTGGGGGTAGTAGTGGGATTCAAATAGGTGAACAACCGGTTCTCTGTGTGGATGCCACTTCTGGAAGTCCATTCTGGGCCTGGGCAAGAAAAAATTAGCTACCGGTTCTGCAGAAGTGGTGCAAACTAGCTGAATCCCACCACAGGGAGGGAGGGAGGGAGGGAGGGAGGGAGGGAGGGAGGAAGGAAGGAAGGAAGGAAGGAAGGAAGGAAGGAAGGAAGGAAGGAAGGAAGGAAGGAATGGTGGGATTCAAATATGGGAACAACCGGTTCTCTGTGTGGATGCCGCTTCCGGAAGTCCATTCTGGGCCTGGACAAGAAAAAATTAGCTACCAGTTCTGCCGAAGTGGTGCGAACCGGCTGGATCCCACCACTGGTTGGAGGGGCAAGTTTCAGATGTTGCTCAAAAAGCACCTTAGCTAGAAGGAAATAAGAAAAATGGACCAATGCTAGTGGGAGAAATAAACTAAAATAAGGATTGTAGCAGGATCTATGATAAGGCAACCAGAATGACTGATCAGAAAAGAAATATTATACTGATATGATTATTATTTTTAGGAATATTGGGGGAAAATATATTCCATTGTAATCTATCAAAACAATAAGAATTGTATTAACTCGATGTTTCCAAAAGAGGATATTTTGGGGAAAGAGGAAACCAACTAAAATTATTATGTGGAATATGGATTACAGAAATGAATTGTTTAATGATTGTTTTACAAGGGTAGCCCAGACAACACACTGTTCACCAATTATTAAGTGATTTATGTTTGTTTGTTTTTTTAAAAAAAATCTATAAAATGATTTTATAGAAAAGAAAAAAGAAAAACGGACCAAAGGCTATATTTGCCAGTTGTTGTTTTTGTTTTGTTTTAAAAAAAAAAAATCTTGTTCCGCTGCCTAAAAACTGAAGCCCATTCTCATCTGCCTGAATGAGAAGCAAACCTCCAATGTTTATTATTATTATTATTATTATTATTATTATTATTATTATTATTATTATTATTATTATTATTATTATTATTATTATTATTATTATTATTATTATTATTATTATTATTATTAATAATAATAATAATAATAATAATAATTATTATCTTACTGGCTCTGCGAAACCCACAACTAACACACCTCCTTAACCACACACCACTTTATTACCCTTTTGGCAACAGGGAGGAAGTTGGTGGATGAACTTGCAAGTTTCAATTCCAGCACTGAGCTTGGCAGAGTGGAGAACATCCACCCAGCAGGACGTCAAACCAAAGAGCCCACCGTTTCTAGTCCCAAGAAACCCGTGGATTTTAATTTATTTTTTCCCCAAGCGGTGGAAGAACCCTTCGCGGTTCGGACTTCGCTTCTGCATTTCACCCTCTGCGTTTCACGCCTAGCTTGGAAAAGACACAGAAACCAGCCCAGTAATAAATACAGGCTGCTTCTATCAGAATTTCCGAAAGCTTTTTTTTTCCCCTTCCTTTTTTTGGCGGTTGGCTTCACACGACCTACTAAGCCTCGGTGTTGTTAATTCTTCTGGCTTTGATTCAGAACCTTTGCCTGACCACCCCCCCCCAACCCCGTTTCTCTCGATGCAAACCTTAGTTAAAATATTTAAATCACAGCTTAAATCTGAAAGACGAACGAAGATTTTGTAAATTGGGTATTTGGGGGGGGGAGGAAAATGCAAATCTCTTCACATTTAGAACACCAGTACTTTTACACCAGGTATTTATTTATTTATTTATTACATTTTTATACCGCCCTTCTCCCGAGGGACTCGGGGCGGTGTACAGGGCAATAAATACAAAAACAGGATACAAAAGTTAAAAGCGAATTAAATAAATGCCCAAGGTTATTTATATAGTAATACTTTTTTTCCTAAAACTCAAATACTTTGGCCACCTCATGAGAAGGAAGGACTCACTGGAGAAGAGCCTAATGCTTGGAAAGGTTGAGGGCAAGAGAAGAAGCGGACGACAGAGAATGAGGTGGCTGAATGGAGTCACTGAAGCAGGAGGCGTGAGCTTAAATGGACTCCAGAAGATGGTAGAGGACAGGAAGGCCTGGAGGAACGTTGTCCATAGGGTCGCGATGGGTCGGACACGACTTTGCAGCTAACAACAACAACAACTTTTTTTTCCTGTTGTGCGTTTAGAAGAGGAAGAAAATTGAAGCATGTGTCTCCCAGTACAGAATTACGAGGCTCGAACGGCACCATCCAACAGGACCGGGCTACGTTCCCACGAGCCTATTCCCCGGCCTCTTTAAAACACGCAACCGCCGCCTTCACACAACCCGGACGGCTTTGGCGCGGACCCGTCTCGTTCGATCGCTCCCGGTTGCAAACCCGCAGCGTGATTTTAAGTCGGTAACTCGGGGTCAGGCGCGTCGTGTGAAAGCAGCCGGGCAGCCATCCATCCATCCATCCACCTGCTGGCTCCCTCCGGCCCACCGCAGGGCAGGGAAAGCGGCGGCTCAAGCTCTCGGGCGAATGAGTCTGGGCGGGCCCCCCCCACACACCCGGCTTGCCTTTCTCCGCGCTTGGCCCGCCTGGTTAATAATTAGGCATCGGGATGAGCGGAGCGGCGCTTGCGGGAGCCCCGAGGCGGCGGGGAAGGGCGGTACACGTGTTGCGGAGCTGCCGAGACCCATTAGCCCCGCGCTAATCGATGCGCGCCCAGCTGCTCCGGCACCCGCGCCCGGCAAGGCCGAGCGGGAGAGCCGGCGGCGCTGCGGGGCTCGCTTGCTTGGAGCAGCGTCGCCCCCGCAGCGGAAAAAAGAGGGGAGGGGGTGGGGGGAGGTGTGTGTGTGTGGGGGGGGGGTGTGCCGCTACCCCCACCCAGTGGAGCGGCTTGCCTTCAGACGTGGTGGGTGCTTCATCCCTTGAGGTTTTTAAGAAGAGACTGGAACAACAGCCGCCTGTCTGAAACGGTCTAGGTCTGCCTCTCGAGCGGGGTGGGGATGGGAGGGGGGGTTGGACTAGAAGACCTCCAAGGTCCCTTCCAGCTCTATCTTGATTCTGACTCGATAACGCCTTGGGAAGACCGCACACTTGGAAGACTGCATCCAGTTTGGTTGGTTTTTTTTTTTTTTTTAAAAAAAGGGGGGGGACTCTTTCTAGAAAGAGTGCAGAGAAGAGCAACAAAAAGATGATCAGGAGACTGGAGGCTCGAACGTATGAAGAGCAGTTGCAGGAACTGGGTATGTCTAGTTTAACGAAGAGAAGGGCCAGGGAGTGACATGATAGCAGCGTTGCAATATCTCAGGGGATGCCCCAAAGAAGAGGGAGCCAAGCTATTCTCCAAAGCGCCCGAAAGCAGGACAAGAAGCAACAGATGGAAACTAACCAAGGAGAGAAGCAAGCTAGAACTAAGGAGGAATTTCCTGACAGTGAGAACAATTAACCAGTGGAACAACCTGCCTCCAGAAGTTGTGGGTGCTCCGACACTGGAGGCTTTTAAGAAGAGACTGGACAGCCATTTGTCGGAAATGGTATAGGGTTTCCTGCCTGAGGAGGGGGTTGGACTAGAAGACCTCCAAGGTGCCTTCCACCTCTGTTATTCTGTTACCATCACCCGCCAATCCTAAAAGATTTGGCTGGTTGAGGGATTGGCTTCAGTTGTGGGTCAGCCCACTCGATGGAGGTTATTCCCATAAACTTTGGTTTAGCAAGTTAAGACACCCCAATAGTTGGAATTCCCCCAAAAAGGTGAGTTGAAGATGACTCCTCCAACATCCCTGGGCTTCCCAAGACCCATTCAAGCCGTTTGGCATTGCTGTGCCCACCAGCGACTCCTGCTAGCCAGGGTCAAACGCTGAAGGTGCCAACGCTATAAGCCCCTTCACCTTTTATTCCTCCCCCCTCCCCAGAGGCTGTTGTGACTGCGTACACTGAATGCAGCAGGCATTCACACAACTTTCCAAGGAGGAAATGGGTACAGCTCGCGCCTCCCAAATTTAGGACCCACAGATTCAGCCTATGAGGGTTGTTTCCCCACTCCCCGTGGACTGAGGGTAGGTGTCCATGCACAACAGGTCAGCATTGATGAGAGATTTATTTATTAAATGTATCTGCCAATGCCACCCATCTGGCCACAGGCATCTTATAATCATTCAGTTAAAATGCAGCATAAAACATTAAAGCAATAGAGAAATTAAGATTCAGTTAAGATAAAACGGACCAAGATGGATAAGAACTGTATAAGGAAGCAGAAATCCACAAGTAATCTACTTAATTCCCTCTCCCTCCCTCCCTCCCTCTCTCTCTCTCTCTCTCTCTCTCTCTCTCTCTCTCTCTCTCTCTCTCTCTCTCTCTCTCTCTCTCTCTCTCTCTCTCTCTCTCTCTCTCTCTCTCTGAAAGTCGGGTGGAAGAGAGAACTTGGAATTGTTGTCGAGCGTTGTGGTTTCTGAATCCCAGTGTGACACCCAAAGGAAAAACAAGATGCCAAGATGCTTCTGGGTATTAGCCAAGCATCCTGCTGGCTCTAATTTTATTTGCTTTTAAAAGATGACTTTCATTTAAAAAAATGAATGGCAAACTAGTGTGCTCCGAACAAAGCTTCAGCTTGAGGGATGAACCGTTTTCCTAGTTATTGTTCCAGGAGGCCCCTTATACCGCTGGGGCATTCTTAGAAAATATGGAAGCAGAAGTTCAGAACTTTTTCTCTTTTTTTTGCTTCTTAATAAATGGCTGTTTTGTGATTGGCCACATCCACTCTGGCCATCATTCCACAAGAGCACCCCAAATATGCACTCAAGATTCCCCTCTGACTCCTCAAAATTAGAGAACCCTCATTTGATCACACGAGCCGCTATTTGCCAGTCTGGAAGTGATCAAAATGCAAGCTACAAATAGACTAAGCTAAAGTTAGACTATTCTTCATGGCTGTGTTCACGCAAACAGCCAAACCCTGGTTAACCAAGCACAATCTCTGGCTTCACATAACCTGTCGGGATCAAACAAACTATTACATATTTTAATGAGATGTCTGGTTCATTCCACACACAAAGACAATGGCTTAAGTTTTGTAGCCGGGGGTTCATTCAAGCTCATCTTAGCATGTTGTGTGAATCCAAGCACCCGAGTTTGTTTCCTCCCCTTTAGATAGCTTCCCTCATTCTGGTTCAATTCTTCCCTGCCTCTCTCTGTCTCTCTCTCTGATCCGTGGTTTGCATTACTGCCTTTTGTAGCTAATTAACTGCAAAGGAGAGCCATGTCTTCCAGAGTGCATTAAAACACACCCAGCCCAGAGGGCAGGTGTACCAATTCCATGAAACAGGTGGGTTGAATCAGGAGTTGGATGGATAAGCTGAAAGTTGCACCGCTTCCCCTTTTGGGGTGGGTTAAAAAAAAACATCGTTAGAGGGAGCCATTGTTTTAAAAAGTTTCACATCTCTAATAGTAATCCTACTTTGAGAAAGCTTCTCGCTTAGAGCTTCTCTACGTGACGTCTCAAAACAGCCACGATAATCTTCTGTAATAGACCTAAGTGGTTGGAGCAATGGAACATAACTTGGGGGAAGAGACATTTTAGAAAGTCCTTATTCTTCCCATTTTATTCATATTATTTCTCCCAGGGGTGTGTGAACAAGGCAGCCCTTGTTCACTCCACTCACCTTACTTCGCTGGCATTTGCTGCCTCTCCCGGATAAAGAGCAGGGGGAGAGGTTTCCAGCTGCCCCCCTTTCCGGCCATCAGCAACAGCGGCAGGAGAAGAGAAGAGGGTTGTCCGCAGCTGCTCAGGCAGGGAAGATGCTGCTCAGTCCAGACACAGACAGGGAGTACCTGGGCTCCAGTAGAGAGGAGGAGGAGGAGGAGGAGGAGGAGGAGGAGTTGTTGATGGTGCTGTCCATCAAGCTGAAACTCAGGGATGCACTGTGAAAGAACAGATGAATGAAGCAGATTAGCTGTTCCTTGAGAGGTGGCTTCTTTGCCTGTGTGGGTGTCTCTCAGTCTCTGTGAGTGTGTGTTGTGTCTATGTGTATGTTGCACTTGGCTGATGGTAGCTTGTTTGCATGTGGGTGGATGTGCGTCTCTGGGTGAATATGTTGCACTGGGCTGATATATATACCATATGTAGCAGTAGACTAATCATGGCTTGTTTGCATCTATCTATCTCTATCTATCTCTATCTATATATATATCAGTAAAGGTAAAGGTGCATGCGTGCTAGTCATTTCCATTTCAAAGCCAAAGAGCCAGCGCTTGTTCGAGGACATCTCCGTGGTCACGTGGCCGGCATGACCAGATGCCAAAGGCGCACGGAACGCTGTTACCTTCCCACCGGAGTGGTCCCTATTTTTCTACTTGCATTTTTACGTGCTTTCGAACTGCTAGGTTGGCAGAAGCTGGGACGAGTAACAGGCGCTCACTCTGTTACGCGGCACTCGGGATTCGACCCGCCAAACTGCCGATCAACAAGCTCAGCGTGCTAACCCACTGAGCCACCGCGTCCCTATATCTATATCTATATCTGTCTATCTATCTATCTATCTATCTATCTATCTATCTATCTATCTATCTATCTATCTATCTATCCACCTACTTACCTACCTACCACTTGTGGCTTGTTTGCATCTCTCTCCCTCCGTCTCTCTCTCTTCCCACTCTCCCCCCCCTACTTGTATAACTTAAATACTGGGCTTAAGTAAGCTGCTCTGGCTGTCCAATCAGACAGAGGGATTGCTCCCTTCTTCCGTTCATTCAAGAGGTTCTATGGATTACCCTGAGATGGAGAGCAGGTCAGGTGACCTACTAGAGGCAGCAGATTCTAGCACCCACCTGGTTTTGGAGCCACTTTTGCGGCTAATAGTCGTCGTTTTAGAGAAAGTGAGGCATCTGACGTGCTCCCTGGGGCATTCTTGAGCCAAAAGTGTATGAAACAAAAGGAAACTGCAAATGTCAATTACTCTCACTGAGCTTCAAGACCTCAACATTGGCAAGTTTAAAATTATGATATTTATAAACTGCCTTCTGCAAAGAGGCCTCCGTGTGGCCAGGGATAAGAAACCACTTTTTAAAAAAAAAATGCTATCGACTAGAAAAAATGCTGAACTCTGTTACGAGATGGTTGAAAAGAGCTGCAGTTGGGGAGGAAAATATAATAAACTACTTTTATTACTCCTTCGTATGTCTGATATGGGTCCCCTAAAGGGATATATTTTAATACGGTATTCTGTTAGAGCGTGCAAGCTTGTGAGTTTCACTAAACTCTTCATTAGAAGATGCTGTTGAGCTGTCAGTAAAAGCCACTGTCTGGATTTACACATTGGGCTAAGCATTCCTATAATTGTTCAGTGTCAGCTTCTTGTGTCCTTTGAAACCCAGTCTTTCTGAAGGCTAAAGACCAATATACAATTTGATGTGTTGTGTGAATCCCACCATGCTTGCTTTAAGAAACTATTCTTTAGTGGAACAAGCCTTCACATGTACTACAAACCCATCTCCACTTTTTGTAGAAGGGGGGAGATAAGCAGAATAACAGAGTTGGAAGGGACCTTGGAGGTCTTCTAGTCCAACCCCCTGCTCAAGCAGGAGACCCTATACCATTTCAGACAAATGGTTGTCCAATCTTTCCTTCAAAACGTCCAGTGTTGGAGCATTCACCACTTCTGGAGGCAGGTTGTTCCACTGGTTAATTGTTCTAACCGTCAGGAAATTTCTCCTTGGTTCTAGGCCAATTTGATTGAGGGCCGCATCAGCATTGCGGTTGCCCTCAAGGGGCCGGGTGGGTATGGTCTGGGTGGGCCTGGCCTACTGGGTGGGCGTGGCTAGAGTGCGTATGGCCTACTGGGTGGGCATGGCCAGCTCTACATCATTTGCATCAAGGGTGCCTATGGGGGCCTGGGCAGGAGTGGGACAGATCTGAGGGTCTCTGGCGGAAGGAGGGTCTCTGGGCCAGGGCCAAGGCAGTGGGGGACGTTCCCTCACTGTTTCCAGGACGGCTTCGCGGGCCGCATGAAACCACTTCGCGGGCCGGATCTGGCCCCCGGGCCTTGTGTTTGACATGTCTGTTCTAGGCTGCTTCTCTCTTTGGTCAGTTTCCATCTGTTGCTTCTTGTCCTGCCTTCAGGTGCTTTGGAGAATAGCTTGACTCCCTCTTCTTTGTGGCAGCCCCTGAGATATTGGAACACTGCTATCATGTCACCCTTAGTCCTTCTTTTCATTAAATTAGACATACTTCCATTAAACTAGATTTTCTAGGCTTTTATCACAGGCAAATGTTTGTCTGGGTTGACTTGACATAGTACTGGAATTCAATTCTGGTGCTGGGGGGGAAAAATCCTTTGGTTGTAGAGTTCCTTTTGCCTACGGTATTTTTATTGTGACTCGCCAGCTGATGAGTGGTGGAATGGGTAATGACACTCCAAAAACGGCTTCCGGTAATTTGTCCTTATTCTTTTGGTTCCTATATTTAGCTTCCTTGTAGTGTTAACGATTTCCAGCCGGAACATTGGGATTGTTAAGAGACCCTACTGAAATATTACATCTTGCAGGAAGTTAATTACACTTATCCTCAAAATGTAAGCTGCTATTTCCTTAGCAAAAAAGCTATTTTCGTTACAGGTGCCTGCCGGGACAAATGCACTGGAGGCAATATTTCCTACTTCTCATTCTGAGACCCCTCTGCCTGGCCCAATGCTTATTTAAAGAGAGAAGCAGCATTTATTACATCCCTTACATAGACAGAAATTCAGCAGGAATATCCGCAGGTGGGTTAAAAATTAGTCAAGTTGGCATCCACAGCTAAATAATCAAAGCCCCCCTTTTAATGACTCATCGGAAAAGTACGACTTCAGTTGGGTGGTTGTGGCTGCCATTTTGATTTTTATGACCCCTTCCGGGTTCTCCTAACTAGTCCTTATCAGGATGATGGCTTTTTAGAAAAAATCAAAACCCAGCAAAATTGTAGGAGAAACAGCTAAAGGTGGGGGGGGGAGAGAGAGGCTTTTAACAGCTTTCCATTTACCCCATGTTAATTCTTTGAGATCTTTAGTGCCGGGAGTAAAAGCATTAAAAACCCAAAGAGCTGCTCTCTTTCCCCCCCCCTCCAAATTGCCCACCTTCCTCCAATTTTGTTCTTTCTCAGCCACTTTCCTGTACCTCTGAATAATCAAATCATTATGTGTAGAAGCCTCCCTCTCTGCTCCCCCCATTTTTTTTAAAAAAAAACACAAACCAAGTTTTTAAAGCACTTGTTGCTTTTAGCAAGGCTTTTGTCTAAACTGCAGGCCAAATCTTTTCTGTCAAGAAGAAAAATCATGCGGCTGCCTCGGGGGCGATTCGTGGAAGATGGACAATCAGGGGCTGGGCTTTTATTGTGTTTGTGCGGCATTTTATTTCCTCTGAACAATTTTTTCCCCGTCCTTTTATGATACTGCTCTATGGTATCACGTTAGGCTCTGTTGCCCATCAAGAGGAGGAAAGACAATCTAGTGTGAGTCATTCCTGCTTTAGGTTCAAGAGGTATTAAGATCGATCTCCCTGTCTTCAAATTGTTGTATTAAGGACACACCCAACAAAAATGTCCTTGTAGTAACGAACGGCCTAGCAATGCAAGAAACGGCATCAACTGCTCTACTTATGCAGATAGTCCTTGACTTACAACAGAGGTCCCCAACCTCTTGGGCACCAGGGACCGGTTCCGTGGAGAAAGGGTTTTTTTCATGGACCGGAGGGTGTGTGGTTTTGTGTGCTGCCTGCATCCCGTGGATGGGGCTTTGCTTGTTTGTGCAGCCCGGTTGCTAGCATGCCGTGGCCCAGTACTGGTCAACGGACTGGGGGTTGGGGACCCCTGACCTTACAGCTTACAGAGGAGAGACTACAGGTGAGACCAGAGTGAAGTTTGCAACTCATGATTGCTTTACTTAATGACCACAATCCCTGGTTTGGTGGGTGGGGGCAACTACAGCATCCCTGAGATCGGTCCTAAGGGTGGGCAGATTGCCAAGCACCCGAATTTTGTTTGCGTGACCGTAGGATACTGCAGTAGCCGTAACGTAGGTCTTAGTCACAAACCTTTTCTTCCAGCACTGTTGTAACATTTGGTGAAGAAGGATCGTAAGTTGAGGACTGCATGTAGATTAGTTTAAGCCAAACGACCGCTGTGGGAGCACTCAGGACTGAATTCGAGACATACTGCCTTGCACTCCCCGGGATTTGGAGAAATCTTGTTTCCTCTTAGCCGATCTGAATGTGGACCATAACTCAGTTTTAATGCTCACCTTGTGCACGCAGAAAGCATCCAGTTTCTACACCTCCACCTGCAATTAAAGCCACAGAGAGACCACCTTTCACTCTGCAGCACGTGGTGCTCATCCTTTGCCTCTTCCCCCATAGTGCTGCTGAAATTCAATAACGTGTTAACTTGCAGGGGTGGGTGGTTGTAAACCATGCAAGAAGCAGCGAAAGAAATGTGTTAAGCCTCTGGTGGGATTAGTAAACTAATTTCACTTTAAAAAAAAAAAGCTCCTAAAAGCAAACCTAGAAATTGAAAATTGTGCTCCCTTCTATCCACGAGGTCGGCTTCCCAAAACTGCTGGTTCCTGAGTTGGAAATGATGGAGGAAGAACCGCTAAGAGTTCGGTGCTCGGTTGGAACATCTGTAAAGTTTTGGGTGTGTTTTGTGTGTGCAAAACAGTGAAGATGGTGTGGTTGAAGCCCTGCCTCTTTTTAATATGGGTTATGTTGTGTAGAAAAGAAGGGTAGGGGGTCATACAGTTGCAGCTATCATTTTGACTCTCCTGGACACCCCTGTGTAGTGATGCAGTTTAGGAGATTTGGCCTGGGGAAAACAGACTTCATCTCAATCGCCAAGATAACCAGGTTAACAGAAGAGAATATTTGCAGCTCAGGGATGAACTGCGGCATCCTGGGTGGTCTCTGAGCTCGGTGATTTCCTTGTAGACATTCCACTAACCAAGTGGTTGTGATGATGTTACCCAGTTAGGTAATGAAATGTCTGCAAGCCAACAGCCAAGCTTATAAAATGTCTCAAGGACTCCATAACAATGGTAGAAATTCCCTCTTAGGTCAACCTACTTGCAGGGTTGTTTTGAAGATTAAAAAAAGGGGAGACCTATCCAAGTGGCCACTTGGCTACTAATGAAAAAAAAAAAGGCAGTGGAGGCAGGCAACCATTCACAAATAGCCCCCTTGTGATCTAGCAGCAAGGAGTTCAGATCGACCCATCCTGAGTTCAGGGTATCATCCCAGAGTCTTCTCATAGTTCGCTTCATTTTGCACCCAGTTCTGAGCTGACCTTTTCTTCCATAAACCGATAATCATTTCCCCCACCGAAGGGGCCCCCCCCGAGGGCGCCTCTCTCCCTTATTAAATTGCTTGTTTGCCATTTCCCTTTCCTAGGCAGAAATGCTCCATCCCAATAGGATGGGAGAAGGGATTAACAGCAGAAGAAAAAGATTCTCTCCTTTCTGACAGCTGCATTATTCGCTTTCGTCTGCAAAAGAGGAGGAGGGGTGCGTGTGTGCGTGTGTGTGTGTATGTGTTGATACAAAGGATACCCATTGCTGTTAAGAGTTCTACACCATTGGCAAAATTCTGCAGATTCAGCCTTTCTGTCTCTGGGGTAGACTAAGCAAAGCCCTGTTTAAAATTAATATTGAGTAGGAGATCAACAGATAGACTCAGCGGTTTCCTCTGCATATTTTGTTTTTGTAGCCCTGGGCCAGTTTTTCCCCAATTTCTGCACTTGGGGAGGTTTCTAATAGCCACAGAGGTGTGACCAGCATCTGCTGACAATCCTACCGGACAAAGAAACCTCTACAGAGAGAATGTGAGCATTTAAAGTAAAAAATAAAATAAGAGGTATATCTCCAGAAAACATATGCCAGGTTATCACGATGTGGTCCTATTGAAAGCAAGGCTGTTCCACCTAGGACCATAGGAAGTCACTTTTCACCGGCCACTGGACTTCTTCAGATCAGAATAGTCAGCCTTGGCCGGTGTTAGCTCTCTGATCTAAGGTTTCCTCTCAGAGTTTTCCTCAGCTGGATCTGGAGGTCCAGGTTCCTCCTTGTTCTGAGGTTCAGCTCTCCCCCAATTGGTCCTTTTCAAACCCGACAGGTAATCCTGAGGCCAATCACACCCTTTCTCTACTTTCTGCCAAGCTTATTACGGGTCTTTGTAACTGCTTTCAAATCACGCTTTCTGTTGTCGAAGGATACATGACCACTCTGAGCCTTTGGGGTAGACCAGGGGTCTCCAAACTTGGCAACTTTAAAACTTGTGGACTACAACTCCCAGAATTCCTCAGCCAGCCACGAGAGAGAGAGAGAGAGAGAGAGAGAGAGAGAGAGAGAGAGAGAGAGAGAGAGAGAGAGAGAGAGAGAGAGAGAGAGAGAGCTGAATGCAACAAAATTTCATTTTATGTATGCTGATTAGTGTACATTTGAAGTGACAAAGTTCTATTCTATTCTATTCTATTCTATTCTATTCTATTCTATTCTATTCTATTCTATTCTATTCTATTCTATTCTATTCTATTCTATTCTATTCTATTCTAGTTTCCTATTCTACTCTGTTCTGTTCTGTTTTGTTGTGTTCTATTCTATTCCATTCCATTTCACATTCTAACTACTGCGCCACCACGGTTGTGGTGCAGATTCTGTGATGGGCATAAGTGCAAGGACCAGTAACTTTCTTCAGTGCTGTTATCACTTCAAATAGTTGCTAGATGAATAATTGTAAAGTGAGGGGTTCCTGTTGTCTGTTATTCAGAATTTGGAACTGGATTTTAGCTGCACCTGTGGTGGTGACCTCTGCTTTGTAAACCACCATCCGAAGCTGTTTGAAATGCTAAAGCCTCTTTCCTGCCAGAGAAACCATTTGCACAGAGGTCGTGCATCCGTAACCAGCAGTCCTTTCAACATGTGCCAGTGTTCGTTGAATACAGCATAACAGAGTTGGAAGGGACCACGGTGGTCTTCTAACCCTAACCCCCTGCTAATGATACTAATCAATTTTTGTAGACTGCTTTTCTCCCCGATGGAGCTCAGAGCAGTGCTCAAAGAAGGGTAAAAATAAATAAATCTAGTGCCAATAGCAACGTCTAGGTTGGAGGGTGGGTTGGAGGAGGTAATATCTTGATTAAAGCCCATCAAACCCAATTTATTCATGTCCTTGTTGCTTTCTACAAGCAACAGCAAAGAGAAACACTTCAAAAGGCGAAGAGCTGTGAGCTGTAAGCTCGGCTCCTTCCCTGGCCTGCTTTCTTGGCTGGAATTTGATATCAGAAGCCAGGAATGATTAGCGTAATGAATGTAAGCAGACCTCAAGCAAATCGGGCTATTAAATAATTTTGAGAGGACTGGATGACCTTCGGACTGCAATTGATTGCTTTGGGGAAGCAAAAAAAAAAAAAAGCTACAAGAAGAATCATTTAGTTCTCTGTTTTATTTGTGGATTTTTTATTTTTTGAGGGTGGTGGGGAGAGTACCTCTTCTGAATTCACATATGTATCTAGGGGAAAGATTAAAGCCCTAGGTCCATGGTGGCAAACCTATGGCATGCGTGCCACAGGTGGCAGGCAAGAGCCCTCTCTGTGGGCATGTGTGCTGTTGCCCCAGTCCTAGGCCTTCAGCTGGGTTTTATAAAACCTTTTCGCTTTAGGCTTCTCCCACCGTGTGAAAAAAAAAAGGTTCAATCAATCAATCAATTTCAACTTCTCACGGGGGAAAAAAAAGATCTCACAAAGTTGGTTGAACTTTTTAGTCCCACCCAGTCTGCCGTTACCACCGCAGCCACACCCGCCCAATGGGCCACACCCACCCAATGGGCCACGCCCATCCGGCACCCGACAATACATAAGTGGGTTTTGGGTGGCAGTTTGGGTACTCGGTCTCTAAAAGGTTCGCCATCACTGCCCTAGGTATTACAGGTAGTCCTCAACATACGACCACAATTGAGCCCAAAATTTCTGTTGCTAAGCGAGACACTTGTTCTGTGAGTTTTGCCCCATTTTATGACTTTTCTTGCCACAGCGGCTAAGTGAATCACTGCAGCTGATAAGTGAACAACCTGATTGTTAAGCAAATCTGGCTTCCCCTGTTGACTTTGCTTCGGAGGAGGTCGGAAAAGGGGAAACCACGTGACCCCGGGACACTGCGACCGTCATAAATAGGAACTAGTTGCCAAGCGCCTGAATTTTAATCACATGATCGTGGGGATACTGCAAAGGCGGTAACTATGAGAAACGGTCATAGGTCACGTTTTTCAGTGCCGCTGTAACTTTGAACAGTCCCTAAACGAACTGTTGTATGTCGAGGACTACCTGTAATATGGCAAGACCTCCCCATTTTGCCCTTTATTGTTCAAATTATTAAAATAATAAAATGCAGACGCAAAAAGTCTACACTGAATAGTAGCAATGAAGTGAATTTTAAAAAAACCAAGCTTTATATATATGTTACCGTACGTTCATTCAAGTTTGGGATTGTTAACTATCATAAGCAGGGGGAGGGCCTTCTCTGTGGGTGCACCTGCCCTCTGGAACCAGCTGCCCGTGGAACTTAGGACTGCCCCCGACCTTCGTTCATTTCGCCGGGACCTGAAGACCTGGCTCTTCGAGCTCCCCGGCCCAGGCTGAGAGTTTTTAGCTTTTAATTGGGTTTTATTCTCAGGGATTAAATTTAATTGTTTTTAATTGTTTTTAATTTTTGTATCACTGTTTTAAGTACCCTGTAAACCGCCCTGACTCCTTCGGGAAAGGGCGGTATATAAATCCAATAAAATAAATAAAATAAATAAATAAATGCCCTTTTTGGGGTAAATGTAATATACTAGTGGAAGGTGGCATGGTAGAGATTTATAGAAGGGGTAATCAGAATTGGGGATATTTGCGTTCCACACTCCATTCAGCTAAGAGGCCTTGGTAAAAAAAAAAATTCTTCAGCCTAGAGGTGTCTAAACTCAATCAGAGTGTAAATTATGTTTTGCAAACCTGATAAAGCTCTGGAAGCCTAAAGTTAAATAGAAATTCATGCCGGTATAATGTGTTTGTTTGTAATTAGAGCATGCAATTCTCTTTTGCAGCCTTCCAAAGCTGCACATGCTGTTTTGATCTACAATAGAGATAGAGAATCTGAAAAAGATGCTCTCTAGGAAAAATGCAGAAGGAGAGAAATCATTAAAAAGTAGATTTGTTGTTGTTGTTGTTGTTTCAGAGGAACAGAAAGATGGAAGACTCCTTCTGCAGCATCTTATGATTTTAGTGTTTCTAAAACAGGCAGTCTGAACAGCACCAACTAGTCGATTAAAAGGAATAGTCCGCTATGACTAGCTGCATTCATTGCTTCTTCTTTGGACAAAAATGATGAAACCAGGAATTCTTTCCTACAGACCAAATCTTTCTGCAGCTTTCTATTTGGAAAGTTGGAAGAGACCTCGGAGGTTTTCTAGTCCAATTCCGCTAGTCAAGCAGGAAAACCTATACCATTTCAGACAAATAATTATCCAATCTCTTCTTTAAAACTGTTGTGTTCGGATCGACGACGCACACACAGCGAGGTATTACAGCAGTTGTTTTATTGATACACGTGGAGTCAACTGGGGATCCCCGTCCGGGTGGCTCAATATATGTCCGGCAGCCGCTGGACGCTAGCCAACCCCCGGCCGGGAATCTCCCGCCACAGGAAACAACACCCAACCCAGGCTCGTGGATTTCCCGCCGGTGGGAAACCACTCCCCTGCTAATCTACCTATACAACACCCCTTCCCCCCCCCAGATAAGAGTTATTATTATCTAACGTAATCTTTTAAGTAAGTGGGTGGCTTGTGAGCCCTAGCAGGATATCTCCCCGTTGGAATGTCAGCTCTGTTGTTGGTTTCCCCGTTGGGCCTTGCAGCCTGTTGGGGTGTCGCTGCAGGTGTCGGGTCTACAAGAAACAATGGATGGAAACTAATCAAGGAGAGAAGCAACCTAGAACTAAGGAGAAACTTCCTGACAGTTAGAACAATTAACCAGTGTAACAACCTGCCTTCAGAAGTTGTGGTTGTTACACTGGTTAATTGTTCTAACTGTCAGGAAGTTTCTCCTTAGTTCTAGGTTGCTTCTCTCCTTGATTAGTTTCCATCCGTTGCTTCTTGTCCTGCCTTCAGGCGCTTTGGAGAATAGCTTGGCTCCCTCTTCTTTGGGGCAGCCCCTGAGATATTGGAAGACTGCAATCATGTCCCCCCTCGTCCTTCTCTTCATTAAACTTCCAAAAGCTTCTGAACTGAGTGATATGATCAACCTGCCTAATTCTTGCTTGAATGGGGATGTTTCTGAAAGTGGAGAGCATCTAGATTCAAATGCAGGCTGTTGAATCTGAAGAAAAGTAGGGTGTTTGTTTGTTTTTTCCATCTTGTCCACTTAGTGCCATCCCTAAATGCATTTTGAAGTTTCATCCATTTCCTGTCCTTTTCCTGCATCCTCTAAAAGATCTGATGTGCCACTAACAAGAAAGATGCTTCACAACAAGAGTGAATCCTTTAATGACCACGCAAAGGTAAGCTACCTTGTATCTCCATATGTCACCGTTTGAAAGCAATTCATCCTAGTTCTCTGCTGCCCACCTCTGGAAGGCTCTCTAATTTCAGCGGGTTTACACAATATTTTTCCCGTGTGGTTTTAAAAATATTGTGCACCTGCTCTACATCCAATATGTTTGAATGAAAATATTAAAGTATATTTTAATTTTTAGCTTTGTGCCTTTTATCATTTTAAAGTTTATATGGGTTAGGACGCTGAGCTTGTCGATCAGAAGGTCGGCAGTTTGACGGGTCGAATCCCGAGTGCCACGTAGCAGAGTGAGCGCCTGTTACTCGTCCCAGCTTCTGCCCACCTAGCAGTTCGAAAGCACGTAAAAATGCAAGTAGAAAAATAGGGACCACTACAGTGGGAAGGTAACAGCGTTCCCTGCGCCTTTGGCGTCTAGTCATGCCGGCCACATGACCACGGGGACGTCCTCGGACAAGCGCTGGCTCTTCGGCTTTGAAACGGAGATGAGCACTGGCCACTAGAGTTGGAAATGACTAGCACGCATGTGTGGGGGAACCTTTACCTTTACCTTTATATATTGTTTTTAGCTTTGTCGCATGCCACCTGCAGTCACTTTTGTATTGTGTCTTTTGTGACTGTATTTTTATTATTCTCTCTGTGTGTGTGTTTTCCGTTAAGTTATAGCCAAATGTATTTTTAATTCTGTGCCTCCAGAAGATGCACTGCTTGAAAGGCAGAATATAAATATGTTGAAGATAAATAAATACATAAATACTGCACGATATCCCCGTGAAAAAGAGAGATTTCAGTTAAATATCCTGGAAACGGTGAGTACACTTGACAACTCTCATGTCTCATTTGGTGGTTTGTTTTGCTTCTGGCAGCCCCATTACTTTCCATTTGTCACTGTCTTCTTTATTTTGTTACCCCTTCATTTGCTTTTTGCTTCCTCATTTGTTTTGCTTCTATTCAATCAGAGGCTCACATTTTCTTCTGATTCCTAAACTTCGGATTCTTCCATTCAGACAGCATTATTTCCCAGCCCTGCAAAATGCCTCTTAGGCAGTGCATCAGCCATATCTCTCTGCTGGGAAGCAGACATCTTAACAACTTTGCTGTAGAGGTTAGTTAAGGCATCAGGCTAGTAAACGGGAGACTGTGAGTTCTAGTCCTGTTTTAGGCATAAAACCTGCAGGGTAACTTTGAGGTCATCCTCTCTCTCAGCTCTAGGAAGGGGGCAAAGGCCAACCACTTCTGAAAAGTTGCCAAGAAATTCGAAGGCACAAAAAAGACACTAGCACACCATCTTCTGTAGGCAACGTTGGCTCTTTTATGACCCATGGACTTCAACTCCCAGAATTCCTGAGCCATAGATATATAGATATGTAGATATGTAGATATATAGATAGATATAGATATAGATATAGATATAGATATAGATGAGGGATGCGGTGGCTCAGTGGGTTAGGACGCTGAGCTTGTCGATCGGAAGGTCGGCAGTTTGGCGGGTCGAATCCTGAGTGCCGCATAACAGAGTGAGCGCCTGTTACTCGTCCCAGCTTCTGCCAACCTAGCAGTTCGAAAGCACGTAAAAATGCAAGTAGAAAAATAGGGACCACTACGGTGGGAAGGTAACAGCGTTCCGTGCGCCTTTGGTGTCTAGTCATGCCGGCCACATGACCACGGAGACGTCCTCGGACAAGCGCTGGCTCTTCGGCTTTGAAACGGAGATGAGCACCGGCCCCTAGAGTCGGAAACGACTAGCACGCATGTGCGGGGGAACCTTTACCTTTACCTATAGATATAGATATATAGATATAGATATAGATATAGATATAGATATAGATATAGACAGGGCTTTTTTCTCATAGAACGCTCAGAACGGAGTTCTGGCACCTTTTTTGGATGGAACCTTGTAGGGTAGGCAAGGAGGGTTGTATGACATGTGTGAGTTCCGGCACCTTTTTCTTTTACAAAAAAAGCACTGGATATAGATATAGATATAGATATAGATATAGATACTCCTAACTGCAAGTATGAATCCCAGATTCAGATAGGCACTTACATTTTATTCCTGTAACCACCCATAATTGAGTCCAATGGCAGCCAGTTCAGATCCAGTGTTATCTGAGCCGGCCCCGTGCCAGCTCAAATAACATTTCTTATTATAAGATTAATACATCAAAGTTCTAGATGTCAGAAATTTGATATTCTTGGTTATTCCTGCAGGTGAATAATGAGTTAGAATAGATCAGTGTCCTCTTAGTTCTAAATCTCTCCAATGGGAACAGTGGTTACAGTTTGATTTTTCCTTTGTTTGCTTTTCAAAAACCCTCTTGCTGATGAACCATTAACAAACATGGATCTCTTTTCATTGATTCATTGCATTTCCTCTTAACTACAGTTTAAATCAGTGGTTCCTAACATTTTCTATATCCTGCACCCCTAGAACGATTCTGATATGTTCTCGCACCCCTTACAAAAGTTTGAAATAATGTCAACGAATTATAATTAGACTATAATTTTGAAAACCCAGTTTTTGCACACACACCCGGAATATCATCTCACATGATAGTTTGATTACATCATATTATTACTTCCCCTCATATTGAAAGAGATGTGTCTCATCTAGATAATATAGCTTCTGTTCTCCTCTAACATTGTTTTATGGAACACAATGGTTGTTGTGTTTTTAATATGTGAGGTTTTTACCCAGAGTGTGCTAGTTTTAATGGAATTTGGTATGACTTGTTCCTTCTGATTCTATTTTATTATTATTTTCTCTCATATTGAAACAGAGATATGTCTCATCTTAATAATACCTCTTCTGAACCACTCTTACATTATATTTTATGGAACTGCAATGGCTGCTGTGTTTTAATATGTGTGTTTTTTTCCAGAGTGGAGATGATGGGACATTCGTTTATTATTATTGGATGTTGGTATGAATTGTTCCTGGTTGATTCTCTAACCTGGTTAAATAGCATGAAATGTAGTTGAAGAACACTTAAATAAGGTGGAATGAAGAATTGCGTGTAAGGACAATTATTTAAACTTCATAGATTTTTATGCTGGTCTCTCGCAAATGCCCAAAGAGTTGCCCAATTGTGGAAGACAATTATGCATTCAACCAAGACAAATAAAACTCTTTTCTATTTCATTTCCATTTTTCTCTTTTTTGCCCTCTCTATAAAACATGTCTCTCTGTTGAGAAAGCCCTGCCAGATTTAGACTGAAATCTCCTTCTTTCTCAGCCCAGCTCACCTGACAGGGTTATGGTTGCAAGGAAAACAAGGGGAGGAAGGTATGTTAGATATGGTGAAAATAATCAAAGTGGGATAAAAATAAATAACATTGCTCTCCTCTAAGGAAATCCGCTGAAATCAGTGCATGACAAAGGCATTTGTGTGGGTTTGTGGTGCTTCAATCCATGCAACAAAACAAACTACTCATATTTTAATGGGCTTAGTTAAAGGTTTTGTGTATTGAAAGCACTGGATTAAGGATTCTGGATCCAGAAGATTCAACGAAGAAGGGATGGTTCCCTTCCTTCCTTCCTTCCTTCCTTCCTTCCTTCCTTCCTTCCTTCCTTCCTTCCTTCCTTCCTTCCTTCCTTCCTTCCTTTTTTCCCCTTTCTTTCTTGAGAATAGAGCAATAGAGAAAAGCATCAGGAAGCTGTAGTACGACTTCACAAGAACCTGTGGGGAGGAAGGGAGGTTAATACTATTCTAAATAATAGGCATAAACAAACAATATTGCAAAACAGTTTTTTTTTGTTTTTTAAAAAAGGAAGAGGCTTCAACTGTAGCTGTGTTCAAACACTTGTGGCTTTACCTGTGGTTGTGTTCAAACATTTGGGGCCACTGTCGTGATTTTTGCTCACACAGAGATACAAGGGACTCCCTGCGAAACCACCTTACCGGCAGAGGAGAGAAATTATCCAGGTAGGAGAAAACCTATTAAAAGGGGTTTTTTTTGGTTTTTTTTTGAGGGTTCAATTCAAAATTAGCTTTGGCAGGACTTCTTTCATTCCTTTCCCTTAGTGGCTTTTTTCAGGAATCTCAACTGGTTAGGAGAGAATCAAACTTCTTCTCTTCCCACTTTACAACCTTCCTTCGGTCTGACTCCTTACTTGCTCATTACTTAAAGGAGCCATCCTGATGTGACTTGCATAAGGTCGCAAAAGGGGATCACATGACCCCGGGACACTGCAACCGTCATAAATACAAATCAGTTGTCAAGCATCCGAATATTTCTCTGCTGAGAAATAGCCAATTTGATGTAGTGGTTAAGGCATCAGGTTAGTAGCCTGACGCCTTCTTCTCCTGCTTTAGGCAGAGATTAAAAGTCTTATGCAGGTTTTTAAAACAAAGTGAAACTCCTCCTCAGCCTTTTTGTCATCATTTTGCTTGTGCCTTCAAGAGGACAAGATGGGAAACCTGTTCCGTTCTTTTGTTTCGCATCGTGCCTTTGCTTTTTAACTAGTGCAAGATGAGTCAAATGCGCAGGGCTTTTTTTGTCATAGAACGCTCAGAACCTTTTTTGGATGGAACCTTGTAGGGTAGGCAAGGCGGGTTGTATGACATGTGTGAGTTCCGGCACCGTTTTCTTTTACAAAAAAAGCACTGCCAATGCGGTAGATGTTTTTAAAGTGTACTGTCTCCATCCCTGGAAATGTTAAGATGGGGAAGTGGCCATCAGCGGAATCTTGAGATTGACAGGTAAACCCCTGAAGGGTGGGGAGCACAGATTCAAGCTGAGGTTAAAGTGAAGAAACTTTAAGGCTGCACTTCCCAAAATCTCTACTGGTTCCTCTCTGGTGACGCATTCAGGGTTCTTGATCCTACTTCATCCCCTTCCAAGCAGAATCCCGCCATATACTACAACAGGAGTCGGAGGAAACACACCAAACGGTCTTCTGATTGTTCTAAGGTAAGTGCGATTCTCCTTGCTTATCCACAGACTATTTCCTGATGAAGATTTAGCCAACTCGGTTGGGAAATTCCTGTGTGGTTT